>NW_023458560.1:16782174-16785404 GCF_013731165.1 Rhagoletis pomonella
CACTCACGTATTTCGGCCTCTCTCTTCTTATTGCGACAAATACGTCTCGCTTCCCTCTTCAGATCCCTATAGCGGTCCCAACTAGCGCGCGTTGCGCCCGATCGCAGCGTGGCCGTATAGGCGGCATCTTTTTTCTCTGCAGCTTCCTGACAGTCCTCATCGTACCAGTTGTTCTTTCGGGCTCGCTGAAATCCCACTACTACTACTGGATTACCAAATGGCCTAAAATTTTTAAAATCGGACAATAACCACGCCTACCTCCCATATAAAGGTAGTTTGGAAAAATACGACATCTTCGATAAATCAGTAAATATTAAAGCTAATTTATTCAAAATTGATGCTTGCGACAATCCTTTACCAAGAAATGCGTTAATGATAAAATTTTGGAAAACGGGCGTGACACCGCCCACTTATGATCACATATATGTATCTCGGTAATCGTTCTACCAATTTGTACCAAACTCGGTATGATTATTGCACTTGCCACATAAAAGCAAAATGTTGAAAACTATTGAAATCGGACTAAAATTGAGGCCGCTTTTCATATAACGGTAAATTTCAGAAATGCTTGAAACTGCAATATTTCGAAATTTAAGGGCGCTAATTTAATCCAAAATTGATACACCCCGGCTTACCATGTAGCGGTATCTTTCGGAAAGGTGAAAAGCATACATTTAATACTTGCGCCAGATATTTAGTGTTCGGCTCCGCCCGAACTTAGACTTTATTACTTGTTTGTTTTTCGAACCGTTGAAGCGAACCGAAACCCCGGTTCAAAGACCAAAAAACCCGCTTTGACGAACCAATCCAAAAGTGCAAAAACGGTTCGAACCGCTGAACCGAACCGACAAAATTTCTCATCCGGTTCATGTCCCTGTTTCCTATATTAAGTTTCACTTCTTCCGCGCGTAGAGACTACACGCACGGAGTTTTTTTTAGCCACGCAATTGCTATTCGTACCTCGTCATAGTTAGGAGGTGGAACATCGCCTCCGTCATCATCGACTGGGGCTCGGGTTAGTCTTATCCATAAACTTTCAGTACTGCTACCATTCAGTATTGTGAAAAAGTGTTCACACCATAATTTAAGCCAATTTTGAACATCGGCCACTGGGTCGCCATTGTTGTTCTTACAGGAGTTCGATGTTGAGTCACCACATATAACCATTCTCTTTGGCCCATTGATTTGACTAGAAGCAAGAAATCGTCGTCGTCGCGATCCGCACTCGTTGAGTTTAGTGCAGCTGCCTGCCCAAAACTGGCTTGGATACAGCCGTTGTGCCCGTCCCTGTAGTACTAATAGACTGCGTGTTATGGGGTTCTACCCCGCTGAACAGTCACTCCACATGACTTCCTCGTTCAACGACACCTCTTCTTTGTGAAGTTTTTTATTGAATTTACAAAAAGGAGCAATTTAACAAGTAATTTTTAAGCAAACCCCAAACTAAAAATTTACCCGTTCTTTTTTTCATGATCCATTGATCGGATCTAAAGCAGATTAGTGTGGGACCACCTCTGAGACACCACCTTTCCGACGTGGTCCAAAGTTATGCGGCCACATACGTACAAAAAAAATAAATATTCCGACGAATTGATAACCTCCTCCTTTTTTGAAGTCGGTTAAAAATATAATTTAGAGCAAAACTTCATCATTCATGATCAAATTTACTTACAAAATAATTAAATGCTTGTCTAATCGCACATCTATCGCGGCCACACCAACAACTGACAGGGTAACATGACACAACGCCAAATTCATTAATGCGCTCGCACTTCATATTCTTGTACATATATGTAGGTGACATTAGTACATAGTGTGTATGTCTGTATTTTACAACGCTGCCCTAAACAAAAACATTCACAATTGAGGGATTCACAACGGTGTCGTAAGTGTCGTATTGTTGTATGTCGTAAACACTAAAAGCTTAAATAAATGGTTAGAGAACTTGAAACCACAACTAACTATTTTTCAACACTGCGAAAATGCATAATATGACTTTTATGGTATTCTCCCAACCCCTTTAATATATTTTTTAGGTGTTTAAAGTTTACGACATACAACAATACGACACTTACGACACCGTTGTGAATACCCCAAATGTAATATTTTTCTGCTTCTATTTTACAAAGTCGTTGCGCCTGTCACTCAGCATCTAACAAGCCGATCAAATTGAAAGGCCACACACGCGCCTCAATGACAATCAGCAGCCACCACAAATACTTACCTCGCAAAGATCAACAAAACTAAAGAGAAAACACAGCAACAGTGCAAAGAGGATCAGCTTAAAAATAAACGAGACGATGACGATAACAGGTCGTTGGTACAACAAGAAAGCGCAAAAAAGAATAAACTTGCATACATAAACACACGAAACATACAAATGCAAAGCAGATCAGCAGATCTTTGGAGCAGCTTCTGTCGAACAAACCAGCCAGACATGCAGCAAAGCACTCCACTCTCCGCACCACCGACTGCAATAAATTCGCTCATCATTCACAAGATCATTGCACAGCAGCTCCTGCTGCAGCAACACTACAGAGCAACTGCTGCCACTCGTTGCTGAATGTTCAAACCAGTACCCACAATAAAGTTGCTAAGATTGAATGCGGAAGAGAGGACGAGGAGTAGCGTGGAGCACAGAGTGGGACAAAAGCGGATCAGCGCTAAAATTAAATACGTCCTCATCAGTCAAGCCAAAGTCGATATGTGGTGGCAGCATCAATGAAAGTGCTGCTGAGGTTGCGGCAATGCGCCTGTGTGGCTAGTCAGAGAAATGATTGCTGCAGGCAATGTCAGGCGAAAAAGGTGAATAGCTAAAGATATGCCTGTATGTAAATAGATTTGTAAGTGAAATTTGTTTGACTTATCGGCGATCAACTTAAGTGGCAACCGTGTCGTGCCCTTCATGTTTATTCACATGCATACATACATATGTCACACTATGCAACACGATCACCAGAATGCATACAATATGTGGCAATTTTAACAAAATACTCACACGTCATTGCTACCGCTTATTTGTGTTGCACATCATGTTTGTTAGTGGCAAAGTGTCAACGTTGACAATGTTAAATGTCACAATTTGACAGATTTTGCGGTTACAACTCATCTTCTTCATCATGGCTTAGGCAAATTTGCAGCAAAACTAAGTCGCCTTACAAAGTCATATTTTTATTTGATTCTTTTTTATCACAGAGAAAGAATTGATTGAACATTTAAAGAACTGAATG
>NW_023458560.1:16785504-16787359 GCF_013731165.1 Rhagoletis pomonella
CATTCAGTTCTTTAAATGTTCAATCAATTCTTTCTCTGTGATAAAAAGAATCAAGTAAAAATATGACTTTGTAAGGCGACTTAGTTTCGTTGCAAATTTGCCTAAGCAATGATGAAGAAGATGAGTTGTAACCGCAAAATCTGTCAAATTGTGACATTTAACATTGTCAACGTAGACACTTTGTCACTAACAAACATGATGTGCAACACAAATAAGCGGTAGCAATGACGCGTGAGTATTTTGTTAAAATTGCCACATATTGTATGCATTCTGATGATCGTGTTGCATAGTGTGACATATGTATGTATGTATGCATGTGAATAAACATGAAGCGCACGACACGGTTGCCGCTTAAGTTGATCGCCGATAAGTCAAACAAATTTCACTTACAAATCTATTTACATACAGGCTTATGTTTAGCTATTCACCTTTTCCGCCTGACATTGCCTGCAGCAATCATTTCTCTGACTAGCCATACAGGCGCATTGCCGCAACCTCAGCAGCACTTTCATTGATGCTGCCACCACACATCGACTTTGGCTTGACTGATGAGGACGTATTTAATTTTAGCGCTGATCCGCTTTTGTCCCACTCTGCTCCACGCTACTCCTCGTCCTCTCTTCCCCATTCAATCTTAGCAACTTCATTGTAGGTAATGGTTTGAACATTCAGCAATGAGTGGCAGCAGTTGCTCTGTAGTGTTGCTGCAGCAGGAGCTGCTGTGCAATGATCTTGTGAATGATGAGCGAATTTATTGCAGTCGGTGGTGCAAAGAGTGGAGCGCTTTCGCTGCATGGTCTGGCTGGTTTGTTCGATAGAAGCTGCTCCAAAGATCTGCTGATCTGCTTTGCATTTTTCGTATGTTTCGTGTGTTTATGTATGTAAGTTTATTCTTTTTTGCGCTTTCTTGTTGTACCAACGACCTGTTGTCGTCATCGTCTCGTTTATTTTTAAGCTGATCCTCTTTGCACTATTGCTGTGTTTTCTCTTTAGTTTTGTTGATCTTTGCGAGGTAAGTATTTGTGGTGGCTGCTGATTGTCATTGAGGCGCGTGTGTGGCCTTTCAATTTGATCGGCTTGTTAGATGCTGAGTGACAGGCGCAACGACTTTGTAAAATAGAAGCAGAAAAATATTACATTGTGAATGTTTTTGTTTTCGGGCTGCGTTGTAAAATACCGACATACACACTATGTACTTATGTCACCTTCATATACATATGTACAAGAATATGAAGTGCGAGCGCATTAATGAATTTGGCATTGTGTCATGTTACCCTGTCAGATGTTGGTGGGGCCGTGATAGATGTGCGATTAGACAAGCATTTAATTATTTTGTGAGTAAATTTGATCATGAATGATGAAGTTTTGCTCTAAATTATATTTTTAACCGACTTCAAAAAATGAGGAGGTTATCAACTCGTCGGAATATTTATTTTTTTGTACGTATGTGGCCGCATAACTTTGGACCACGTCGGAAAGGTGGTGTCTCAGAGGTGGTCCCATACTAATCTAGTTTAGATCCGATGAATGGATCATGAAAAAATGAACGGTACTCCTAAATTTTTATATGAGATTTGAAGTCGGTTTTGGTTTTTGCTTAAAAATTACTTGTTTAATGGCTCCTTTCAGTAAATTCAGTAAAAAACTTCACAAAGAAGAGGTGTTGATGCGCTTGTTGGTGTACGAGGAAGCCATGTGGAGGAACTGTTCAGCGGGGTAGAACCCCATAACAGGCAGTCTGCTAATACTACAGGGACGGGTACAACGGCTGTATCCAAGCCAGATTTGCGCAGGAAGCTGCACTAAACTCATCTTCATCTTCATCTTCATCTTCATCTTCATCTTCATCTTCATC
>NW_023458560.1:16787369-16811751 GCF_013731165.1 Rhagoletis pomonella
TCATCTTCATCTTCATCTTCATCTTCATCTTCATCTTCATCTTCATCAGCGAAGAAACTCATACCTATGCAGAATATGGTCAATATGGTCAGATGAACGCATGCCCGACGACTGCAGTTTAAGTGTGCTCTGTTGATTGCAACAAGAAAGGCGGCCTCGCCATTCGCGCCAATTACCCCAGGATCAGCTTTCTAAGCAGAGGTTACAAGGTCTTATCGAGTGTATTGGGTGAAAGACTGACACCCACCGTCAACGAACTGATTGGGTCTAATCAGTGTGACTTTAGGCCTGGCAAATCCACAATATACCAGGTATTCAGAGTACGCTAAATCTTGGAAAAGACCCGCGAAAATATGATCGACACACGCCATCTATTTGTCGATTTCCAAGCCGCTTTCAACAGCACTAAAAGGAATTGCCTATACGCCACGACGTCTGAAATTGGTATCCGTGCGAAACTAATACGGCTGTGTAAAATGACCTTGAGAAATACCACCAGCTCCTTCAGAATGGGAAAATACCACTTCGAGCCGTTTGATACCAAACGCGGTGTCGGACAAAGGGACTCCCCATCGTGAGATTTCTTATTCTGATGTTGTAGAAGATGATAAGGGCCGCAGAACTGAACTGCTCAGGAACAATTTACTACACGAGCGTGCAATAACACAAACATAAATTACGCAAATTTGTGCTATTTCCCAATTGAACCCAATTGCGTAGAGGTTACGTAACCGGTCATAATCACCTGCCCGCTCACATGCACCGGATTGGTCTTTCCATGGAGACGCCTTTGCCTTGAATACGAGGAGACGTCGGAGCAAATTGCAATTGTGTGATTGTCCAACATTAGCCAGACTAAGACCGCAATACTTCAGTTCTTCCTAAGTTGATGCAATACATCCAAAGCTTAATTCTACAAAAGGGTTTAAAACTGAACTTAGGTATACATTTAATTGGGCAGATATCTTTTCTATATATATAATACGCGAAGGGATTTATTGTCCAGGATATAAGATCTGCACCGTTCGTTCGATACAAAAAAAAAAAATGAGGTGTCGAATTAATGCGCTTGGCCTGTAGATGTGCAAACTGGTTTTAGATTTTGAACAGAGTTGCCACCTGTAGAACAATTGAATTCAAATTATTTCATAAGCAATGCCATCATATATATTAAAGGGATCTGAAGAAGGAAGCGAGTCGTATTTGCCGCAATAAGAAGAGAGAGGCCGAAATACGTTAGCTTTATATGCTGGCCGACAGGAAAAACGCCCGAAAATTTTACCAGAGGGTTTGGCGACTTACGGCAGGTTTCAAGACCAGGGCGAACTCCTGTAAGAACAACAATGGCAGACCCAGTTACCGATGTCCAAATTATGCTTAAATTATGGAGGGAACACTTTTCCACCCTACTAAATGGTAACAGCACTGAAAGTTGTGGAGAAGACGAACCCGAGTTCCAGTCGATGATGACGGAGATAATGTTCCACCGCCTGACTATGACGAGGTACGAATAGCAATTGCGCGACTAAGAAACGAAAAATCTGCTGGAGCTGACAGTCTTCCAGCTGAGCTATTCAACTACGGTGGCGAGGAGTTGATAAGGTGCATGCATCAACGCTCATGCAGTACATGGTCAGATAAACGCTTGCCCGACGACTGGAAGTTACGTGGGCTATGCCCAACCCACAAGAAAGGTGATCCCGCCATACCCGCCAACTACCGCGGGATTAACTTTCTAAGCATAGGTTACAAAGTCATATCGAGTTTATTGTGTGAAAGACGTAAGCCCACCCTCAATGAACTGACTGGGCCTTATCAGTGTGGATTTAGGCCAGGCAAATACATAATAGAACAGGTATTCACAGTACGCTAAATCTTGTAAAATACCGGGGAAAAAGGATCTACACCTAACATATATTTGTCGATTACAAAGCCGCATTCGACAGCACTAACAGGAGTTGCCAATACGCCACGATACCTGAATTTTGTATACCCGCGAAATTAATATGGCTGTGTAAAATGACGTTGAGCTATACCAACAGCTCCGCCAGAATAGGAAGAGACCTCTTTGAGCCATTTGATACCGAACGAGGTATCAGACAAAGTGACTCGCTCTCGTGTGATTTCTTATTCTGCTGTTGGCGAAGATCATAAAGGCCGCAGAACTGAACTGCTCAGGAACAATTTACTACAAGAGTGTGCAATTGGGGGGTTAAAATTTCGGAACGAAAGGTCTGGTCAAGGGGTTTACCTGAATTAGATCCCAATAAGTGCACTAGTACATAGACGGATCAAAAAGGAACGGCGGAGCAGATGCAGGTTTTTTTTTTACCTGGCAGCAATCTTTATATTGCAGTGGACATTTTCAACGGTTTATCAAGCAATCTCAATTTTTGTCAGACTGAACCTTGGAAAAAATTTAAAAGGCGCCTTTCTAGCTATCTTTTCAGACAACCGGGTGGCCCTAAGGGCCTTATCCAATAGGATGATCATCTATAGGCTCGTCAAGAGGTGCTATGACGCTCTCCAACTATTGACAGCAAATAACACGGTATTACTATGCGGGGTGCCAGGACACTGTGGAATCGTAGGTAACGAGGTCGTGAACGAATTCGCTAGGGAAGGCTCATCGTTTGTACTTGTGAGCCAGAAACGTTTTGTGAACTCAGTTGGTCCTCTCGAGACTCATAATCGAAACGTGGGTATACTCAGAACGCATGTTGTCGTGGAGAGGGGTAGGGGACATTTGACAGGTCACATTTTTTTGCTTTTTCTGGGCAAGAAATAATAGAGCCGCTCACATTCACTGGATTAGTCTTTCCATGGAGTCGTATATCCGTCTTCGCCTTTAATACGAGGAGACGTCGGAGCAAATTATGTAAGTGTGATTGTCCAACATTAGCCAGACTAAGACCGCAATACTCCAGTTCTTCTAAAAAGCTTCTACAAAAGGGTTTAAAACTGACGCTAGGTATAAATCAAATTGGGCAGGTATATCTGATATGATAACTTGGTACACAGATGGCTCATTGACTGATGCATCTACCGGGATAGGAATACTTGTACCGAGGTTGTGAACCTAGTAACCATATGTTTATTTTTCGGGCTAATTCATGCGCAATAACGGAATAAAAACATTACCTCAATGAAGTCAAGCGACTATTGAGGCCCTCATATTTCATCAGGTGCATCAAAACAAGCTGAATCCTATTGGTGTGACCAAACGTGCTTGGGTTCTCAGGATTCTTGGACACATTGGATATGAGGAAAATAAGCATTAACCTCTTCCATCGGCTCCGAGCCCTTCTGTGGCATAAAAAAGTCATTTTTCTTCGACCAAACAAGAGGAAGAAGCTTACAGAACTCGCTACTAGGATAATACACCAAGTCTGGAGCATTTAAAAGCAATTAAAAGAACATATATCTTAAAACACTTTAAGTGATGCAAGAGTTTATTGAATAATATCTCTCGACGGAATTTTTACAGGGAATTGCAGGCTGAATTATGTATAACTTGACTTAGTTTAGGTTAGGAGGACGTGTAGGAAATATTCCATACTTTCACTCGGAGACAGAATTGTCCATTGTGAGAGCCCTCTCCAAGCGAGTGTCAGGAGTGACCACACACCCCTAGAGAGTAGTTAAGTACTTTCAAGTCATTATTCTACCGAACCAATTACTATCCATAATGAGGCCGAAGGGATCCAACAGCTCCATCTCCGCTATCTTGACCAATTGAGTTTTCCTCATCTTCGTCACGGCAGCTTATGCAGAAAGTACTTGTTGGTATTGGCCATCGTTGAAGCGTTGGTGCTATAGGACAGTGTCCTGTGATGGTGCCCGTAAGGATTCTTACTGCAGACCTGTTGAGTTTGAGTAGGTCCCTCCTATTTTTACTATCCGGAGCTATCCGCTTCTTCTATTGGCAACTCTGAGCCATATCTGGCCTTCTCATTAGCCGACTCATTCCCTTCAATAGTGCTATATCCGGGGGATATTTCCATACTATTCCCGATTTCATTATTTGAGATCCTATTGTCTGTAATGCTGCTTGACTTTATCTTCTGGAACCCTACAACTAAGTAAAAGACTAGCCACCCTTTCTATAGCGTAGATCTTTGCTTGGAAGAGATTGCAATCGTTCGGCAGACTAAATGGCCGGTCAATCCACGAGTCTTTCGAGTAGAGACCGCATCCGGTTCAGTTTTGCTGCATGCATCGAATTTGGTTGTCTTCTACTTATTGGCCTCTCTGAGCATAATGGCGATCTTTGCGGCCGTTGCAGGTGAAATATCATGTAAAGCCCTTCCAGAGGTGTGCTATGTGCCATGGAAGATTTCGTAGGAAGCAGCTTGAGGCTGACAAAGGACCCTTTCGGGGCAGTGAAATTCAGAGATTCGGGTCAGGCCAATTGGATTAATATAAGAACGTAAAAGATCCTCCACTAAAATAAAAAATTACTGAGGTGCCTTCTATTTCAAATTTTATTTTCTCTTGACCACTTTATTTTCTAAATGTTCAAACGTCTTCATGCCATTAGGTGGTAAGGAAATTACCGCGGAAATAGCGGCGGAAGAAGAGATAAAGGTTAACGAGGTGGCTGTTGTGTTTTTTTTTTAATTACCAGAATGCCTTATTGTTACTAAACAAATATTTACAAATCTGCCTTATGCATTGCTCATTTGCTGCACTAATGCAACTAATTAAGATCACGAAACTGCAATCATTTTAACACGTACTCAGTGATAATCTGTGCACATTCAAAGGGAAAAAACTAACAACTTCATTCACTTTCGCGAAAGCAAATGAAGTGTTACACCCAAATTGTTGTATGCAAAGCGCCATTATTGTAAGTATTGTACTTGAATTTATTAATAAAGCACGATTTACGAAAAAAAATTACGATTATTTTTTTAGATCTTTCCTGTACAACCACCATTCAACGAATGCCACACACATATTCAGTCATGAAATTAACCATACTTCATAAAATCAACAAAAAAAAAACAAAAAAACGATAACAAGTACGAATGCAGCTCATAAGCGGGACTTATAAAGAAGGTTGACGCCTAATTTATCATCTCCTTTGGTTTTATTTACAAGCTCACTCGCGCTGTTGAGGCCGTGTGGCTTCTGTCCTAGCCTTGTTCAAAAACTTGCCACACAAGCACTGCTGCAACTCTGTACGTATGTCTGTACGTAGCTTTGGCGTTGTTGATAGCTGTCTGGAAGTTGGATGCTTAAACGGCTGAGCTGCAATCAAAGTGGCAGATTAGCAGCAAAGCCGCCAACTTACTTGCTACGAGTATTATGATATAGTCTTGGTCGTTACTGATGTTGGCTGCTGTGTTTGTTGCATCTAATTTTTTCATTTGGCTTAGCTTTTTTACTTTTGTGTGCGAGTGAATTTCGAAATCTACACTTAAGCCGCTCGATGGGTGGTGAAACTCACAGACGCCACTTAATTACCCGGAAGAGTCAGTGAAAGACTGGTTGGTTGGTGACGCAGATTTTCATGCCACACCAATCGCCATCGGCAGCATCAGCGAAGAAATTAAAAAGAATTTTTTAGTCATGTAATGACTGTCAAATAAGGATTTTAGGGAATGATTAAAAAATGCAGTTTTTTTTCTTGTAGGTAAAGTTTGGTTCCAGAGAGTCGTGGAGAACTAACTGCTATTTTCAATAAAACATTTTTGAGTATTTGTAATCTGAGCCTGGGCAAATTCATCCTGCAGACAAGAGGGGAAGGCGCTGACAAACCTAACCTACATTGACATGGTTATGATGATGTAGGGGTAGGTTTTCAGGCCCATTGTACCTCGACCAGATTTGATATATTGTGCCCCCTAAAATTTTATTAACCTCTGCTGCGAAATCTGCATTGGGTCGATATCGCCGAAGTTGTAGTCCTTTGAAAATCTGGCTCTACGACGAGCTAGTGTTAGGCAGGGGGTAATGAGTGGTTCCATTGATTCCTCTTCTTCACTACATAACCTAAAAATGTCTGTAATACAGAGGTCAAGCATGTGCGTGTGTTTGTTGCACGTATAGTGGCCTGTCAGTATTTTTAGGTTTGTCGCTGAAGCAAAATAACTTCGAAAGAGTGCTGGTGTCACGCTAAGTTGTCGCAACGGCTAGAAGTGCAGGATATTGTCCACTTCATGAGGTCCCTCATGTTATCGTTGTTGTTGAATCCAAGAAATGGGCTAGGCCCAAAAATGTGGGTATGCCCCTCTTTTAGCTTGGAAGTCCGCTTTTTCATTGCCGTTATAGCCCTCATGACCAGGCTTTCAGTTGGCGGATAGAGATAATTAGTGCTCTGTGGCACACCATAAGGGTTTTTGAGGAGAACGACATTTTAGCTTTCCGAAAGAAGGGAGATTTTTGTTCTGGCATATTGCCTGTTTAATCAGTCATGTAAATGGTCTTTTTCCACCCATAACCCAGAAAGTCATTCTAGGATTTAACCACCATATTTTTCCCACGAGCTGTTTAGTTTTAAACAATGATTTCGTTGCTATGTTGATAATTGAGTTGAGATATGAGTCGCAATTGAGTTTCCTATCCAGTGTTATGCCTAGATAAAGTTGACCTCTTCCTTTAGGAGAATCACATTCGCATTTATGTTTAGACGTGGAAAGCATACCTTTCTTTTCCTTGTGAAAGTTATGATTGTAGTTCCATTGGGATTTATAGACGATCCCCCTTTCCTACACAAATTGTAAGCTATACATATGTATATATATGTATGTGTTTACCATACATATAAATAGCGACAGCAGATGAGTGCTGGACAGTTTTTGTGCTATTTGGGAAGGTAATCTTAGATCGTCTGCAATGAAAAGTGTCTTGCCATACTGACAAACCTAATCAGTAGACCATTCGAGCCCTGCCCAGCAAATTCGTAATTCTACGCATTTACTGATATGCTCTCATGTCCAGGTACCCAAACAAAGGTAACTTTTTTTGACTGTAAAAACGTAGGTTATTTTTGCCTTTGTTCTGAATTGCGGTTGTAAAGGACTGGAGAATTTGGGCTGTCGGGGGATCTCCTATGCAGATGATCTGGCAACTATGGCTAGAGAAAGATTTCTATATACCCATTTTTATTTGACTCAAGATTACCTGAACTTGCTAACTAGGTGGCTAGAGAAAGATTTCTATATACCCATTTTTATTTGACTCAAGATTACCTGAACTTGCTAACTAGGTGGGCGGCCAATCCCACCTGGTCTTGTTTACTAGAAAGTACAAGGTCCCCGATGTGCCTCTCTTCTTGATCGGTGATGTTCACTTGTAGCTCTTTGAAACAAAAGTTAAGCCTTTTTTGTTTTACGGAGCCCTTGTCTGGTGGAACTCACTAGAGAAGACTACAGCTGGAACGTGAATAGCGGATTGCCCTAATCGGCATTAGTGGGACATTGGAACCACATCTACACTGGCGCCTAACGTCTTGTTGAACATTACACATGTCAGCTTTGATGTCGTCCCTTTAATAACGCGCGCATTTGGGTGCCGGGGCACAGTGACATTGCGGGAAAGTGCATGGCTGATGATCTCGCAAGGAAAGCCACCCTTGAAACGGTATTATTGGATATGGAGGAGTTGAGTACGCCTCTGTACTGTCTGCGGTTGACTCTGCGGCGGTTGGTCCACATGTGCACTTCCACCAGCGCTCGCTGCGGCAAAACTAGGGCATGCGAAATTGCAAGATCCTTCTGGCCTGGTGTAGACGGGGGACGGTCAAAGGACCCCTTACTAAGCCTTAGCTTTCGCTATTGGTCGGGGTCTGGCAGGACATTGTGTGATCGTTATTTATGCGGTAAGATTAGAAATCTTCAGATCCTTTTTGCATCATCTGTCAAGAGAATAATTAGGCGGAAAGATCTCAACCATTTCTATTAGACTGCCGAGCTTTTTCAGGGCTAAGATGGGAAATTTTTTTGTTTACAGTCCTTATTTTCCTTAAAAATAATCTGGTCTCCCCCTGGCCTTTTCTCTCAGGAAGTATGAATCAGCTGGGCAGATGCATCTTCCCCATAAAAAATCGGACATTCTAGATGCGTGCAGACTTCAATGGACCCTTAAGTCGAATACGTCGGGTGTCCGTACTATGTAACTCTCTTTCTACAGAGATTTATGGCTCTAAATGGGTTGGTTAACGCATTTCTCAAATGGGTTTCTCTCTTTGCCTAGAGTGAAGGAGCGAATTGAGTATAGCCGATAAACTTTAACTAGATGTTCAGAGACTTCACTTGTACCTTATATACACTTTTTAGGGGTAATTTTCCGTATGAATACTTCCCAGCTCTTATTCGACCAACGGTTTCAGGGAAGAAGCATATTTCGTTGTTAATTAAGAAAGTGGCTAATTAAATTTAAGAAAAGTCTATACAAAAGGGTAATGGATTATTTTTTCTTAAATCTAGTGAGCAAATTACACTGCATTCTCCAAACAACACAAAATATTAAAATATAATCTTACATGTATGTATGCTCTTTTTTATGGAGTTATTTTTTGTAAACACTGACTTTTTCACAAAAAAAGAGAAAAAGCAAAACGCACTTGATTAATCGCAAAAAATCAACTCCAACTCCTGAGGCTACCCCGATTGCAGTTTCATATTTATTATTGCACTGCTTGATTGTGGGTTTGCTTACCACATTGCTCGTGCCAACCAAACCAAAAACAAAAAAAAATTCTCAAACAAAATAAAAACGACGAAATGAACAGATTGTAAAGTGTCGCCGTTGTAGAGTCACCACAAACATGCATCTTGCTGCATCCCTTCTCCCCCATCTCTCCACCAATTTAGTAACTTTTGCAGCAGTGCTCCTGCGGTTACCACGGCTTATTAATTATGGTGATCTGTGCGCAGCTCCCCGCGTTCCATCCCATCTACAATCGGGTTGAATGTATGTTGGCAGTTTGTGGTTTTTAGCTGCTATGCGACGCGTGTCGTTAACGGGCGTCGTCTGTCGTCCACAGTCCATCGTCCGCCGACTGGTTGCCAGTACGACCGCTTGGTGATGTAGAGGCATGCAATCGTGCCCGTTTTGAGGCGACCCCCATGAGTGTCAGCAACATAACGCCATTTAGTAATCGAACTCAGATTTTGAGTTTGTAAACTTTTGCACACTTTTTGCATGCGATTAAATGCGTTCTACATGTAGCTGCATATGTATGTATGTAAGTATAGGGTGCCATTAATACAGTTGTGTGTCCACATCGAGCGCGTACTTGTTGTCACTTGTGAAGGCTAAGGCGTGAATGCTGTAGTCAACAAGATCGCGCCTTAGTTGGTGATTTTTCTTACAAATCGCATACAGCGTAGCTTTTGCTGACTAAGGGTTTTGTGTTTGCATTGCAGCAGCTCATATTGCTGTTGCTCTCGGTTGAAATAAGCGCTGAATTATTGTTGATCATCTTGGTTGATTT
Organism: Rhagoletis pomonella; assembly: GCF_013731165.1. Lineage (NCBI taxonomy): Eukaryota > Metazoa > Arthropoda > Insecta > Diptera > Tephritidae > Rhagoletis > Rhagoletis pomonella. The sequence continues at coordinate 16,796,812 of NW_023458560.1, forward strand.
ATATGCACCGGAGGGGGTGTCGCAGTGTCCATAGAAAGCGCATAACTAGCAATAGTGGTATTCGTACAAGATGGCTTCTTAGAAAAATATTGCAAACTTCGTAACAATTATTTTACAAATGAAGGTTGGATTAGGTTTAATTTCTTACCATTGACCCCACTACCACATCTAGGCCCGTAATTATGGTCCCTCTGTGATACCACGCGGATCGTAGGAACCATGAACATTCGCTATCGCTAATTGTGATCGCTGAAAATCTCCAAAAGAATAGCAGCCGCGCCTAACAACATGCAACATTTTAGTTACATGCCCCCCATACTGCCAGCTTTGGTTGATTACACATTGCTTCTGTTACTTTTCCATGTTGCGTGCTTTTAGGCCCCACTGATTTTCATTTAGAGCATTTTGGCGATGGAAATTTAGCCTAGCGATTGTCAGAATTATTTGTAATCGATTTTCAGAAAAAAGTTTTCATAGCGTTTTTGATATTTTTTGGCTTTGTTTACATCGTCTTCTACCTTTTCGTAGTGATTTTTTAGCGATTACATGTGTTTTCTGCAGCGATTTTAATTATAAATTTTGACTTATTACAAATTTATGAAATAAAATGAAGTGCTTTGTGATTTAAACAAGTTTGTGCGTTGGTTTGGTTTGCCAAGAGGCGCAAATTTGCGTGAAAAGTGGGTGCACTTTTGTGGTCAGAACTTTGGCATTGAAAAATCGAACTGTGCTTGCAAAACACTTTCTATCATGAAAACCATATTTATTTTCATTTTTATTCAGTTTCACTTATTATATTTTATGATAAATTGCCAATATAATCGCACTCAACTCCCGCGCCTTTTTCGTTTCCTTCGTTTGTTTTCATTCTTAGGCCGATGTCAAAAACGCTCAGAAATATACTTTTTTCTTGCTCCTTTGAATAGGTGATCTTGTTTTGTTGGTACATGCGTATGAACCCACCTACGCAAACTATCGTGTGGAGTCTGCGAAAATCAAAAGTTGCACTATTCTTGCTTTGGACTTATGCTGATAAGCTATGTGAAAAAGTTTTGGAAAATCCTGTTTGAAATCTGTCCAAATTTCCAAATGGTTTTAGAGTGTCAATATCATATCAATTAATATCATAATGTAGATGGTCAATTGGCAATAAACGTTTCTACTAATAAAGTAGCAATAACATTTTGGATAATATTAATAGAATGTATATTCTAATAGTGCATAAATAGTGAAAAATCCTCATTTAAAATAGTGACTAGAGCGAAGATTTTGGAAGCATACAAAATAATTTTATTATATTTATTATGTACATTGCACACAAAAGTCGATATATCGAAAAAAAATACATCGATATGTCGATGTATATCGGAAGGTCGAAAACATCGCTTTTATTCGATATATCGAATAGCAAACATCGATGTTGCCGATGCAACGATGTATTTTCTTACATCCCTAAGACCAAGGCTGGCACCAACGCAATCCAAGCTGCTATGTAGGGCAATGGAAATTCGATGTTGATTTGTGGTGGAAGAGAGATTTTGTAGCCGATTACTGCTGTTTACCTCAGTTGGCGAGTTGACGATTCATATAAAAACGAGATTCTTCAACATGTGGCTCATTTAAGACTAAGCCTCGACGGAAAAGAGGACGATCGATTCTACCGGGACCCAAAACATTGTAGTCTGCACCGCCAGGTTACAACATAAAATCCATCAAGCCAATTGGATGTTCCTGATCAAAAGGCGGCAAACCAAACCGTTCATGTTGTGATTTGTGGAAGACATATTTCCAGTATTCGGGGAGTAAATGTTGACCCAGCTCGACCTCGAAAAACTGCTATCATAACGGATAGCAAGCACCTTCGTTACTCGACTTCACATCGGCTCTCAGTGAGCACTGTTCAATAAACCGACATATGCGAGCCTAGGAACCCAATTTGCTCAATACGTACCGCTGCCAAAGAAATAAATAGTCGGATTTCAGCGAGCTCGAAACAGCAACTGGTATGACGAAGAATATTATGCCGCAGCGAGAAAAAAAGGTGCTTCATAAAGGGCAGCGCAGTGGTCGGGTGCAAGCAGATCGATATTGGGAGCTGAAAAGGGAAATAAGACGAAGTACGTGAATGCGAAGAGCTTCAAATGGTGGCCGACAGGAAAAACGCCCATGAATTATGTCAGAAAAATAGGCAACTTAGGGATGGGCAAATTCCTGTAGGAATTTCTACCGGAAGAACGGAATTCTAAACACATTGCTTGCGTTTGGCTTCTGACGCTGCCTCGTCGAAAAAAAAACGCAAGTAGCTTTTTCATCCCATGTACGTATAGCGCAGCTACGGTTCGGATTGTCAGAACGTATTCCGTTTTTCACCATCAGATTGGCAAAATCACAGGAATGTGCATAGCCTCGTTTTGTCCCGAGCTGATCGAATATGTTTTTCCTTATTTTTACGAAGCTAAAACTAGTGCTAAATATTTTATATGTAATACAATAATAGCTATATTTTATTTAAATATATAGAGTGAGTTTTCCCCACCATTCAAGGACCGCACAGTCTGCAACTGCATACAAATAACTTTAAGTATATAAAATGCATAATAATAATTACATATCTTGTGCATAACCTTAACATATTTCAAGCGAGAAGGTACTCGTATTGAGTGCATAAATACGAGTACAAAACGTTCACTACTTAATTTTGAAAGTGTTAAATTTTAATGAACGTACAAAACATATTCGTTATTTTTCCTCTACGCCGCACTATAATTAAGTTTTCTGCGTTAATTATAATGATGAGCGCAGTAAATTAGCGGCAACGTCTAATTGAAAGTCGGCTAAGAAAAATTGTACGTGCATACATGCATACATATGTACATGCCACAAACAAAAAAGCTTGGCTACCCCTTTTTGTTTTAACTCAATTTAAAGTTATTTTCTCATCTCTACACTATAACTTCACTTGTTGTTGTTGTTGTTGTTGTTGCTAAGGTAGACGCCTTTTTTCAGGGTGTGGTTTTGAAAGTTAACAGTCAATATTTTTTCTTGGCATTTACTATAGCCAAAGAGTATGTTGTTAACAATTTTGCTGCTGCTTAGATGTGAATATGGTGTAATTCCGGTGTTAATTTGTGTGCGCCATCAATCATAGACGAGAGAGGATGACTTGAGTCGAACGGGCAGCGCGATATATACAGAGTACAGGGACGGCGGTGGAGTAGCTGAGCCGATGTCTTAGAACTGTGCCCACACACATCCAAAGCGCTGTTAGAAGCCTCAAAACTCAGGTGTAGGGTCGACAGTTGATTGTTAAGGCAAATTTGTTTATACGGGATTTTTTTCTTACTAAATTCATATGTATAGTATTTATGTGTGTTTGTATATGCTTTAAATATTACATTTATAATGCGTGAGAAGCTGACAAAATGCCGCCGGTTAGCGAAATAATTTATTTTTTTCGTTACTTTTTAATCATTACCTCCAAGTATTTGAGCAGTGTGGGAAAATCATAAACTATTCATTAGTTATTGTTAATGTTTAGATTTTAATTAATAAATAATTTATTATGTTTTTTTTTTGTTAGAAGGGCTTGATGTTTAAAGGGGCGGAAAGTTTGCGTGAAGGGCCAATGACTAGGAGTACGTAAATATGAAGTTAATTTTTCTTTAGTTTATGACACACAAATCTAAAGCTAAAAAGGCTCAACAGATTGCTATTAATTAAGTTGTTGGATAAAATGAGAAAGCGATCAAAATGTAGGATTCCAAAAAAAAATTTTAACTCATTTTAGAGGTGCTAAACAGATTCATCAGTTTGAAATTGTAGGCATCGTACTCAAGCATGAGCTAATGAGTCTTGCGAATATGTATTAGATTTTTTTTAACTTTTCTGTGCATTTGGTTTCGAAGAAGGTTTTTGGAACTTCACGAAATGGAGAAGGTTATCAATTCGTCGGAATATTTTTTTTTCTTTATGTACCGCATAACTTTGGAGCGCGGTAACCAGCGTTGCAACAGACAATTTTTTTTTCCTACCAAAATTTCGTACCATAACCAACCAAGACCTAACTAACTTGCGCAACCTAGTTGGAAACCAGCACCAAACCGTGGTTGCGAACATTTGGCATTACAATCTTCAGCGGTTTGGAAGTAAAAGAGACTGATGCTTTATATATTGACGTTTTGGAATGCAGCCATAGTTAAAATAACATTTAGTAAAACTAAAACACAACTAGATTAATGAACACAAATTAACTGCGTATAACGATTCATTTTACTGTACAGACTTATCCATTTGTACATATGTTTCTTTACACATACATACATACATATCGTCACTAGATACGAATAAAGACGCGAGCTCAAAAGTTGATAGCGAAAAAAGAGGCGTAAAAAATTTCGCCGAAGAAAGTCTCTTAACATAGGTGGCGGCAAATAAAGCCGCGTTAATCTCTTTGACAGCGAAGAAAGACCTATAAACTTATGTCCGCGGTCAACTATATTTTCGAGTGCAACAGTATTCCCCAGAACTCCCCAAAGAGTTTTCCGAGCTCTTTATTCCTGTCTAGTGACGATATTATTATTATTACGTCGAAGATACCTGTGCTGCGACCTAAGAAGATATATTGTGCTAAATCAAAATTGTAATCACTCCAACCTTAGGCTATTTAAAAAGCTCAGCACTTTGGATGAGGCCATGTTCCAAATTTTAGATGGAGAAAGCAATCGTTCTCCAAGGTGTATCAATCTACGATTCATGCTTCGTGGACAGGCACATAGAATATACTCTGTGGTTTCCTTCAGCAGCCGACAAACCCTACAGTCCGTCTCTACAGAAAGACCCATTTAATTAAAACCGTACGTTAACTTGCAGTGTGCTGTCAGGTCCCCTGAAAGGGGAAATGATCTCATTAATAATATTCAAAAATGTCATAAGTATTAAATAATTTAGTGGCTCCTGTGTAAATTATGTTAAAATGAATGACAATTTTATTATTTTGCACTACTATGATATTGTTAAAAATAAGTACTCTGGCGTTTTAAGGTATTTTCAGTTACTTACATTCATAATTTTGTTTTGAATAAAAGTGCACTCAAAAGTACTGATTTTCATAGCATGAAAAAGTCTAAGGAACTGATTTCACGCAAAAAAAAATCTGGCAACCCTAGTGAGGGCCGAAAGGTGTTTTCAAACATTGTCTCGTTCCAGGTCGCTTTTCTTCTTAGTTCGGTCCTGAGTTTTGTCTCAAAGATTGTTATCGTAACCATGTCGCCGCTGTTAAGCTGGGACATAGGGATCTTGGCTCTGGTTTTCTATCCCAGTGTGATCGAAATCACCTTTTCCTTGCCAGTTAACTCACTTATAAAGTTCAGAAGGAATGACCTCTATACAAAGGTCTGGGTTCCTCTTCATCAAACGAGTCACTTGTGTTGACATTAAAAAGCGTTGAGAAGTGTTCCCTTGATATCTCAAGTACCCTCTGGAAGTCTATTACAAGATTCTCATCTTCGTCTCTGCACAAACTAACGGCGGTCTTGAAAACATGTTATTGCTTATTTATTTTCAAGTTACTCAGCGAAATGGTACCTACTTTTGGTCAAACCAGCTGTTTCTGCCTGAGTGATAGTAGCCTACTACAACTGACCATTTAAATACATTCGGACGAGGAGGAGCGGCTTGTTTAAGCACGACTGGGAATGGGTTGCGAAAGTTCCCGGCTGTCCGTTTCGACTGCATTTTTTCGGCTTTAAACTTTCCTCGCTAATTAGACAAAAGCTCTTGAGGACCTTGGCTTAATGCATTGATCATGCCAATGTTTGCTCCTCGGAGGAAATGCACATTAAGAACGCTCGGAGCTTGTGTTCGTCAACATTCAAACGGAGATCAATATAAGAAGCGTTTTCTGTATTTTCATTTAATGCTGTTTTACGACCCAAGCTTATCGCACCCGTTGCTTCGAGAATTTTTAAAGGTCTACATTTATATAACAAGCCAATTTTTCCAAGACAGACACTCGCTGAGCGTCTATACCCCATCGGACTTTATTTGTTCTACGAAATAGTCTTATTAAGAAGAATTATTGAATTTCCTTCAATTATTTGTCTTATCTAAAAGTTTCACAGAGAACATCATTTTATTTTTATATGTGGGGCACATTTTTCTTTGTGTAGCTTTCCCATTCTATACAACGCAGAAGGCGATTCCGAGGGTCAAATCGCAGATACAGATTTTAAACCATTTACTGAATTTATCCCAGCTTTTTCAAAGGATAAGAGAGAGCAAAAACATATACAGGTACATGTGTAATAATATTTTAATAGACTTTCTTTTTTGACACAATTGTGTAATTCCTACAATTAGGGATGGCAAAATAAAATAAAATAATCGATTAATTAATCATATTATTAATCACAAGCCAAAAAAAAATTAATTGCAATTATTGAGAAATAATCGGTTAATCGAATTTTTAATGGCATTTTTACAATGAGTATTCACAAAAAATATCTTTCCATACAAAATTTATAATTCTCTTGTTAATTAGCCTTAAATAAGACGAATATTTTTAGCGCCGATAATTATTTACTATTTAACTATTTTTGCAAAAACAAAAGTTTTGATACGCGTTCCGTTGTTAAGCGTTTGCGTTTCTTGGTGGCTGTAGCTCCAGCTTTTGAAAAATACCAACTAAATGGCTGTTTTTTTTTTCGAAGGTCCGTACATTTTTGGGTAAACAGTTTTCATTTCCTCAAGGTTCACCAATTTGCCTACATACGGCTCATTTACGACCAACTTCTAGCATTTGACCAACTGGTTTGCCGATAAATCAATGAGTGTGTAGAGCCTTAACGTTGCCTTCACAATGGGCTTACATGCACAACTATTTACACCATTCTATGCTCTGAATTTGAGCAATTCTTGCGGTTGTTTGAAATTTTAGACAGTTACAGTATTCATATTTCTTGAAAATATTTTTACGATTATTTTACAATTGATCGATTAATGAAACTACGATACAATAAGAACGTAAACTGGACAAAACTAATCGATTAATTTACTCAAATGATTAATCGCTGCTATCCCTACCTACAACTTGACAATTTTAATATATGGGCAATTTGTTGAAAAAACTGTAAAGAAATCTGAGTTATTTATACATATATATCGTCGCTGAGATATAAATTTAACTTCAATTTGTTCGATACATCTGTCTACATTTTTCCCTAAAAATTGAAGATCTCCTTAGTAGCAGCTTTTATTTATTGAAATATGCTTTGAGTTCCATTAGTGACAAGCCGGTGACAAGCGGCAGTTCTCTGTTAGTAAACTATTGTAAAAGTTCTCATATTATTTATTTATGTATGTATTTGTGTTTTTTTTATTGATTTTCTTCTACTATAAAAACGTCAAATTTATTTCAAATATCAAATAAAGTCAAATAAGATAGGTAATGCATTATTTAATGGCATTCGTAAAAAGTCATCTGGCACCCTTCTGAGTATTCTTCAGCAAGCGGTAAAGCGATGATCATTAACGCTTTTAATTTGCCACCGATGATTGTTACGCTTCAACAGTTGAACATTTTGTCGATGGCAATCAATACAATAAAAATTTTCCAAAACAATTACCAAAGTATGTAGTAAAAGGGTTAAGTCATGGCAATGGTATTGTCATTAAGCATTAAAAATAAATTACAAAAAAAAAAGCGGATACATAACTGTTTGTCTGTATATCTTACTATTAGCTCGCGCACGCTAACTTGACAATATTACTAATGTCAGTGAGTGAGTAAATAATTGACCTGCATTTGACCTTATCGATGAATTCAATACAATTGTATGTACTGGACACTCGCTTATACATATATTCACTTTAATAATAAGAAGAGGGGGTGTGCATTAAGGTGCGTCCACACTTCCGCTTCTCGCAAACACACACACACACACACAATTTTATTTTAGCAGCAGCAATGAAGCGCATCCAAATCAACGTAGCTGATATCAACGCACCAGCAGCTTTCCACCTTCATCGAATGTAGTAGATACGTAATAACAACTGTTTTTCAAGCATTGATGGCATTGTGAACTTTATGGCAATTTCGTTGCCTAATGACTTTGACAAAATAATGAAGTCGCTGAACAATGCTGAAGTGTAGTTGAGACAACACCGGTCAGAATGCCTCTAAATTTCGCACTCCGCAGCCTAAGGTACGTACGTACAAATAGCCGGCGTAGCGTCGCAGTGCCAGAGTGACAGTTGTCGACCGCCGAACCCTTTTTGCTCCCCCTTTTTTGGAAATTACAATTTATTTTCCGTCTTATTGTTTTGCTACTAACTCTTTTTTTTCACGGCGTCAATGCTGCCACACAGCGTACATATCTAAGTAAGTATGTATGTCCCTTCTGGCGCACCGCTTCACTTGAGTGTGGAAAAATCGTCACAGATGCGCAACTTTTCAAATTGAATGACTTAATGTGCAACATTTTGTCATCAATATCCGTTTCAATGTTGCATAGCGTTGACGCCACACTTTGTTGCCACTGTTGTGCCGGGTGATATACTGTACTCTGACGTTTTTTTTTTTTGTACTTTCTTTGTTGACTACCACCGATGATTTTGCCGATGATTCTATTGCGAGTTGTTGTTGGCATCGCTATTACTGCTGTTTAACTGCCCGTGACAAAAGTGTGAATTACGTTGACGCTTTTGTACTCCAGACACACAGCCCTAAAAGCCAGACTCGAGTACAGCAGCAATGTCAAGTGGAACTGAAAGTCGCTACAAAATTCGTAAATCGTAAACTAAGTATTGGAAATCCAAAATCATCACCGATATGAGCAAACTCGCCCCCTTCAAGGCGCCCAAATGGTCAACACTCGTCACACTTTTTGTTCGCTCCAATGAATTTGAGGTCTCTAGTTTTCTTTAGCTGCGACCGTTTCTTCTACAACGATTTTGTATTTTGTTGATGACAGCGTCATTGACACTTGAATTATATTGTTGATTTTAAATGTGGCCCGCATGTCCCCTCTTCCAAGTATTTACAGCTCTATGCGCTTCAATAGTCTGATCCGCTTAAGTCGAGCACATGTAACTGGCTCATTATTTATTTGCCTACAAGTGTTATGTTACCAATTTGCTGTAGTTAATCCCGATTCTGCTGCTTGAGTACTTCGACTTTGAATTGATTTCTTTTAACGTTTTCATTTGAGACCTACATAACTACCCTGCAGGGAAACCGCGGACTAGTGAATCAAATTTCTAGTTCCGTACTAGGTCTTTATCGCCAAAAACGAACTAGTCCGATATGAACTAAATCCGCACCAGTCCAAAATCGGAGAAAAGTGGTACTTTTAAAAAACTAATTTATTTCAGGCTTTCCAATAGAAATCGATATCTAAAGTGACGAATTTAGAAATGGTTTGGAACTATAGAAAAAGAGATGCAAAACGAACTACATCCTATTTGTCGAATTTAGAACTATTTCGGAACTATCGAATAAGGGATGCACCGGGGGCTTGTTTACTTTACATAGATATGTGTTCGGCGGCTTTTTCGTTCAAATACGCTTCTATTCTGTGCTTCGCAGATGCTTTTTCATAGCTTGGTAATACAAAACTAAAATTTGTGTTAACATTTCAACATATTGGGACCGGCTGGAATCTAAGAAATAACAGCGAGCACGTCTGCAAACTCAGCTACAGCTAAAGGTATGTAAACGTACATTTCATACAATCATTCAAACAAATTTAATTTCAAATTGAAAACACATTTCTTCCAAAATAACTTAAAATCGCACACACGGAAGAACCAAAAAGATTGAAAAATCATGATACTTTTTTCTTTCGTCTATCGATTTCAGAACTGGTTCGGAACTATAGAATTTAGGACTAGTTCGGAACTATCGAAAAAGGGATGCAGCGGGGGCCAGTTGCTTGCATGCAAAAGAGATTTATCGCGAACCAGTACTGGGTCTAAATGTACTAGAAGCGCCCCAGTTCAGAACTAGAGATTTTCCCCACAGGGTATGTATCAACGTAAGTAACCAGCGAGCGACGTGTGTCAGCTGCCTGTCAATTGTCAATCTTCTCGCCGTAGCGCCAACTACTCAATACATTTTATCACATATTTTTCTCTGTGTTGATTGTAAGTCATGAATAGTTTAATCCGTTGCCCTTCCGTGCATGGCGATGCGTAGGTTTAATGATGGCAAGCGGTTTACTATTTAATCCTTGTGTAGCAGTGTCAAATTAAAAATATTTAGCGCGGAGTGAAAAACGGTTCTGACTTTCGCAGCTCAACTGTTTGAGGGAAAATATTTCAAATTAAGGAAAATTGTTGATTTGATAATTCCATGGTGGTAGCCTTTAAAATTTGTCAAAATTTTTTGTATCCAAATGGGGCTACCGCTTTTAGAGAGAAAATTCTTTGATATTTTTGAACTACTTGGATATCGAATTTGGGACCTAATTAGTGGCATTGCAAAACTCTAACCACTGATTTTCCTGCTTTTATGTATATTTCAGTTTACCGCACTGACATTAAGTATACATAATGTGACCAACCGTATTTCTATCAGAAGTACAGTACTTATATTTTCACTCTTGTTCTTCGAAGTACAGTCAAACGTACTTCTTTGCGGTATTTTGTACTTCAGGGCGGAGATTATGTAACCAGTTAGCGACAATTTTCGGATCGCTATCGCACTTTTTGACGTATGGTTTCAGAATCTGCCCCCAGGTCTTGTACTTCTCCGAACTTCTGGACAATCGTCACATGGCCTGGGCGATAAATTCGTTCAAACCATTAAACTCGCCGGAGACCGATGGCATCACACCTGCGCAGCTGCAAAGGGCTCTGAATTTGTCGTGCAATTGGTTGGATCCTATTTATGTGAACTTCGTGAGGACCGGGTACATCCCAAAGTCTTGTGTTGCGTTCAGCCCGAAGGCCGGAAAAGGCCCACATGTTTCCCCTAGGTATTTTAGGCCAACCAGTCTCTCTTCGTTTTTGCTAAAAACACTAGAGAGACTGATAGACCTGTACATAAGAAACGCGATTCCTCGTGACTGTCTTTCAAGAGCTCAATATGCTTATTACTAGAAATAGTCGGTGAATATCGCCTTGCATACATTGGTAAAGTGGTCAGAGGAACCCTTCACGCATAAGGATTATGCAGCAGGGACCTCCCTCGATATCAAGGGGGCCTTCAACAATGTCACACCAGAGGAAATAGTCAGGTATATTCATAATCTGGGGGTTGAAACCAACCTAATAAGGCTTATCTACAGCTTACTACCGCGGACAGAACTGTCGCGGCGGAGTGAAGACGCGCCTGCACTCAGTGCAGAGTCACTAGGAGCACCCCACAAGATGGTGTTCTTTCTCCCCTGCTCTGGATTGCGGTTGTAAACGACCTTCTGGAGAAACTGGAAAAAGTGGAATGTCGGGTGATCGCCTATGTAGATGATGTCGAACTTTTGGTTAAGGGATGATTTCTAGACACCCTTTCTAATCTGGCTCAAAGTTACCTGAACCAGGTAACTAGGTGTGCGATCAACGGCGGCTGTCGTGGAAACTTAACATTGAGGTAAGGTAAAAAAGGTGTCAGTTTCCTTGCACTGCTGTAGGGGAGCTATCGGTAAAAGGTGGGGTCTCTCGCCTAAATTAATTCATTAGCTCTAGGAAACCAGATTTAAGCCTATATTGTTACAAGGAGCCCTCATCTGGTGGAACTCACTAGAGAAGGCTACACTTGTAAAATAGGAATTAGTGGAGTATTAGGAACCACATCTACACTGGCGCTTAACATATATATGTCGAATACGGCGTCTGCGGATATTGCAGACTGAATTGTCGAAGCACGAACTGCTATTAGGCTAAGGGAAATCGGGTCCTTTTGTGACATAAAAAAGGAAAAGAAAGGTTTCTCTGCTGCGGAAAATGTTTTGTAGGACATTTTAAAACACGTTACCCCTCAAGGGCTAGTGATGGGGGTTCTGACAGGCCATTGCGCAATTGGTATTCATGCGGTGAGACTAGGAATTTCAACTGATCCTCGCGGCTTAACGGCGGCTCGCGGCTCTAACTTAACCCAACCTAACTTGTACTTTTTTGAGCTATGAAATAGTTGGTAACATTAAGTATACATATGGTTACCTCAACCCTTAAATAAAAAAAAATTAATTCTTGGAGTGCTTGGAGCGTGCTCGCGCTCTTTCTAGTTTCCTAACTCTCCGCGGAGTACGTAAATAAGTCACTGCTAGAACATCGGAATGTAAACATGTGTCGCTACTCTTTTAAGTCCTGAGCCCATGAGGCCACTTACGTAACATTTTTGACGGAGGTAAGTTTTTATTTTTGTATCTAAGTTTGAAGTCAAAGTTATGCTTTTCTTTCTTTAAGTTAACCATAATAAAGAGCATTAATATTTATGATAACACACATTTCGTTTTATTTATTTAGCCACGGCTAGAACATCATCTCGTACACATGTGTCGCTACTTGCTTGAGTGCAGACCCCATGCGACCACTAACGTAACATTTTTTGGCGGAGGTAAATTTTTAATTTTTTTTTAAGTTTGAAGTCGAAAAAATGTTTTTGTTTTTTTATGTTGACGGTAATACAGAACTTAAATATTTTTGATTATACAGACTTCGTTTTTTTATTTTGAAAACTCTTTTTTTCAACGCTTTTATTGGGGTCACTAGGGACCCCATGCGACTAATTGTGTGATTTTCTTTATATATTTTAATATAGAAAGGCCCTATATCACACCGACGTTGAAATACAAAAAAGCGTGACTAACTGAAAATCCATATGGAATTAAAAGTGACAAGAAAAATCACTCACTTTAACACACACTATTTTAACATTAATACATACTAATTAGAGTATTAAAAGTTAGTTTATAATCATAAAGATGAAATGTATGCGGCCGCAATGTTGTCTGTATCTTTCTCTCTGTTCAAAGTCGGTTCTCTCCTTTGCATTATTCTGAGGCTCTCCAATGTACATATATAAGGTTGACTCTATTTGTCAATAACTTTTGTGTTTGCGAAATCAGCTGTGTGTCCACTTGTTGTAATATGTTGTGGTAATGCTGTACTGATTTTTTGTTTTCTGATGTCAGCGTTCGTTCTAATTACATTTATGTTATTATGTTTTCCTTTATCTTCATTTTTATCTTTACAATATATCGATAGTGAAATCCATCAAAATATCGATAACAAAACCTATATAAATGTCGATAACAAATCTGATAAGAATATCTATAGCAAAATCGATAATAATATCGATAGCAAAATCGATGACAAAATCAATAGTAAAATCGCTAACACAATCATAAAATAAATAACGATAGCAAAATAAATGAAAATATCGATAACAAAGTGGATTAAAATATCGATAACAAATTCGCAAAAAGTATCGATAGAAAAATCTATATCGATAGCAAAATCGATAAAAAAATCAATAGCAAAATCGATAACAAAGTCGATAAAAATATCATTGACAAAATAGATAAAAATATCGATAACAAAATCCATAAAAATATCTATAGCAAATCGATAAAAAATATTGATAACAAAATCCATAAAAAATTCGATAACAAAGTCGTTAAAAACATAGATAAAAATCTTTTTCTTTGCTCCATCTGAAATGGGCAAAGTGGCGGTGTAAGTCGATCATCTTCTTGTAAGTCTAGGCTGAATTACCAGGCCTAAATCCACACTGATAAAACCCAGTGTCACGCGTAAGTATTGATATGAGCTATTCACATTTCGTCGTAGTCGGGTGTTGGGACATCAACTTCGTTGCCCTCTACCTGGGCTTAGTTTAATCTTTTCCACTGTATACTGTTCGGATTCAGCAGGGTGAAATAATGGTTATTAACCGACTTCCAAAAAAGGAGGAGGTTATCAGTTCGTCGGAATCTTTTTTTTTTTTCAACCGATTTCGATAATTCTCGGAAAATATCGGAAAGTTAGTGTCTCAGAGGTGGTCCCATACTAATCTGGTTAAGATCCGATCAGTGGATCATGAGATATATATATATATATTTTTTTTTTTTATGAGAGTTGAAGTCGGTTTTTTTTTGCTAAAAATTACTTGTTTTATTATTTCATTTAGGTCTGGACATCCTTCTCCAGACCAGCGTGGTTTTTCTTACAAGAATTCGCTGTGGTCTTGAAATCTCTCGTAAGTCGCCTAACTTACTCCTACAACTTGCACTCGTTTTTTTTACCTCTCGGTCAGCATCTCAAGAAGTTCGGAACCACGTCGTTCGTCTTCTCTCTACTTAGTACGTAAAATACGTTTCGCTTCCGCCCGACCGCAGCATGCCCCTTAAGGCGGAATCTGTTTTTCTGCAGCATCGCCGATGCTTTGTCGTAACAATTGTTTAAGTTGTAGTAGGTTTATTCAGATGTAAACTTCTTCATTTTCAGTGAAATGATCATGAAATAAACGTCCATTAATTTGAACAGCAAAACAAAAAATTGCATTACCTCAACGAGAAACTAATAGTGTACAATTCCTCGCTATGATTTATGTAAACTTGTAAACTTTTGTGTAAAATTTTTACTTTAGTGTACATGCTATGCTTTAGTCCTCCTCTTTTTCAATATAAGAAAAGTTAACAAATGTTATGTACATACATACATACATATTTACTTAAATAAGTATGCATTCATAGGTATTTTATAATAGAATCCCTTAGCTTGAATATAACTAAACCAGTGCATTAAATATAAATTAGATTACTTTCCTAACTGATTTGTGAATAAATCGCCGCAATCAACTTCCTCTATAGCAGCCGAAAAAAAACTAGCCATAAAATTGCGATTTCATGGCGATAATCATGAATCCGTGATTTATTTAGCGGAACAATTTGTCAGAACGGCATTACTGCAACGGGGATGTGCGAAGCGCATTGCGGGAAAAAA
>NW_023458560.1:16811851-16814623 GCF_013731165.1 Rhagoletis pomonella
AATTCAAGTGTCAATGACGCTGTCATCAACAAAATACAAAATCGTTGAAGAAACGGTCGCTGCTAAAGAAAACTAGAGACCTCAAATTCACTGGAGCGAACAAAAAGTGTGACGAGTGTTGACCATTTGGGCGCCTTGAAGGGGGCGAGTTTGCTCATATCGGTGATGATTTTGTATTTCCAATACTTAGTTTACGATTTACGAATTTTGTAGCGACTTTCAGTTCCACTTGACATTGCTGCTGTACTCGAGTCTGGCTTTTAGGGCTGTGTGTCTGGAGTACAAAAGCGTCAACGTAATTCACACTTTTGTCACGGGCAGTTAAACAGCAGCAGTAGTAGCGATGCCAACAACAACTCGCAATAGAATCATCGGCAACGTCATCGGCGGTAGTCAACAAAGAAAGTACAAAAAAAACGCCAGAGTGCAGTATATCACCCGGCACAACAGTGGCAACAAAGTGTGGCGTCAACGCTATGCAACATTGAAATGGATATTGATGACAAAATGTTGCACATTAAAGCTCGGAACACTTTGACGACTGCAACTTCACGACGTAACGACAGCGACATCATTTTGTCGACAAATGTCGCCTTGAAGCCAGCTTCTTAAACATTTTGAAGACCTCAGCGACATAGCAAACAGCTGATTTTAAAGTTTGACATTTTGGTATATTTATTTCACAAATTGTGTATTTTTATTTAAGTAAATAAGAAAAACATGAACAATCAAGAATATGTGATTAATTTTGCGACAATTTAATTTTGCAGCACTACATCTACTCATTGTCGCCGGCAAAATTAGAAATAGATTTAATTTGGCGACGTCGACAATTGCAGTCCAGCAGCCAAGATATCGTGCTGTCGTCAAAATAATTGTGTCCGTAAGAACGTGTGTATTTAAAGTTTGACAGATGCTGCTTGTCGCTTGCTGTCGTCAAAGTGTTCCGAGCTTAAGTCATTCAATTTGAAAAGTTGCGCATCTGTGACGATTTTTCCACACTCAAGTGAAGCGGTGCGCCAGAAGGGACATACATACATACAAATGTACGCAGTGTGTCAGCATTGACGCCGTAGAAAAAAAGAGTTAGCAGCAAAACAATAAGACGGAAAATAAATTGTAATTTCCAAAAAAGGGGGAGCAAAAAGGGTTCGGCGGTCGACAACTGTCACTCTGGCACTGCGACGCTACGCCGGCTATTTGTACGTACGTACCTTATAGCTGAAATACAATGCCGGCGAACGGCGAACTCACCACAGCGAAATTCCCGCTGTCAAAATTAGAACACCCGCAAGCATATGAAATTGAACACAGCCAAAGCGAAATGCGAAGTTCGCTTGGCGGCGTTTCATGGCGATAGATTTATTTCTATCGCCCTGCTGGGCGATGACAGCTGTGCGTGCCAAAGGTGGCCGTATTTCTTTTTTGCGTTCAAAGTTTTAAAAGAAAACAACCTAAACACGATTTTTTGTTGTTGTTTGAAAAATATAGTTGTGGATTCGTTAAATCTGGCTTGAAACAAATTATTTATAATAATCTCTCTTAGTTTTACATTTATATTTGTTATCATTTCCTCATTTCTAAATATGGTTTAGTTTTTTCTAAATATGGTCACCCAAATTGTAAAGGCGACCAAATGGGATCAGCTGTTTTCGCTACCGCTCTAATTCTGTTTAAGTAGGCGAAATAGCTGGGCGAACGGTGAACGACAGCATCGCCCAATTCGGCGAAGTTTGCCGTTCGCCGGTATTGTATTTCAAGCATTAGGCTGCGGCGTGCGAAATTTAGAGGCGTTCTGACCGGTGTTGTCCCAACTACACTTCAGCATTGTTCAGCGACTTCATTATTTTGTCAAAGTCATTAGGCAACGAAATTGCCATAAAGTTCAGAATGCCATCAATGCTTGAAAAACAGTTGTTATTACGTATCTACTACATTCGATGAAGGTGGAAACAGAGAACGTTTAAAACTGCTGCTTCCAGAGAACGTTTAAAACAGAGAAGCAGCAACACGCTACTCGTTGGTATTTTGTAATAGATCAGAAATCGGCTAGAAGCTCACCACGTTAAATTTTTAACATCAATAGCTCTAGAAGCTCACCATTTTTTAACAGCGTGAGCGCAGAGCGGCACAAAATAACAGAATTCGAATAAATTAGCAATTGTGAAATGTTATTTTTGTGCACGTTTATATCTATCAAAAAAAATGACTTTTGATAGTTATTTTAATGCCCCTTTCATTCAATTAAATCTAAAAAATTAATTAGTTATTACAAAAAATTTCTGGATAAATTTTGGGAAAACGTTATTTTCATAAAAATTCCAATTAACTAATATAAATTTGCGAAAATTTTGTAAACCATATTTTCGTCAACAATTAGTAAATTCTTCATTAAAAAAATTTTAAACACGCTAAAAGGCAAGCGCATAAAAATGTTTGTAAATACATATACATAGTACCTATGTAGATGCATTTATATGTATGCACATATGCAAATAAACAAATGCTGCGCGCGGTTAAAATTTGTTCGTTATTTTTTTGTATAAAAATATGGTTAATGCTTTAATCAAAACCACATAAGTCAAACTTTATACAAAACTTAGAAAAATTCAACAAATTTTCGTCTAAATTTTGAACTTTTTAATCTGAGTTTTTAGAATGATAGATCGGTAGAAAAGCAAGTGCAAGTCTTAAGCGGCTAAAAAATCGCGTAGATTTTTAATGATTTTTTATTGCGGACGGCTTGTACTTTTTACCATATACATAAAAGCG
>NW_023458560.1:16814723-16820249 GCF_013731165.1 Rhagoletis pomonella
CTCTGGCGTTTTAAGGTATTTTCAGTTACTTACATTCATAATTTTGTATTGAATAAAAGTGCACTAAAAAGTACTGATTTTCATAGCATGAAAAAGTCTAAGGAACTGATTTCACGCAAAAAAAAATCTGGCAACCCTAGTGAGGGCCGAAAGGTGTTTTCAAATATTGTCTCGTTCCAGGTCGCTTTTCTTCTTAGTTCGGTCCTGAGTTTTGTCTCAAAGATTGTTATCGTAACCATGTCGCCGCTGTTAAGCTGGGACATAGGGATCTTGGCTCTGGTTTTCTATCCCAGTGTGATCGAAATCACCTTTTCCTTGCCAGTTAACTCACTTATAAAGTTCAGAAGGAATGACCTCTATACAAAGGTCTGGGTTCCTCTTCATCAAACGAGTCACTTGTGTTGACATTAAAAAGAGTTGAGAAGTGTTCCCTTCATATCTCCAGTACCCTCTGGAAGTCTATTACAAGATTCTCATCTTCGTCTCTGCACAAACTAACCGCGGTCTTGAAAACATCTTATTCCTTATTTATTTTCAAGTTACTCAGCGAAATGGTACCTACTTTTGGTCAAACCAGCTGTTTCTGCCTGAGTGATAGTAGCCTACTACAACTGACCATTTAAATACATTCGGACGAGGAAGAGCGGCTTGTTTAAGCACGACTGGGGATGGGTTGCGAAAGTTCCCGGCTGTCGGTTGCAACTGCATTTTTTCGGCTTCAAACTTTCCTCGCTAATTAGACAAAAGCTCTTGAGGACCTTGGCTTAATGCATTGATCATGTCAATGTTTGCTCCTCGGAGGAAATGCACATTAAGAACGCTCGGAGCTTGTGTTCGTCAACATTCAAACGGAGATCAATATAAGAAGCGTTTTCTGTATTTTCATTTAATGCTGTTTTACGACCCAAGCTTAGCGCACCCGAGAATTTTTAAAGGTCTACATTTATATAACAAGCCAATTTTTCCAAGACAGACGCTCGCTGAGCGTCTATACCCCATCGGACTTTATCTGTTCTACGAAATGGTCTTATTAAGAAGAATTATTTGTCTCATCTAAAAGTTTTCGCAGAGAACATCCTTTTATTTTTATATGTGGGGCACATTTTATTGTGTAGCTTTCCCATTCTATACAACGCAGAAGGCGATACCGGATGCCAAATCTCAGATACAGATTTTAAACCATTTACTGAATTTAGGCCAGCTTTTTCAAAGGATATGAGACAGCAAAAACATATACACGTACATGTCTATTAATATTTTAATAGACTTTCTTTTTTGACACAATTGTGCAATTGCTACGATTACCAAACGCTCTAAAAGCATAAACAGGCGTTGATCCGGATCAACTCGGAAATTAACTGCAGTTGATCCGGATTAAGTCCGAGTTAATACGGATCAACTTTTAATATGTAGACAATTTATTGAAAAAAGTTTCAAGAAATCTGCGTTTGTTATATATATCGTCCCTGAGACATAAATTTAACTCCAATTTGTTCGATACATCTGTCTACATTTTTCCTTTCAAACTGAAGATCTCGTTAGTAGCGAATATCGAATTTTGAGCAGCTTTTATTTATTGAAATATGCTTTGAGTTCCATTAGTGCTTGTCACGGGGAGTTCTCCCTTAGTAGACCATTGTAAAAGTCTTGTTCTACTATAAAAACGTCAAATTTACTTCAAATATCAAATAGAGTCAAATAAGATAAGTAATGCATTATTTAATGGCATTCGTAAAAAGTCATCTGGCACCCTTCTGAGTATTCTTCCGCAAGCGGTAAAGCGATGATCATTAACGCTTTTAATTTGCCACCGCTGATTGTTACGCTTCAACAGTTGAACATTTTGTTGATGGCAATCAATACAATAAAAATTGTCCAAAACAATTACCAAAATATATAGTAAAAGGGTTAAGTCATGGCAATGGTATTGTCATTAAGCATTAAAAATAAATTACAAAAAAAAGCGGATACATATCTGTATGTTTGTATGTCTTACTATTAGCTCGCGCACGCTAACTTGACAATATTACTAATGTCAGTGAGTGAGTAAATAATTGACCTGCATTTGACCTTATCGATGAATTCAATACAATTGTATGTACTGGACACACGCTTATACATATACATATTCACTTTAATAATAAGAAGAGGGGGTCCGCTTCACGCTAACACACACACACACACAACTTTATTTCAGCAGTAGCAATGAAGCGCATCCAAATCAACGTTGCTGCTATCAACGCGTTGGTATTTTGTAATAGATCAGAAATCGGCTAGAAGCTCACCACGTTAAATTTTTAACAACGATAGCTCTAGAAGCTCACCATTTTTTAACAGCGTGAGCGCAGAGCGGCACAAAATAACAGAATTTGAATAAATTAGCAATTGTGAAATGTTATTTTTGTGCACGTTTATATCTATCAACAAAAAATGACTTTTGATAGTTATTTTAATGCCCCTTTCATTGAATTAAAAATCGAAAACCTTTTTTAATTATTACAAAAAATTTCTGGATAAATTTTGGGAAAACGTTATTTTCATAAAAATTCCAATTAACTAATATAAATTTGCGAAAATTTTGTAAACCATATTTTCGTCAACAATTAGTAAATTCTTCATTAAAAGGCAAGCGCATAAAAATGTTTGTAAACACATATAACTACATAGTACCTATGTAGATGCATTTATATGTATGCACATATGCAAATAAACAAATGCTGCGCGCGGTTAAAATTTTTTCGTTATTTTTTTGTATAAAAATATGGTTAATGCTTTAATCAAAACCACATAAGTCAAACTTTATACAAAACTTAGAAAAATTCAACAAATTTTCGTCTAAATTTTGAACTTTTTAATCTGAGTTTTTAGAATGATAGATCGGTAGAAAAGCAAGTGCAAGTCTTAAGCGGCTAAAAAATCGCGTAGATTTTTAATGATTTTTTATTGCGGACGGCTTGTACTTTTTACCATATACATAAAAGCGAATTTCTTGTAGAATAAAATGCGCAAGACCGTTTGCAAACGAAATAAAAAAATAAACACTATATTTTATAAATTACACCTGTTATATGCATAAACCCGGAAAACCGTCGGAAAAAAATTCATTAAAAATTAACGCGATTTTTTATCCGCTTAAAACTTTCACTTGTTTCACTAGAATTACATATATAACCATCTATCTACGTACCCAAAAGTAGAAAAATTTAGATTAAAATTTGTTGAATTTTTCTACGTTCTGTATAAATTTTTAAAGTTTGACTTATGTGGTTTCGATTAAAGCATGAACCATATTTTTATAAAAATATAACAAAAAAATTTTTACTTGAAAAACATTGTAAATATTATACAAAAAAGAACCATGCAATCACTTTTGATTGCCCGTGTATGTACGTATGTGTGTCTAACAAATTATGGCTTGTTATCAAAATACCGATATTAACTAACAAACTTAATATTATATAGTACAAATGTGTTTGTAAAATTAATTTCATTAAAATTATTTCTGCAATCAAATTTTCTATTCATGCAAAAAGCCAAACGCATAAATTTGTACGTACATATATACACATGCCTTTGTAAATATGTAGGTATGTAATGTATGTATGTAACATATATATGTACATACAAATGTACGATTGGTCGGCTTTCGTCTTCCCCTCGCCGCTCCCATTAACACACAAATTATTCAATTTCTGCGAATCGGCACCAGATTGGCACGCAGCGTTGCCATTTTAGCCGTTTTCCGGCTAGATTTAGCCGGTTTTGATAGCATCTAGCCGGAGAAAATTCGATCTAGCCGGCAGCCGATTTGTTAGCCGGTTTGTAAAAAAAAGTTAGCCGTTTTTAGCCGATTTTACTATTTGCCTAATTTTCAGGTGCAAAAAGTAAACAAGTTGTTCGAAAGCAATAATGCAGACCCAATGAAGATTTTTAATGAACTCAATGTTTTATTTTCGCATCTATGCTCCCTAGTGGTTATTAGCGCGGACACATTTGATCCTATATGCTCCCCGTTGGAACCATACCTTGCTCCATTTCCTCAGTTTTATCACAGTTTTGAAGAGTATTTAAAAACAAAAGTAAGCACAAACGCTTTTAACCACGAAGCCGAGAAAATAATTCGAGAAAATGGTCGCGATTTTATTATCACTTTAATAAAGGAATTACGCCAACGCCTCCCTACAAATATCGCCACACTAAAAAAAATTGACTTTTTTCGGTTGGAAATGCATTAAGAGTAATTAAACCAAAAGTATTTGTTCAACTACAGCAACAAAAACACAAATATAGTGCCGACGAAATAACATCCATAGAGATGCAATGCAACGGTTAACGTTACATACCTGGAGTAATTTAGACTCAACTGTAAAATTTTGGGCCGAAGTTTATCAATTTCGAAATGCCCCTTTTGCTGACCTTTCTAACCTAGTTTTTAGTTTTCTTGTTTTGCCTATAAGTAATGCAGAAGTAGAGCGAATATTTAGTTCAATGAATATAATAAAAACTAAGCAAAGAAATCCAATGTGCATTAAACCGTTAAACGCTATTTTATATATAAGATACGGTTTAAAATGTGAAGAAAAATGCTGCCATAATTTTACTGTAGCTGACGATCTCTTAAAATTAATGAATTCACGTGATATATACAATAGTGATTCATTTGATGATGAGGAATATACACTCGATATAAATTAATGGTGTTAACTAGTCTTTCGTTTCTTGCGATTTATTTAAATAAAGCATGTGAATTTTCACTAAAACATTTTAGCCGTTTTTAGCCGCTTTTTTTTGCCAATCTAGCCGGTCGGCCCAAAAAGTTCTGGCAACACTGTTGGCACGTGCGCGAAACCATTAACCCCATGTTTGCGAAATATTTAGATTTTCGCATAAGTTTGCATTTAATAAAGCAATACTCGTACATTTTGTATGGTGAATAATATTAATTAATTTAAAATTCTGCATGTAACCATGTTCTCGACGATACATGTAACTTTCATAAAGATTAAACATAAAAATTGTGCTTCATTAACAGTTGCAACCAGCTGAAACCAAAAAAACTATGTCCGCTGAATGGGTTAAAGACCAACTGGAATTGACATTTTTTACACGCATACATGCATACATTCATATACACATGTACAGTGGAGTAGCACTAGGTTGAACATTGCATTGCTTGTACTTTGATGTGTTTGAATCTTTTATGGTACTGAAGATTTGCTTAGGGATGAAAAATATTAAAAATCGTTCGTGCATATATGTAAATATATTTTTATAAACGCTTGGAAGTATAGAAATTTTTAATATTAAAAAATAAATAAAATAATTTTTTTGTATATATATAAATTTTGTTTAAGGCACATTGACCCACCTGTACAAAAATTGTGGCGCGGCATGGACAAAAATTTTACAATTTCGGACCGAAAAATATGAAAACGAGCTAAGTTGCCACGTTACATCTGTGCACTTCCGATAAAACCACATATGTTTGTGATTTTACAAGTTTTGATTTTATTAAAAAAAATTAAT
>NW_023458560.1:16820349-16831751 GCF_013731165.1 Rhagoletis pomonella
TAGCCCTTTAAACATTCGTAGTGGTCGTCATCAAAAGAGGTCTCCTCTGAAGCAATTTTGGTATTGCCATTGGAGTTTTTTTAACTTGAGCAATTGTTGAAAACTCATTTAAATTTATAAAAAGCGAACAGTTTTCTCGAAACCAGACGTCTGCTTGAAGTCGCACATACTGGCGAAAAGACGGTACTGACTTCAACGAGCCCTCAAATCAGATAAGTGGGAGTGGCCGCACCGAAGCACAGTGGTTCAAAATCGGCATTTTGTGTTCACAATTCACTGAAGCCTTCATTTTTCACTGAATTTGATTATTATTTTTTTTTAAGCTAAGAAAATTTTCGAGAGACCAGTTGGGCCAGATTTTTGAATTTTCGTTTGTTGGTATTAACTTTTTTAATGCATAGTGCAGAAAAAGTTGCAATTTTGGGGAAACTCCATTTCTGTTCTGTGCGAATCTTCTACTCTTTCTGCTGTGACCCAAATTCACACACGGGTTGGTATTAAAGTCAAACTCTTTGGAGTAAATATTAAAATTACAGAAATATTATGAAAAAGAAGAAGCATCAAATTTTTATTTTATAAATATACACATACATACATACATACATACATATATGCATATACAAAACGCCATATATTTAAACGGAAAGCGTTAGTTGTTTATCGAATTGCCACACGTACTATGTGTAAATTATTTGAACGTAATAAAAGAACATAAATTCCTAAAATCGCACACTAATGCTTGGTAAATGAAGCATTTTATAAAAGTAGCAAACCTAACATAAAAGCCAAGTGATGAATAAAGGAAAAAATATTAATACACATATAACACCGAACAACAACTGCGATGACATAAACGTAACAAAAATGCAAAGCTCCCGATAAAAAGGGAAATTCCATTGCATGTTAATTTGCTGCTGAAATAAGTACAAATAAAAAGGAAAATATTATTTTTTATATGTAAAGTACATACATGATTATCGCATAGGTAACTATGTCCTTGCGCACACCCTTTCATTAGCTTAAGCAACAAAAACACGAAATCATTATTGCATGCTTGCCGGCAGTAGCGTTGGCGGGGTGTCAGCAGTGACGGTGACACGTAAATGTTCATAATTCATAAAGGCCACCATGGCGACTCACATAACGATATCTACTTGTTCATACATATGTATGTATGTATGTACATAGATTGCCTAGCCCAGCCTACATTCGTTCACTATTTATTCAGAGTTCCCTTTCTGGTAAGTTAAACTACTTCACAATTCGTTTAGGTTCGCTTGCCAAATGCCGCAGCAGTCTACTTAAGCTTTGTGACAGCTACAACAACAACAAAAACAAAACGAGCATACATAAAAGTCATGCTAAAGCTAATCTCAGCTGAAAATCTTTGAAGCACAAGCTGCTTGACTTGCTGAAACCTCAGCATGAATGAATAGAATACAACGCAACGCGTTTAGTCGGCTCAGTGGTTGAAGTTGTAATTTTGTTGTCGACTGTTTTATAAGCTGAGAACATGCGAAAAGCAGCATGTAGAGGCATTGTGAAACCCTTTTGACGAGCTTATTATCAGGGTTACAACGGTAAGAGCTTTTCCCCGAAAAACTTGGTCCAACATGATTTTCACCTTTTCAAAATTGATTAGAGCAGGGGTCGTATCTGTTATACTTTTGTCAAAAAAGTTGATAAATAATTATAATCATTATAATTTTTATGATGCATTTTCAATCAAAAATTTAATGTTAAAGTTTAACTTTTTTTTCGATCAAAAATATAAATTTAACTTTAAACTTTTATTATTTCGCTGAAAAATAACAGTTGGACTTTTATTTTTCGGATGATAAATAATGATGAACATTTGATTTTTTTTTTTTCGAGCAAAAATAACAGTTCAGTATCGATCTTTGGATTGCTTTGTTACATTGCTTATTCGCTTTTCATTGCACAAACAACTTTTTGCTCGAAAGTAAACGGCTACCTCTCCGACATTTCTCGCTTCTTTAAGACACGGAGCCTAACCGTATCCCATAAGAAATCGACAGCAACAATTTTTAACACCTCTTTTTCTTTACGCACACAGCCGCAGCTGCTAGCTAGTGCTCAAGTTGTTCGCGGGCAGAACCTGGGGCAAAGACAAACAAAAGGTTGCTAGCAACATGCAAATCAATGGTCGGTTTTGAATTGCGCAGGGCCACTTTGGTCATCTACTATACTAGTAGGACACAGTGGACGAAGCTGCAAACATGTAAAAATACAGGTCTTCGGACTGCGACGAGAAGCCGGGTTGCTGATGTTCCCAGTAGCGGAGTAAAAATACTGGTTCCGTACGTCGTGCGGACTACGCCCCTCGTGCGGATGGGCGGGAATGGAGGGTAAAAACCGTTGGGATATTACTATAATTGATTACTTTAAAGGGCTATACACAACGACCACTGGACTCGAGGCTGGAGAGACCGTACATGTACGGCATACCACCTTCTGAAGTGTCGTCACAACAACGGCGTCATAGAAGTCCCATCACGACGAATAGAAGAAAAGGAGATTCAGTTGTAAGATGAACTAATACCTATTCAGACTAGACCCCGATATAACAAACACATGATCCTGTTGTGAAGTTTTCCCGCATGATACTAAACACGTATAAAGATGTGTCCTTAAGCTCAATCAATTAACACCTCCCTCCCTTTAGACCGACCACGCCGAAACAGCAGGTTTTCCGAACCTTCCGTTAGTTTAACTTGGCAGCAGCGAGTGAAATACTCGCTGATTTAATTACGGTTGCGTTGCCGGTCACACAACGACAACAACAGCTTCCAATTGATGCTGACGGAGTCGATGTCTAGCATTGAGCCAACAAAAAATGGCGAACGGTGGAACGCCTGCGTATTGGGCCTTATCTATTAGTGTATATTCAGAAATTAAAGAGACTGATGCCTTGTATTTTTTTCATTTACAACTTCAGGGGCATTATCGTATGTGTATGTTATTCGGATTTACCACAATGCAACTAGTTAGCTGGAGACACACTGTTGAAGATGTAAGCAGAAACTCGGCCACATACCTTACGAAGGATTCGGGTACCTACACTTAATTTTTAAAAACAAACTCATAATTTAATTAAAAATCCGAAAACTTAATACCTTTCACGGTTTTACATGAAGAATACTTCCTCATTTCTTTGTAACTCATAAAAGTGCTCGTAAATGTTACACACAAACATTTTCACTTTTAATTTTTAATTGAAATAATATAGTTAATAACAGCGTAGACGAGGCGACGTCATATTTACGTAACCCAACAAGCATTTCAGTAAATGTTTTTAAAAATAACTTAAAGTAAGTTTGCTATAATAAGCGTCAAATAAGCATTTTTAATATTAAGCTTATTACAAGTTTTTTCAAATAAACCTTTAATAAGTTTTGAGAGAGAATGTTTATAAATTACTTAAACTTATAAATGAAATGCAAATGCCAACGACATGAAGAAGTAAATATAACATTTTTTCAATCGTAAGTGACGTGTTTACTTTTTTTAAAATATATTATTAAAAGAAAAAATTAAATAAAACCGATGCGGTAAAATAAAATCCAATCCAGGACCCGCTGCGCTAATCGGTGGAGCATTCGAGTCTTCAAATGATGAGTTTTCCTTATCCTTTCTTAGTTTAACATTCTATTAAAAATTTATTAAATTTTTTTCAGAAAAGTTCATCAATGAGAATGGCGGCGATGAAGCGGAATATATAGCTGCATCGATGTCGCTTTTCCAATTTGCCAATAATCGCAAGTAATTGAAAGCACGCATCAAGATGTAATAATTAACTTTTTTATGCTTAATTTGTATGTGTTATTGTGAATTTGTACGCTAAAATGTCTATTCCCTATTTATATTTTCGCGACTGTAGATGAGTCCGCCGAAAATTCGCATTTCGTTTAGTTTCTAGATGTTAAGCAATCTATGTATGAGTTTTTAATGAAATATCTTTAAATAAAGGGTTATAAAAATGTTTATAAAAAGCTTTCTTTTGAAAATTTTTAGTAAGTATTGATACGCTTATAAAAAACTTTTTTTGAACCTTTATTATAAGTTTACAATTTTACGCTTATAAAAAGCTTTCTTTTGAACATTTATTACAAGTTTATATTTCTACGCTTATAACCAATGTTCCTTTTCGATTATATTACGCTTACTTTCAAGCGTTTTATAAACAAAAAATCAACGTTTTGTAAGCTTAATGTTTACAATTGAAAACTTAAAAAAAACTTTCTTTAAGTTTATTTTGCTTGTTGGGTATATGTACATGTATGGCATTGGTATTGGTGTGACTTATGAATTGATTTTTTCGCTCTATTTTAAACTAATTTGAAATTTTAAAAATTGCCTGCACATCAGCATCAATATACCTTTCTAATGATATATAATTGTTTATACCTTAGAAGTATAGTTTAGCCGTAAAAGAGGTGTAAAGGAAACATGATTGCCTATTTATATAATTGATATATGTATGTATGTATATTCAAATGGAAATCTGGTTACTTACTTCTGTATATCTATGAAGATAATAAAATGGCATTTGTCACTATACTAATGAAAAGTACTGTTATGTCATTCAAACAAACCAAACAAAAGCTAGAGGTACATAGCCTACATAAGTTAAGGAGGTAAAATTGGTTTTTATACCCGAGCGCACTTGTGCACAAGGGTATATTAATTTTGTTCACATAACGGTTGTTTGTAAAAGCCAAAACGAATCGAGATAGATATAGACAAATGTATACATAAATGATCAGGATGAAAAAAGAAATCGATTAAGCCATGTCTGTCTGTCCGTCCGTCTGTCCGTCTGTCCGTCCGTCCGTGTACACGATAACTCGAGCAAAAATTGAGATATCTCAACGAAATTTGGTATGTAGGTTTCCCTTAATCCAAGGTAGGTTGGTATTGAAAATGGGCGAAATCGGACTTTAACCGCGCCTACTTCCCATATAACGGTAATTTTCAGAAATACGAAAACTGCGATATTTTAGTAACTCTGGAGATTATTCACTCAAAATTGATATTTACAATAATTTTTAGACGAAAAATAAGAATATTATAAATTTTTGGAAAATGGGCGTAGCCACGCCCACTTATGGTTACATGTGTAAATCTTGGTAACCGCTGCACCGATTTGTTCCAAACTTGACACAGTTGTTGGACTTGGTACAGCATAAAAAATCGCCGAAACTTTTTAAAATCGGACAATAACCACGCCCACATCCCATATAACGGTAATTTAGAGAAATACAAAATCTTCGATAAATCAGTAAATATTGAAGCTATTTTATTCAAAATTGGTGCTTGCAACATCTCTTCACCAAGAAATACGTTTATGGTAAAATTTTGGAAAATGGGCGTGGCACCGCCCACTTATGATCACATATAAGTATATCGGTAACCGTTCTACCAATTTGTACCAAACTCGGTGTGGTTATTGTGCTTGCCACGTATAAGCAAAACGTTGAAAATTATTGAAATCGGACTAAAATAATGCCCGCTTCTCATATAACGGTAAATTTCAGAAATGCTTGAAACTTCAATATTTCGAAATTGAAGGACGCTAATTTACTCAAAATTGATACACCCCGGCTTACCATCTAGCGGAAGGTTTCGGAAAGGTGAAAAAATATATATTTAATACTTGCGCCGGGTATTTAATGTTCGGCTCCGCCCGAACTTAGACTTTCTTACTTGTTGCTTATGCAGTTATGCGTCCCTGGTAGAGATGGACGCGGGACTAAATATTCAATCCCAATCCCGACTTTAGATTTTTATGGCCCGATCCCGCCCATCCCGGCGTTTTTTAAACTTGTACCGCGGGTCCAATGGGTCCAGATACCTATCACTAAGTAAAATGCAAATGGCTTCCAAATTAATTTTAAATTATGCAAAAAAAATAATGTATTTATACCCAAATGTAAAAAAAGCTGGAACTAAGATTAGAGTCAACTGAAGTTACGGCCAAAGTTGTTTTTTTGTATTTACATTTTGGTTAGAAGCGAAAATTCATGTTAATTTCACTTAGCTCTTACAACAGTTTTTAAGAAAATAAGTATGAAAAATTCATGCAAGAGTATATCCTTAAATTACTTGTTTGAAAAATTTTGTAACAATCTCCTGTGGTAACGAAATTAGGTATATACATAAGTATTCTACGTATCTGCGTCATACTAAAAGATCTGCATCTTCTGCTTACTCCGTTTTCTTTTTGGACGGAAGAATTTCCGTCCCGTCCCTTCCACTAATTTTTTAAACCCTTTCCGATACCGCCCATCCTTGCTATTTTAAACCGTAAGTCCCGCGGGTCCCGATATGCCGCGCCCATCTCTAGTCCCTGGGGTGTCGCGAGCAACTCACATGCGAGATGCGATCACCAACCTATGTGGGGTGAAGATAGCTTTATTAGGTCACCGCGGCTTATTCAAAACTAAGACTGAGATTTACCTCGTTCATACGATGCCTTAATTTGTGTTAACTTAAATCGTTTCACTTTGATACGGACGACCGATTGGCAATCGCATGTAAATTATTCTGGCCATAAAGACTATTTTCTGGGTTCACTCTAAGACCATATTGCTCTGCCCAACGGCATAGTTCTGCTAAAGTTCCATCCATGATGTTACTCATCACAGTTGGAAACAATCCGGTTAATAACTTACTACATGGTCAGCGTTGCCACTACTTTTACTCCCCCTGATTGAGGAGTGCCCCTAACGTTTCTTATTAGTTTTTAGCTTCCAAGTTCCGCTGAAATCATTCTGCGTCGACATTATCCAAGCGTTAATAGACTCCTAGTCGCCAAGTTTGTCCAGGGATTTTTGGATAGCCTCTACGCTCCATCTGTGTCGACTTCTCGACTGTTCTAACGACTTAATGAAGCGCCGTCTCAGTGGATTGTCCTCGTAAATATGCATGCTGTGACTGAGACATACAATAGCCGTGGAAAAACCCCCGGACATGCGCGTCTAAAACCCTCTCGAAAGTTTTGAGAACAAAGTAAGTGAAGCTGGTCGCCACGTCACAGAGATGTTGTTGAGGGCTATGCATCCTTTGAAAATTAACAAAAGCCATGGCAAGATAGCGTTCTCCACCATTTTTATTAGATTAACCTGTTCCACTGCTTACTACTTAAACTCCTGCTAAACCCCCTATGGTTCCGTAATTGAAAAATTAAGCTAATTCACTAAAAACACGTGTTTCCGCACCGAACAACAATCAGCTTCCTACTACCTAATTTGATTGGTCTCGCGTAAAGTAGCGTCTAACAGCAAACGTTGGCCAACTGGCATTGATATTTATTTATGTTCATAGTATAAGCAAAAGATCCACCTATAGCTGTTATTTATGTGCACACCTACGAATACTTACCGCCTACTCATGGTGGAGCGATGCTATCATTAGCGAATTACAAGTCATTTGAAAACCGCAAGTAATTATAAATAAATTAAGCCAACAATGAAATGCTGTCAAAATTTGGGCGCCTCTACATTGCCTTACGCACAGAGCACCGTAACGACGATTTTTTTGTTTGGAAGCAAGGTCCGTTGCTTAGATGTAAATCTCCCCCAATGAATGATGGATTACTCAAGCTTGTATAGGCGCTGCGTGTGTCGCAGTCGGATGCTTCTGGGCAGTAGTCAGCGGCGGTCGTTTCGTCCGTTGCTTATCGTCATCATCAGGATATCAAAACCTATGCAACGTCAGTCAGGTGCCCAACAAACCTAATTTAGATGAGGCATAAAAGTCATTTTGAGCCCATTACTAAGTTGTAAGTATTCATTCGGTAACACACACAAATTATATTTTTATTTCAAGATGCCTTATCATGCTGACACTCTGCGGTTTTTGGTCTGCATTCTTATGTTAATGATTATTTTGGCTAATTGAAAAAGAATAGAGCAGTTAGTTAGTACGAAGTAACTGTTTGTTGACTCGTTAGTGAAATTATTATTGAGTACATACATATATATTCATACATAAATATGTATACATGTTTATAAATAACTTTTCGATTGCTTGATTACTTAATGTGTAGTATTATTACTGCGAAAAAGACGCACTTATATTTGGAAAAAGTGAGTAAAGTTGAGGTGAGGTCAATTATAAAGAACATTGATGCAGTCGATAAATGTGGAATTTTATATGAGGGTGTGAGTGTTTTGCTACGACGCCAAAACCCAGCTCAAGTATTGTACTCATAGCACACGCAAATCTAAGATAACGAAGCGATATTAATTCGTACCATTACTACGCATAAGAATTATCGATAAAGGTATCGAAACATATATATCGATCATGTTATCGAAAAGTATATCGATATATTTAGATAAATGAAACGGTGAAACTCATGTCGTTTACGGTATTGGCGAACATTTACATACCTAAGTAACGAAATTGATAAATATACCGTTAAAGACATACGGTGGCGAGAATATAAATAAGGCATATAGATTTTAATAAGTTTTCACAACTTTTCTTTATTTAAAAAATGTTTATTATTTTTTATGAGAATATATCTTATCTACTATTTGAATAAAACCTCGTAAATAAAAATTTCAAACTTCGTAACGTCATAATTCGACAAATGTAAACAAATAAAACCTTCACACTTTTTAACCTGAATTTTAAGGAGTATGCAGTTTTGTAGCCCAATAAATTTTAGTGCCAAAGTGCAAGTTTGAAGTAGCTAGGACTATCCGTTGATTTTTGGCAAATTTTTGTTCGAGCATTGTTTTTCATCAAAGTATGTTCGACAATTTTTTTTGTATGGAGAAAATGAGCAACACCTTGCACGAAACATTTTGCCAAAGTTTGTATAAAGTTTGATATTTGGCATACATAAAATTTATAATTATTAAATAATCGAAAAGGAAATAGCCAAAAAATGCTAAAATGTCTCTTCCCTACACTGAGAAAAAAATTAACCAAAAATTGGTTAATATTACCAAATTCAAACTTGAAAAGGAATCAACATGAATTTTGGTTAATATTAACAATGTCTTGGTTGATATTTTCAACAATGATTTGGTAATATTAACCACAATTTTGTTTACATTAACCAAACTCGGCCAAACACTAACATATGTGTAAGCGCCAATCTATTATTATTATTGACCAAACTCTTGGTTGGCGATTTTTCGTTTTAATAGGTTTTTGCTCCGCACTTCACACATGCTTTTTCATAATTCGGAGATACGAAACAAAAATCTTTATTATCACCTCTTACGGTATTGTATTTGACCCCGTATCTTCTGAATGTTATCAAATAACAATAAGCATATCTGCACACTAAGCTACACCCGCTTTATAAATGTGTCTTCAACTGTTCAATTGGAATAAATTTTCTTCGTTGTTGTTGTTGTAGCGGCTACAACAACCTCAACCCAAATCGGTTGGTATCTCAGTCGTTGTCGTCAAGTTCCACTAACGGCAGCCCTAAGAAGCGTGCAGCCTCCACTGGGTCGGTCCACAGGGACAAATCCGTTAGGGTTCTCTGCGCATGCCGGACACTCATTTGGTACATCCGCGTTCAGTCTGCTCAGGTATGAGTTTAACCTGCTGCAGTAGCCAGAGCGAAGTTGGGCTATTGTGGTTCTTGTCTCCCAAGGAAGATGAAGCTCCGTCTCGTCAATGTCCGGTGGTTGTGTGCCTAGAACGGCATTCACAGATCTAGAGTCTACATAACTCGAGACTGATTCCCTGTGAATGCCGTTGAGGGCCTGTCGGTATGCTGACGGGCCCAGAGGCTGCTTAATGAACCTCTGGACTTCGTCCGTCAGTTTGTATAGATGCCTCCTGACGTGCGTAGGCGAGGGGTCCTCTGCAAGCAGCTGTCTGTTTAAGTGGCCACATCTGTGGCTCCCAACCAGAAACTGCTTGCAGAGCGTTATGTTATGCTTCTTGACTGCGAGCATTTTTGCCTCGCCTTGAAGGTGGTGTTCTGGCGACATCGTCGTTTGATTTGGTTCTGCACCTCACAGATGCTTTTTCGTTAAATGACAGCAAGCACCTCTGCACGTTCAGGTACAGTTAGACATACGAATGCGCTTTCAAATGTTCAACTTCAATCACATTTCTTACAATCGGTGTATTAACCATGAGAAAACCAAACAATAACTTGGGGGAAGAAACGATTGTACTTTTGGTTCAGTGTATTTTTATTTTAGCCACTGTAGATGTGGATAAAGAATGGGGGCACTTTTAATTTCTTATTTCAATACATTTCTTAAGTCTGTAGATCCACTGTTCATAACAGTCCTCAAAATCGCGCTTTTGTAGCTTCTTATGTTCTGCGTTAAGCGCATTCATTACTACATTGCTACCGAAGACTTCCCCTCATATTTTTCCTAATTTTTTAAACTAGCCAGAAATCATATGGATGCATTTTTTCTATACCAGAAAGCGCGATAAAGGTACTAGTTTGCGCAGCAGTATGGAGCTGGTGCACTATCATGGTGTAAAAAGTAGCGGCGCAGGTGTCCTTTGTTTATATTTTCCGACAAACGGGATCATCAGTTTGGTTGCTGACTTTTGTTGCTTTGCTTTAACAGGTAAACTTACTCCTTTGGGTCTCCATACCATTGAGTGCTGTTCGTACTTTTAAAACCCAACTTTGTCACCCGATGCGATTACAATAAAGTTACTACACTCTCCTTTTTCGAAATTTCTTACGAAATATTTAGTAAAACGAGCAGGAACCTCTATCTAGCTTCCATTTAAAATTCGTGGTAACCATCGAGCAGATTTCTTCGTTTATTGTAGATCATTACGCAAAAACATTCGCTGTACAGCCATGGCATTTAAGCCATTCGTGAATCTTCGTCAATTTTTTCCTTAACCAGAGCCACGTATGTCGCGTCTGTGTAACGAAGCGTTTTCCTATTAAGGCCCCGATGCTTCTGTTTTCTATGCTGGGGTATAATCGCAGTGCCCAGGGTCCGTTACAATAAATTTATATTGTGGGGCCTTTGCAAATAGTACTTTATTTAATTGCTGCTTCTTTTCTATCACGTGGAAATTCTTAACATTACAAACATAATATCATTAACGGGACGTAAATTCCTAACGGTGCTATTCTATCGGCGCTGCTGTATCGCCACTCTGTCGCTGTGCGACGCCGGCGCTCTGCTTCTGTGCGATGTCGGCGCTCTGCTATGCAAGCGCACTGTTGTCCCACGATCGGGCGTCGCTGTCGCGCGTGTTCGCGGTGGACTGTGGCGTGGCGGCGCTCTACCCTTGAATAGCCAAGCCTTGTGTAGTCGCCTATCCACAAGTCGAGCGCTATTCGTTTGTAGCCGTGCGTTCACGACCACAGCTCCGTTACTGACGCGTAGACTGCTGGCGCTCCCCGTTGGAGCGCGGCTGCT
>NW_023458560.1:16831761-16835380 GCF_013731165.1 Rhagoletis pomonella
CTGGATGACTTCGGCGCTTCTCCGTTGGTGCGCGGCTGCTGGGTGACCTCGGCGCTTCTCCGTTGGTGTGCGGCTGCTGGGTGACTTCGGCGTTGTGCTGGTGGGCGAACTGGCGTCGCCGTCGGCTGACTCACGGTGTACTGCGGAGTGGCGGCACTCTACCCTTGAATAGACAAGCCTTGTTTAGTCGCCTATCAACAAGTCGTGCGCTATTCGTTTGCAGCTGTGCGTTCACGACCACAGCTCCGTGCTGACTGTCTCGTATATCTCTGATTCACTTCTGTTATAGCTGGTGTTCTTCGTGTTGCTGAGTTGTGTGGCTACATGTTGCGTTGCTATGGTGACGGTGTCGCAAAGGAGTGTTGATACGGTCTCCCGTGTTGGTTAGCCGTTTCGATGATGTTGCTGTAGTCGTTATTGTTGCCGGTGTAGTCTTATTGTTGGTGTAGGGGTTTGTGTTCGTGTGGGCTAAATTCCGCGGATATTTAGTCCTCACATCTGTCGAAGATTTTGGGCGCCCATCTCGAGGCTCGTACTCCCACTGAAAAATAAACAGCCTTGAATTCTTGGCACTAATTACAAGTGGTCTTAAGAGCTGACGCGTTTGTTCCATATGCAGTTTGGAATTCATTGAAACTTTCCCCAGCTGACGTCCAAAAGCTGTAAATACTGGCATCACGAATTTCTTCCTGCGTTGGTGACGGAATTACTACAGACCTTCCGTAAGTAATTTAAGGTGTTCGCATTTCAATTCCTAACGATTTCTCTGAAAACTAAAATTAAACTTGATTTCGTACTCTGCTACCTAATAGATCTGCTGAGGTGAAACATAACAGAAATATCTGGTGACTGCCACTACCCCGTTGAAAACCTGGCAGGCCTCAGAAGATGATATATTTAACGTTGCAATTTACCGTTTATTTAGTGTTATAGGTGCTGCTTGAGCTACGACTCTCGCTTTACACCGGTCGACTCTGAAGGAAATGCGTCAACCCTCTCCTTGGTCTCGTTTAGAGACAACGGCTCTGAGTGGGGATCTTTTAAGATAGAAAAAACAATGAATTAATAATAATTGTAAAGGTGTGGGCTGCATGTCCGGCGATTCGGGTGCAGGTGCAAAATTCGGCCCCTTTACAACGGGTTACATATATTGTCCTGGGAATCATGGACCGTATCAAGGAGAAAGTAGAGCGAAATGGAAACGGCTTATCACTTGCGCTGACGAGCGGCCGTGGACAAGAAGGATGTCTATCTTCGTGCACGGGATGCCGGGTGGTTGTTTATGGAAATGAAGTTGCACTCAAGGGTCGATTTCGGGACATTCTTTTATATCTGACTGGAGGTTTCCTGAATTTGTTGACTAGGAAATATGGAATGCCTAGCGCAGCTTTTCCATCCTTTGGAGATGTTCAGCTGCTGCTTTCTGACTGGGTCACGTACTTAAACCTGATCCTGAAGAAGAAACTGTCGTGAAACCCTAACATTAAGGAAAGGAAGAGGACGAAAGGCATCAGTTGCTCACTTTACTGCTGAGAAGATATTGGTAAGAGATGCGACCTCTCTCCGTGAAATCAAGATTACCTTATTCCCTCAATTAATGATTGCGGAGTTCAGAGGGTTGGATAAAGGGAGCAGTGAACTTTCAATAAGTTCAGTCTTCCCGACTATTTCATTGTTTTTTAGGCAGAAGTAGCTGCCATTAAAGAGCAGTGGACTTACTAAGAGGCAAAACAGTTATCAGAGTACTGAGAAAAATGATGGCCCTGGAATGTCTGAAATCCTTCAATTGCATCGGTGTACTTTATTATAAGGTTCATTTGGAATCCAAGCCACAGTGACATTGCGGAAAGCTCCACGGCTGACGACTTTGGGCGTGATACCCTTGAAACATTATCTCCTGATAGCGAGCGGTGTGGAGCATTTATGACCACCTGTGGTTCACTCTTAGGCAGATAGACCCCATGCCACCTTATGGAGAGCTGGGCGAAAATTAGGACAAGAAAATTAGGATGGGGAGATCGAGGGAAATCCACACGATTCCAAACCCTCAGCTCTCGATATTGATGGGGTCGCTGATAGAACAATGTCCTATTGGTCTTCTTCGCCTTGAGTCTGGGAATCTTACGTGATCCCTCCTGTCGCAGCTGCTTGAAGAATGACGATGATAAAAGTTTACTAGTTATCACCGATGACCGTCTTAATGATGCCCAAATACGTCCCTCATCTAGCACATCCAGCAAAACCTAAGCAAACCTATCGTAACCTAAATTAAATTATTACTTGGCCTCTTGAAATAAAAAAAGAACTTTAAGGCACTTCTATCTGTTTTTTCCACATCTCGTTAAATACAACTGGGTACCAAAAATTTATGTGAAAAAAAATTAGACAAAATTTCAATCTTCTCCACTTTACTACTTGTTTTTGTCGTGTCACGGGAAATATGTCGCAAAACAACTCTTATAATTTGGATCATCTAGTACTCACTTACATTGAAGACATAACCAGACAATCTGGTTGAAAAAGATGCACATATAGACATCTCAGTCTTCTTCTTTATGTAAGAGGCATTACCCAAGGAAAAGCTAAAGAACTTTTTGATTTTTTTTCTATACAAATTTTGGTAGACTGAGCTCGGTAGCCCCTTCGGTCAGTGGTCTTGTATACCTGTGGGGAGTTTTAGTTTGGACCTTTCTACTTGTGAACTTGAACAAGGGCAACCCATGTTTTAGTCTACAAACTATCACATTTCTTGAACTATGCTTCTGAAGATGAAATATGTATGTGTTTGTAAGGACATATGGCACCAAAGTATTTACGCTCTCTGCGGCTGTCTCCGAAGTTCCTTGCCGACAAAGTAGGAAAGTGTAATACATACACGTATTGTGTCGGTCAGTGCAGTTGCCTAAAAGCCTCTTTTACAGAAAATAATAAAAATAATATTGTCATGGGCATGTCAAAATGTCGCCCGAAAGCATGGGTCAATTCTCTACTAAAATAAAGTGAAGTCATAAATTGCCACATTAATCTTTGTATATTTCGTTTTAATTTAATTAATTTTACAACATAGTAATTTCACTAATTTACTGCTATAATCTAACAACGACACTTTGGATATCCTCCCCAACACCGCTTACTCAGCACAAGAGTCCACACGCACACACTTTCTGAAACTGCGATATCTATAGGCATCTCGAGTGCTGCAGTAGTGGCATCAGCAGATTCGCTCTCCAATTAGCCTTAGCCGCATGTACCGGTCATTCGGTGTTCAAATCCTTGATTCGCATCTCAAATGCGTAAAATGTGGTGTCGAAGCAGCAGTGAAATTAAAACCTACAATAAAATGCTTTTCGAATTGTACGCACCTCAGAATATGTAGGTATATATGTACATTAGACTGCATCACTCCCCATACCAAAAAAAAAATGATCAAGAGTGAATTGCTGCGGAATAGCTGCCATTGATTGTGTTGGTTTAACAAATGGAAAAGTGGAAAAAAGCAATGATAATATACAAGGCAAACTTAGCACAGTGCGTAGGCAACTCGCTGAGTCAGTGGGATCGTCGGTTCGAACCCTACTGAAAGAAGTCTGATGAGGAAATGTGGTGATTTCCGAAATAG
>NW_023458560.1:16835480-16845946 GCF_013731165.1 Rhagoletis pomonella
CTATTTCGGAAATCACCACATTTCCTCATCAGACTTCTTTCAGTAGGATTCGAACCGACGATCCCACTGACTCAGCGAGTTGCCTACGCACTGTGCTAAGTTTGCCTTGTAAATTATCATTGCTTTTTTCCACTTTTCCATTTGTTAAACCAACACAATCAAGCGCAGCTATTCCGCAGCAATTCACTCTTGATCATTTTTTTTTTGTATGGGGAGTGATGCAGTCTAATGTACATATATACCTACATATTCTGAGGTGCGTACAATTCGAAAAGCATTTTATTGTAGGTTTTAATTTCACTGCCGCTTCGACACCACATTTTACGCATTTGAGATGCGAATCAATGATTTGAACACCGAATGACTGTCACATGCGGCTAAGGCTAATTGGAGAGCGAATCTGCTGATGCCACTACTGCAGCACTCGAGATGCCTCTAGATATCGCAGTTTCAGAAAGTGTGTGCGTGTGGACTCTTGTGCTGAGTAAGCGGTGTTGGGTAGGATATCCGAAGTGTCGGTTTTGGATTATAGCAGTAAATTAGTGAAATTACTATGTTGTAAAATTAATTAAATTAAAACGTAATATACAAAGAATTAATGTGGCATTTTATGACTTCAATTTATTTTAGTAGAGAATTGACCCATGCTTTCGGGCGACCTTTTGACATGCCCATGACAATATTATTTTTATTATTTTCTGTAAAAGAGGCTTTTAGGCAACTGCACTGACCGACACAATACGTGTATGTATTACACTTTCCTACTTTGTCGGCAAGGAACTTCGGAGACAGCCGCAGAGAGCGTAAATACTTTGGTTCCATATGTCCTTACAAACACATACATATTTCATCTTCAGAAGCATAGTTCCAGAAATGTGATTGTTTGTAGACTAACACATGGATTGCCCTTTTTCAAGTTCACAAGTAGAAAGGTCCAAACTAAAACTCCTCACAAGTATGCAACGCCACTGACCGAAGGAGCTATCGGGCTCAGTCTACCAGCTTTTCCTTTGGTAATGCCTCTTACATATGTGCATCTTTTTCAACCAGATTGTCTGGTTATGTCTTCAATGTAAGTGAGTACTAGATGATCCAAATTATAAGAGTTGTTTTGCGACATATTTCCCGTGACACGACAAAAACAAGTAGTAAAGTGGAGAAAATTGAAATTTCGTGTCATTTTTTTCACATAAATATTTGGTACCCAGTTGTATTTAACGAGATGGGGAAAAACAGATAGAAATGTCTTAAAGTTCTTTTTTTATTTCAATAGGCCAAGTAATAA
Organism: Rhagoletis pomonella; assembly: GCF_013731165.1. Lineage (NCBI taxonomy): Eukaryota > Metazoa > Arthropoda > Insecta > Diptera > Tephritidae > Rhagoletis > Rhagoletis pomonella. Next base: position 16,836,766 of record NW_023458560.1, read on the forward strand.
TTTAATTTAGGTTACGATAGGTTTGGTTAGGTTTTGCTGGACGTGCTAGATGAGGGACGTATTTGGGCATTAATAAGACGGTCATCGGTGATAACTAGTAAATTTTTATCATCGTCATTCTGCAGGCAGCTGCAACAGGAGGGATCAAGTAAAGTTCCCAGACTCATGGCGTGAAAACCAATAGGACATTGTTCTATCAGCGACCCCATCGATATCGAGAGCTGAGGGTTTGGAATCGTGAGGATTTCCCTCGACCTCCCCATCCTAATTTTCTTGTCCTAATTTTCGCCCAGCTCTCCATAAGGTGGCATGGGGTCTATCTGCCTAAGAGTGAACCACAGGTGGTCATAAATGCCCCACACTGCTCGCTATTAGGAGATAACGTTTCAAGGGTATCACGCCCAAAGTCGTCAGCCGTACAGCTTTCCGCAATGTCACTGTGGCCTGGATTCCAAATGAACCTAATAATAAAGTACACCGATGCAATTGAAGGATTTCAGACATTCCAGGGCCATCATTTTTCGCAGTACTCTGATAACTGTTTTGCCTCTTAGTAAGTCCACTGCTCTTTAATGGCAGCTACTTCTGCCTGAAAAACAATGAAATAGTCGGGAAGACTGAACTTATTGAAAGTTCACTGCTCCCTTTATCCAACCCTCTGAACTCCGCAATCATTAATTAAGGGAATAAGGTAATCTTGATTTCTCGGTGAGAGGTCGCATCTCTTACCAATATCTCCTCAGCAGTAAAGTGAGCAACTAATGCCTTCCTCCTCTTCCTTTCCTTAATGTTAGGGTTTCACGACAGTTTCTTCTTCAGGATCAGTTATAAGTACGTGACCCGGTCAGAAATCTGCAGCTGAACATCTCCAAACGATGGAAAAGTTGCGTTAGGCATTCCATATTTCCTAGTGAGTAAGACCGCCGCTTAGTCACCAAATTCAGGAAACCTTCAGTCAGATCTAAAAGAGTGTCCCAAAATCGACCCTTAACAGTAGGTGCAACTTCATTTGCATAAACAACCACCCGACATCCCGTGCACGAAGATGGACATCCTTCTTGTCCACGGCCTCCAGCTTAGATCTCTCCCACCCCTCTCCAACCGTCGAGACTCCCACTTCGAGAGACACATACCGCTCGTCAGCACAAGTGATAAGCCGTTTCCATTTCTCTCTACTTTCTCCTTGATACGGTCCATGATTCCCAGGACAATATAGGTAACCCGTGGTAAAGGAGCCGAATTTCGCCTCCTGCACCCGAATCGCCGGACATGCAGCCTACACCTTTACAATTATTTTTAACTCATTGATTTTTCTATCTTAAAAGATCCCCGCTCAGAGCCGTTGTCTCTAAACGAGACCAAGGAGAGGGTTGACGCATTTCCTTCAGAGTCGACCGGTGTAAAGCGAGAGTCGTAGCTCAAGCAGCACCTATAACACTAAATAAACGGTAAATTGGAACGTTAAATATATCATCTTCTGAGGCCTGCCAGGTTTTCAACGGGGTAGTGGCAGTCACCAGATATTTCTGTTATGTTTCACCTCAGCAGATCTATTAGGTAGCAGAGTACGAAATCAAGTTTAATTTTAGTTTTCAGAGAAATCGTTAGGAATTGAAACGCGAACACCTTAAATTACTTACGGAAGTTCTGTAGTAATTCCGTCACCAACGCAGGAAGAAATTCGTGATGCCAGTATTTACAGCTTTGGACGTCAGCTTAAGCCTGTGGAAAGTTTCAATGAATTCCAAACTGCATATGGAACAAACGCGTCAGCAAAGAATTCAAGGCTGTTTATTTTTCAGTGGGAGTACGAGCCTCGAGAAGGGCGCCCAAAATCTTCGAGAGACGCGACATACGTGGCTCTGGTTAAGGAAAAAATTTACGAAGATTCACGAATGGCTTAAATGCCATGGCTGTACAGCGAATGTTTTAGCGTAATTTTAAATGGAAGCTAGATAGAGGTTCCTGCTCGTTTTACTAAATATTTATTTTAAAAGTACGAACAGCACTCAATGGTATGGAGACCCAAAGGAGTAAGTTTACCTGTTAAAGCAAAGCAACAAAAGTCAGCAACGAAACTGATGATCCCGTTTACTTCACCAAAGCAAAAAATTGTAGCTGATAAATATTCCTCAGACAGTAACTAACTGCCGAATGGTATACTGAAAAGTGCTTACTCAAAGTGTTCGAAAATTTGTTGGAAAATATAAACAAAGGAGACCTGCGCCGCTACTTTTTACACCATGATAGTGAAACAGCTCCATACTGCTGCACAGACTAGTACCTTTATCTCGCTTCCTGGTATAGAATAAAATGCATCCATGTGATTTCTGGCTAGTTTAAAAAATTAGGAAAAATATGAGGGGAAGTCTTCGGTAGCAATGTAGTAATGAATGCGCTTAACGCAGAACATAAGAAGCTACAAAAGCGCGATTTTGAGGACTGTTATGAACAGTGGATCTACAGACTTAAGAAATGTATTGAAATAAGAAATTTAAAGTGCCCCATTCTTTATCCACATCTACAGTGGCTAAAATAAAAATACACTGAACCAAAAGTACAATCGTTTCTTCCCCCAAGTTATTGTTTGGTTTTGTCATGGTTAATACACCGATTGTAAGAAATGTGATTGAAGTTGAACATTTGAAAGCGCATTTGTATGTCTAACTGTACCTGAACGTGCAGAGGTGCTTGCTGTCATTTAACGAAAAAGCATCTGTGAAGTGCAGAACCAAATCAAACGACGATGTCGCCAGAACACCACCTTCATGACGAGGCAAAAATGCTCCCAGTCAAGAAGCATAGCATAACGCTCTGCAAGCAGTTTCTGGTTGGGAGCCACAGATGTGGCCACTCAAACAGACAGCTGCTTGCAGAGGACCCCTCGCCTACGCACGTCAGGAGGCATCTATACGAACTGCCGGACGAAGTCCAGAGGTCCATTACGCAGCCTCTGGACCCGTCAGCATACCGACAGGCCCTGAACGGCATTCACAGGGAATCAGTCTCGAGTTATGTAGACTCTAGATCTGTGAATGCCGTTCTAGGCACTCAACCACCGGACATTGACGAGACGGAGCTTCATCTTCCTCGGGAGACAAGAACCACAATGGCCCAACTTCGCTCTGGCTACTGCAGCAGGTTAAACTCATACCTGAGCAGACTAAACGCGGATGTGCCAAATGAGTGTCCGGCATGCGCAGAGACCACTCATGACTCGAAACATCCCTTCGCATGCCCGGAAAACCCGACAACCCTAACGGCTTTGTCCCTGTGGACCGACCCAGTAGAGGCTGCACGCTTCTTAGGGCTGCCGTTAGTGGAACTTGACGACAACGACTGAGATACCAACCGATCTGGGCGAGGTTGTTGTAGCCGCAACAACAACAACAACGAAGAAAATTGATTCCAATTGAATAGTTGAAGACACATTTATAAAGCGGGTGTAGCTTAGTGTGCAGATATGCTTGTTTTTATTTGATAACATTCAGAAGATGCGGGGTCAAATACAATACCGTAAGAGGTGATAATAAAAATTTTTGTTTCGTATCTCCGAATTATGAAAAAGCATGTGTGAAGTGCGGAACATAAACCTATTCAAACGAAAAATCGCCAACCAAGAGTTTGGTTAATGTAAACAAAATTGTGGTTAATATTACCAAATCATTGTTGAAAATATCAACCAAGACATCGTTAATATTAACCAAAATTCACGTTGATTCCTTTTCAAGTTTGAATTTGGTAATATTAACCAATTTTTGGTTGATTTTTTTCTCAGTGTAGGGAAGAGACATTTTAGCATTTTTTGGCTATTTCCTTTTCGATTATTTAATAATTATAAATTTTATGTATGCAAAATATCAAACTTTATACAAACTTTGGCAAAATGTTTCGTGGAAGGTGTTGCTCATTTTCTCCATACAAAAAAAATTGTCGAACATACTTTGATGAAAAAAAATACTCGAACAAAAATTTGCCAAAAATCAACGGTTAGTCCTAGCTACTTCAAACTTGCACTTTAGCACTAAAATTTAATGGGCTACAAAACTGCATACTCCTTAAAGTTCAGATTAAAAAGTGTGAAGGTTTTATTTGTTTACATTTGTCGAATTATGACGTTACGAAGTTTGAAATTTTTATTTACGAGGTTTTATTCGAATAGTAGATAAGATATATTCTCATGAAAAATAATAAACATTTTTTAAATAAAGAAAAGTTGTGAAAACTTACTAAAATCTATATGCCTTATTTATATTCTCGCCACCGTATGTCTTTAACGGTATATTTATCAATTTCGTTACTTAGGTATGTAAATGTTCGCCAATACCGTAAACGACATGAGTTTCACCGTTTCATTTATCTAAATATATCGATATACTTTTCGATAACATGATCGATATATATGTTTCGATACATTTATCGATAATTCTTATGCGCAGTAATGGTACGAATTAATATCGCTTCGTTATCTTATATTAGCGCGTGCTATGAGTACAAATAATTGAGCTGGGCTTTTACGTTGTAGAAAAACACTCACACCCTCATATAAAATTCCACATTTATCGACTTCATCAATGTTCTTTGTAATCGACCTCACCTCAACTTTACTCACTTTTTCCAAATATAAGTGCGTCTTTTTCGCAGTAATAATACTACACATTAAGTAATCAAGCAATCGAAAAGTTATTTATAAACATGTATATATATTTATGTATGAATATATATGTATGTACTCAATAATAATTTCACTAACGAGTCAACAAACAGTTACTTCGTACTAACTAACTGCTCTATTCTTTTTCAATTAGCCAAAATAATCATTAACATAAGAATGCAAACCAAAAAACCGCAGAGTGTCAGCATGATAAGGCATCTTGAAATAAACAATATAATTTGTGTGTGTTGCCGAATGCATACTTACAACTTAATAATGGGCTCAAAATGACTTTTATGCCTCATCTAAATAAGGTTTGTTGGGCACCTGACTGACGTTGCATAGGTTTTGATATCCTGATGACGACGATAAGCAACGAACGAAACGAACGCCGCTGACCACTGCCCAGAAGCATCCGACTGCGACACACGCAGCGACCATACCAGCTTGAGTAATCCATCATTCATTGGGGGAGATTTACATCTAAGCAACGGACCTTGCTTCCGAACAAAAAATCGTCGTAACGGTGCTCTGTTCATAAGGCAATGTAGAGGCGCCCAAATTTTGACAGCATTTCATTGTTGGCTTAATTTATTTATAATTACTTGCGGTTTTCAAATGACTTGTAATTCGCTAATGATAGCATCGCTCCACCATGAGTAGGCAGTAAGTATTCGTAGGTGTGCGCATATATAACAGCTATAGGTGGATCTTTTGCTTATACTATGTACATAAATAAATATCAATGCCAGTTGGCCAACGTTTGCTGTTAGACGCTACTTTACGCCAGACCAATCAAATTAGGCAGTAGGAAGCTGATTGTTGTTCGGTGCGGAAACACGTGTTTTTAGTGAATTAGCTTAATTTTTCAATTACGGAACCATAGGGGGTTTAACAGGAGTTTAAGTAGTAAGCAGTGGAACAGGTTAATCTAATAAAAATGGTGGAGAACGCTATCTTGCCATGGCTGTTGCCAATTTTCAAAGGATGCATAGCCCTTAAAAACATCCCTTTGACGTGGCGACCAGCTTTACTTACATTCTTCTCAAAACTTTCGATAGGGTTTTAGACGCGCATGTCCGGGGGTTTTCCACGGCGATTGTATGTCTCAGTCACAGGACGATCCACTGAGACGGCGCTTCATTAAGTCGTTAAAACAGTCGAGAGGTCGACACAGATGGAGCGTAGAAGCTATCCAAAAATCCCTGGACAAGCTTGGCGACGAGGAGTCTATAAACGCTTGGATAATGTCGACGCAGAATGATTTCAGCGGAACTTGGAAGCTACAAACTAATAAGAAACGTTAGGGGCACTCCTCAATCAGGGGGAGTAAAAGTAGTGGCAACGCTGACCATGTAGTGAGTTATTAACCGGATTGTTTTCAACTGTGGTGAGTAACATCATGGATGGAACTTTAGCAGAACTATGCCGTTGGGCAGAGCAATATGGTCTTAGAGTGAACCCAGAAAATAGTCTTTATGGCCAGAATAATTTACATGCGATTGCCAATCGGTCGTCCGTATCAAAGTAAAATGATTTAAGTTAGCACAAATGAAGGCATCGTCTAAACAAGGTAAATGCCAGTCTTAGTTTCGAATAAGTCACGGTGACCTCATGAAGCTATCTTCATTTCTGCCAAAGACCCCACATGGGTTGGTGACTGCATCTCGCATTTGGGTTGCTCACAACACTCCAGTGACTAGAGATGGGCGCGGGATATCAGGACCCGTGGGACTTACGGTGTAAAATGGCAAGGATGGGCGGTATCGGAAAGGGTTTAAAAAATTAGCGGAAGGGACGGGACGGAAATTCTTCCGTCCAAAAAGAAAACGGAATAACCAGAAGATGCAGATCTTTTAGTATGACACAGATATGTAGAATACTTATGTATATACCTAATTACGTTGCCACAGGAGATTGTTGCACAAATTTTCAAACAAATAATTTAAGAGCTATGTGAATAAGGATATACTGTTGCTTGAATTTTTCATACTTATTTTCTTAAGAACTGTTGTAACAGCTAAGTGAATTTAACATGAATTTTCGCTTCTAACCAAAATTTAAATACAAAAAAATAACTTTAGTTGCAGCTTTTTGACATTTGCGTTTAAATACATTATTTATTTTGCATAAATTAAAATTAATTTGGAAGCCATTTGCATTTTACTTAGTGATAGGTATCGAGACCACCTGGACCCGCGGTACGAATTTAAAAAGCGCCGGGATGGGCGGGTTCGCAACTTAAAAATCCAATGTCGGGATTGGGATTGAATGTTTAGTCCCGCGTCCATCTCTACCAGGGACGCATAACTGCATAAGCCAAAACCAATTTTACCTCCTTAACTTATGTAGGCTATGTACCTCTAGCTTTTTTTTGGTTTGTTTGAATGACATAACAGTACTTTCCATAAGTATAGTGGCAAATGCCATTTTATTATCTTCATAAATATATAGAAGTAAGTAACCAGATTTCCATTTGAATATACATACATACATATATATGTATGTAATAATTTTCATTCACTGCAGATTAATTGCCACTTTCCGCAGGAGTAGTTTTTATGCCTTTGTTTGCTGCTGTTGACCACAATCATGCAACGCTTTTTTTTTACATATCATCGGTGCAACAGATGCCGCCGATCTTGAGCTGCCGATATTAGCAAGCAATAAATTAGCTATCTACAGCACGTACTTGCCACAACAACACCAACAGCAATCACAACACTCCAACTAACAAAAAAAAAAAACACAACACTGCCCACCGCAAAGGTAATAATAATATCCAAGTGGAAAACAACAACTTTATACCGCCGAGTTGTAAGAAAAAATTAATACATACTTATGTATGCAACTCTGCAGCTTGATCTAGAATAAGTGGTCTTCTGATCGCAGCCACCGCGGCGCTGGTTGCATGCTCGCCTTTCAAAAAAGAACTAAAATAAGAACAAAAAAACCACCGCTCTTTCGACGGTTAATTTTGATTTGAGATAATTATAGAGCGGCGAGTTATTGCTCACAGAGATGCCGCAACACCTCTGCTTCCTCAACATCACAGTGATCACTTCTTACCCTTTGCCTTACCCTTCCTGTTGCGACTAGCCGTTGCATGTTTGCTGCTGTTGTAGTTGCTATTGCGCTCGCGCGCGCATTGCAATTCATTATTACCCGCCGCTGAATAAATCAATGACTTTTTGATACTAACTGGAACGCGCAAGAGATCAGCAGCCCAAGATGATCTAGATCTCTACGTGATAGTCAATGCGCAAAAGAACTGTGCGAACTGAGGTTGCTAGTCAAATGCCGGATGACATTTTAAAATACTTTTTCTTTAGAATTACATATTTAGTGGAATAAGCAATTCTTTGGTTAAATAAGATCATAAAACCAACTATAAACAGCAACTCAGGAATGCAACGTCGCACCTTACGCGCCCTACTCACCATTCCTAACAGTTACATCAGCTCCTCTATTTTCCTTCAAATGCCTCGCCGATGGCAAGTTGCCTCCCAGTCTGTCACTCATCATTGGTAATGTTGAAATCAAAGTCATAGTTTTCCACAAAACGTTGATCTTCATCAGCGTGCATTGATATCTAACCCAGCTTTTTGAAATCTACACAGGTAACCTGTTTTTAATACCACTTACAATCTGCACAACACGATAGTCAAGCGGTGGAATTGTTTTCCATCGGCTAATATTATGTTCTCTCTCCCTCACCGCCTATCATCTGCAGATCACCACGGCAGGTCGCAAGTGCGCCTCCATCAAAGCTAATCAAGAAATTTCTCACCTCTTTTTTAATAGATATGATGCGCAATCACATTGACGGTCAGTGTCTTGATTATTTTTTTTATTTTTTTCGTTTCGTTTTTGGTGCCGACCTCCGAAAACCGCCCTCTAGCTCGTTCTTCTTTCACCTCTGCCTGCTTTTAGGAATTTATTGCTCAGAAGTATTTGCAAGCAGGTATGCAGCATGTAGCTGGCTACTTCTTTAGGAGGCGTTTTGCTGCGTTGAGCATTGCGTCGGCGATGGAAAGGTGAAATTGATCTTTTGTTTTAGCCGCCGTAGTTGGTATACACGGGCGCACGCGTCCGCTGGAATCGCTGCTGCGTGATTCACGACGGCGGCGAGTATTTAGTGTTGCTTAATAATGAGCCCAACTTGCTGCCGTTTCGACGAGTCGATGAGATCGTAAATAAGTTTGGCAGCGTGTTGGTGCATTTCAAAGAGGTGTGCTCCTACATACATATGCATGGATACTTGAAGGTATGCATGTAGGCTATGTCGTTTCCATGTGAGGTGGCGGCCGTCCAGCAGTTTGTTTCTATTTTTTTTTGGTTTTAGGTTCTGGCCATGTAAGTGCCATTTCGACAAAAAGGGGTTAATCGATTTTAAATCGCTTGCGATGGTATTTTGATTGAGGCAGTAATTCATCTTTTGTTCTTTGTTGAAAACTAGGTGAGAGTGTACATACGTCAATAATGAAGTGTGGCGGTTTTCTCAAAAGGAATATCTAGCTGAAGTAG
>NW_023458560.1:16846046-16855451 GCF_013731165.1 Rhagoletis pomonella
CCTACTGAAAGAAGTCTGATGAGGAAATGTGGTGATTTCCGAAATAGCTATCACTTCTACCATTTTTCAAATTATTGTTGGTTTTCCACAATAAGTTTTTCATTAAAAATGGCCTCAAGCTCAACGACAAGACGTGGACGTCTTAAAATATAATAAATTTTGTAATCCCGGCAGAAAAACCGCAACTTTTTTTGGGTGATGCAGTCTAATGTACATACATTCATATATACATCTTACTAATATTATAAATGTGAAAGTTTGTATGTTTGGATGTTTGGGAAACCATCACGCGGAAACAACTGAACGGATTTGCATGAAATTTGGTACGCAGATAGCTTATGGGGCAGATTGGTTAATAGGCTATTTTTTTAAGAGTTGACACCTGTTAAAAAAGTTTAGTTTATTTAATATGCGCGAACGACTGAATGGATTTGCATGAAAATTTGCACACAGGTAGCTTATGACCTAGTACATATATATTTGGTGTTTCCTTTCTATTCTATTGTACGCCAGTTAAACATACTCGTAGAGATACATATTTATGTATGAATGTAAATCCACAAGGTACATATCTATGCAGTAGTCCGCCCTCTCAATTTGAGATTGTTGTAATAAAAATTGTTTCAAATAATGACGGCTGCTTGTGTTTCTACAATTCCACGTTCGTTTGTATGACTGTATGTACGTATATACGTGCTAAGAGGTGTATGCACTGAAAATGAGATGATGCTGACATTTGGCTGCCACGTGACCTGGTCATTATACTGAAAGGCGAGTGCAATCGTCTGCAAGATAGCGACATTGATATTTGTAAAGGTATGCACATATACATATACTAGGTTTTTGGGCTGTAGTTCGAATCTGGTTAGATTCTGTGTTAAACGTGTAACAAGTAAATACTAAGCGGTGTTGCAAGTGTATTTAGGAAACACGTGCCCCGGTAGTAGAGCTAAACGGGTGTTAGCGATTAGCTGAGATCATCCTCAATTTGCGAAGGCAGAGATTTTTCGAAATGGTTAGAATATCAATTTGTAAAAGAATCAAGACATACTATACTTATATGTATGTGCATTAGGGCGAAGTAATTTTTTCGGGAAAATTTTTCGAAGAAAGTGTATAGCAAATTCAAATTCTACGATTAATTCTAAGCAAAAATGGCGGATAAGCCATGTACCAAAATCGACGCTTGACCATCCCAATTATCAAAACAAAAAGGAGTATATAGAATGAAGAAAACAAAATTTTGTAAATGAAGAACTAATATCGTTCAGAAAAAATTATTATACACTGACTTTTCTTTTAAAAATTGGGAGGGTCAAACGTTATTTTTGGTGTATAGTTGGTTCATCATTTTTGCTTAGAATTGAACGTTGAATTCGAATGTGCCACTTTTTTCGAAAATAAATTACTCCGCGCTAATGTTCATATATATATGTATATAGTTAGATACGGTCGTTTTATATTGAAAGTTGAAAAATGATGACTTCGAGCGCAACGGTTTTCGATTTGGCTCAAAATTTGCGCAAAAGTAGCTAGTTTCATACTAAAACTGACAGAAATTAGCATTCAACTTTTTTATTGTTTCCTAAAATATGGGCGTGGTCGATAAAAGAGAAGATGGGTCACCCAACAGATTGTCTTATATGTAAGTCCACAATTTCATCTCTTTCCAAATACGACAAAACAACCCAAGTTTATGAAACCTAAATTCAAAAGAACATAACTGGAACAGGGTGAAAGTTGTTCTGGATCCCAAACATATGTAATTGGAGGCTTAGCATTGCGCGGCAAGCAAAAAAGGCCACTTTGCTCTCAATGCAGGTAAAAGAATATTAGGTAACCCGTATTAGAACTCGCTATTGGCGCAACGGGCGCAATCCTTCGAAAAAGAGGCTCTGAACCCTTTGAAGTGAACCTTCTTAATCGAGTTTGGAGATGCTTTCGACAAAGAAAATGGTAGTGATAAGTATGTACACAAAGGCAAATAAACAATACAGACAAAGGAAAATATTGAGATTAAGAAGAAGATCAGATCGCAGATGAGGAAGAAGATAGAGCTCAAGAGAAATATGAGGAGAAATAAGAAGAGAAAGAGCAAGATGAATACAGTGATGATGAAGATGAAGGACTTTGAAATTTTATCTGAAATCTGTGCAATGTAGAATGTATGTATGTATGTATGGGTATCAAATGAAAGGGAATATACTGAAAAATTTAAAATTTTCAAGTTTTTTTGGTTTACATATATATTCTTTTAAGTTAATAAAGTTGGGATAGTGTGTATATTAGTCTTTAAAATTTATTTTTCCAAAAATAAATATTGCGAATTTTCAAGGATGTTCCAGGACCAAATTTGAAAAGGACGTTTTCTACACCGATTCGTCCATGTGCACCAAAAATTTTAATCTTTTTTTAATTCTTGTTAACTGATATGCACATTGTTGTTCCTCATTGCACTTAATTTTTAAATAATTTTTTTAATTAATTATAATTTTAAAATTTTGAAGTTCTTTAAAAAAAAAAATCCTGTCCTCAGAGGGAAAAACAAAATTCGCAGTTTTACAATATTTAGCACATAGTTTCGCGAATATATTATTTTTTCGTGGTTAAAATTTACTCTCGCGCGTTGAAATTTCTTTCTAATTTCTTTTATTTGGGAATTTTATCTATTTAGTTTCAGTTCTTCTGTGCATACACACTCAGCTTTTTTTTCGAAAGTTCAGCTGCTAACAGCGCAACAAGATTGTGGGATGTAGGTTACTGGATGCCGATCGGTCACCGTGCCGCCGCCCACCTGATATCAAATAGCTGCCTGCCGATATGTACATTTATCTAAGCTAAGACCTGAGGCTGTCTTTGAAGACGAATCAAAAATTAGAACGCAGGTAAACGTTTTCTCAGATAGCCAGGCGGAAATTCAGGCCCACTGCTCTTCTCGGTCACAACTTGTTAAGAATTGTAGACAAGAGTTGGCCTCAATTTCTAATGAAACTTCAAGTTTACCTTACTTGAATGAAGCCATTTAGAGAACTACGAGTTGGAATCATTTTTAAACCCTATCTTAAGCTTTCCAGATTTTTGAGGGTACAAAGAATTATTTCATAATTATATACAAAATATGTATCTCTTGAGAAAAATGTATCAATTAAACATTGAAATAGTTACTCTTTTCTCTGTAGAAGTTGTGGCAACACTGTTCTTAGTATTGAATTTGAATACTTTTTTCACCAATATGGTAGCAAAAATTAATTAGTGCACATGGCTCCTAGTCACCATGACTCAAAGTTTGAGCGATCTATGTGGAATGCGTCAGTTCATTTTCCACCTGCACTCTACAACGCCACGCTCATGCTTAACAATTCCTGCGCGTTTTTTTATGGACCACATGTAGAGTTCACTGAATCCACATCCAATAGCCAGCCCCAGCAGAGACGCACGCGCCTGTCCAACTATCAAAGATGTGCATGTCTGCTAGGAAATGCACTACTTTCCTGTCCAGTACTCCTGCTGTTTTGCCCTTACGAACGTTTGTAATGTTTCATTTTTATGGTGCTATTCGAAATGACTATTTTAGATATTAATTACAAAATATTTATTCTTCCTACAAACGAACTGATAAATGATGGCATTCACTTTGAAAAATAATATTTCTCGAGAATCCAATGGGCTGTTTAAGAAATAACCCCAAGCATTTCAAAGAAAACACCTGTTGGTAATGAAAACTAAGCGTGCGAGCGCGTTTCTTCAAAAGCTGAAAGCATTTGGACAGCAGAAGCACCAACAAATGTCAAAAATCAAGATAAATTGCGATAGGCTCGATGCAAATTTGAAAATTTCAACAAAATGCTAAATGGTGAATTTGAGAGACAAAGAAAATAGTTAATTCGACTGTAACTCCTATTACAATTTGTACATTTATTTCACTTGAAATAGATGTATGTACATTAGAGTGGTCCAAAAATACATAGGAAAATGAACTTTTTTGATTTTCCCTGCTGCCACCCCCTGAACTGAAGAATATCAAAAATAAGCTGAACGTATATTTTTAATTTGAAATCGGTTAATATTTACTCGTGCCGCCGGGGCTTTGAAGTTTCCCATGTACTATTTAACATGGGGAAAATACATTTTATCGTAGAATTGCTATAAAATCGATACAGATAAATAGTTTTTGATCGAATAAGACTATTTCCCTTCAAAAGTCTTCAAAAACTAACACTGCAACGCTTATTGAACTGAACAAATTTACTAAATGTGTTTTAATAACCGATAATCGTAAAGCATCGGGTTCTTTCGACTTACTTACGATAATTATTGATCTACTGAGATTGGTCGATTTATCGAATCGAAGTTTATGGAATTTTCAAAATATATGGATTTATGAAATTTCAAGGGTAGATATATACATAAGTTTGTCGAGTTATCACTGCTTATCGAATTTTATCATGTTAACAGAGTGTAACGAGTTATCGAAATTTTTCAATAGCTTTCGAAAAATATGGAGCTGTCAAAATTAAAAATTTATAAAGATATCCAAAGATATATAAATTTTTTAGTTATCGGAATTTATTGAGCCCTCGAATTTCACAGTTATCGAATTTTGTTGAGTTACCGGATTTTAGTGTTTTTGAATTTCATCGAATTATCGATATGTATCAAATTATTGTATTAAAACTAGAAAAATTTTCGAATTTCGACAGTAACTGGCACTCTAGTCATATTATTATTTTCTGAAGACTTCTGAAGCGAAATAGTTTTATTCGATCAAAAAATATTTATTTTTTTACGATTTTATAGCAATTCTACGAAAAAATGTATTTTCCCCATGTAAAATACGTGGGGAACTTCAAAGCCCCGGCGGCATGGGTAAATATACCCGATTTCAAAATAAGAAAAGACGCTCTGCTTATTACAACGCTTTTATCAACTTGCAATGTTGTGTGTCCAGAAACTTTCAATGTTGTGGATCCAGAAACTTTCAATGTTGTGTGTCCGACACCATAAGACCTTTGCTTTGAAAAGTTCCGCATAGTGCATAGGGCGACATCTGTAGTGAATAGGGCGAGGTAGATGACATCTAGATGTCGCCCTATGTACTAGGTTTGCTACAGCGGAAATAGACGACACGCCATTTCTTTAAATAAAATTAATTGGTGCTCGTTTGTATGTACATACATATGTAAATGCATGTGTGTGCACCTTTCTATTAATATCGTTGCATTATTTTAATATCTATAGCAACATTTTATTCAGACAGGACTAAAAAGTAGAAAATAAATAATATAAAAAAAACTTTTTAATATACAACGCTTTTATAAATGGACTAAAAAGTAGAAAATAATATTTCTCAGTCCCATAGAATTTGTTTTGATAACTTTTGATTTTGAAATTTTAGCAAAAGTCATTATAAACAATCTATGAAATTGAAAATGAAAAGCGTGGGGCGCATGTAATACACTTGAATTGATATGAAAAGTAATATATGTATGTATGTATGTGGGTATATGAATAACGACCGCTTAAAATCGATTTCAAAGTTCTACTTTCGCTGTAGAAATTTTAGGTCTACGTTATGTAGTTTGACTATTGTCAATTAAATCGAATGCTTTGTATTGCATGCGCTCCACGTTTTTCATTTTCAATTTCATAGATTGTTTATAATGACTTTTGCTAAAATTTCAAAATCAAAAGTTATCAAAACAAATTCTATGGGACTGAGAAATATTATTTTCTACTTTTTAGTCCATTTATAAAAGCGTTGTATATTAAAAAGTTTTTTTTTATATTATTTATTTTTGATTATCTTCAGATCTGGGGGTGGCGGGAGGAAAAAAATTTGGGGCCACCCTAATGTACATATGTTTGTATGTAAGTACATGAGGCGATTCACGTCAAATGTCCAAAGCGCCTTGAGCAAAAAAAAGCTACTTTTCAGCTAGCTGGAACGCAGATAGGAAATGGAAAAAAACTTTCGAAAACTTTGATTTCTAGATATTTTTCTTAGGACTATCCGATGGTGTTCTGCGTTTTCCAAAATTTTCCTCAATGATGGTCATTTTCAATCCTGTTTTTATTCATTTTAATCTTAAGATCAGGTCTTTGTACATTGAAATCATTATTAAAAAGGGACCTGAATTATAGAGCGTTTTAGAGCGCACTTAACCGTTAACCGTCCGCTTGGCGCGCCTGGGACATTTGACGTGAATCGCCCCATATACATACATACGTATGTGCTGTTATGACTGATGCATGGGTGGCCCAAGTATCTCCTAAATATTTATGTGCCTAGTATGTTATGCTAAAAATAAAAACATTTTCAATTGATTAATGAACTGCAACACTGCGCCAGCCCATTGCACACCCCAAGCAAATAATAAACAAAACACACAAAAATTCCAACTCTAACTACGAGTATGTATGCTACATTTAAATGCTAATGAATGCGTCGAAATTTATGACATTTCACGTCCGATCGGGAGTAATTCTCACACTTCGACAAGCGAGCAATAAATCGTTTCCATATACATATACGAAAAAAAAATCTACGTGTACGAGTACGCCCCGAATTCCCTTCTTACCTAAATGCACACATGTTTATATGTAACTAAGTATGTATGTATGTATGTACAGACATATGTATTTAAATATATATTGGTATTTACAAACATATACATATGTACTCACACAAGCCCTATACATATACATATATGTATATATATATATATATATTCTGTCGCGCGCTCAAATCAGCAATGCAACCATATGTCAAATGCATTGAAATGTCAAACTTAGCTGACAATTAATAAATTATGGAGTGTTCTCTGGTATTGGCTGGTGGTGGTAGTTGGCTGGTAACTGCTCTCGTTGTGGAGCTGCTTAAGTGGCGCCAAACTACCGCACATTCATTTATTCTCCCCCAATTTTAGATTTGATTCCATGTTGTAGTACTCTGTTCAACCACTAATGCGAGGGAGTATTACGAGTACTTATTTGCTGCAAAAACGATTTATGAGAAATTCCAAGACTTTGTATACATACATACGTACATATTTATATAAGTAAGTACGTGTAGTCTTGTTGCAAGCGACTTTTTAAAGTTGTCACAATTGGCGCTTGGAAGGGAAGCGAATACACATGTTATTTATTTGTGTGTGTGTGTGTGTGGTTGGGTAAGCCCGAATATTTTGGGAGTGTCATAATTAGCTGCTATTAAATTTGGGCTGATTCACTTAAGTATAAACTTACAATGTGCATTGATATTCGCTGCTGGGCTACACCATTGACTGTTGGTGGGCTCTGCATCATTCACGCCCCGGATGTGTTAATGAAGTGTGGGTAACTGATGCTATGAATTGAGGTTTGGCGAAGAAGTGACGATTTGAAGGCAATTGATTGAGTTTGGAAATGGTTGTCTAAGGGCACGGGCTTATCTTTGAACTTTAGAGAATAACTCTAGGCGAAATTGAATAGAAACTTTCTAGTCGAAAAAATCAACTTTCACTGATTAGCTATTTTATATATAGTTGCCACGCCTCTTAGCCAGAGCAGTTTGATTCATTTTTGAAGTCATTTCGATTCGAAATAAATGTAATTACCATAAAAAATTTGGAGGTTTTGCTCAATATTAAATTTTTGAGTGATTTATTTTTTCTTCTCTGATTGCGATGAAATTTTCAGGAACATATTTTTATAAAGAACACAATTGTTATAAAATAAAATGTATTTCCAATAAATTTTGGGCCATTTCCACGCAAAAGTCAACGTTTTTAGCCGTTCTCGGTCATATTTGGATGTTTTCTTGTATGAAAGCTGTACATACTACATAAATATTTATCGGATCGGATCGAATTCCCCACACCAAAAAACTCTGCAATACGAATTTTAAGAGCCGGTATAAATCAAGCGGCAAATGTTTGGGTTTATACCCCATATCTGCCTATGGGTGCAATCTGCAAAACCCTTCTTCGGCTGCTTCTACAGAGAATAACAGCCAACAATTTGGCTTTTTTAAGGGAATACAAGTTCCACTTCGTCTGAATTTACGCAGAAACCATCCTCATTTTCCATGAAGCGCCCTCTGCATTAGGTCGTACAGTATCTGTAGGTATTGGCCACTGCATAAGATAGCAACATCATCAGCAGTAGCTGACAATGACACTGGTGACAATGTCATGCAGGTGTACTCCTATCAAAGACTTATAACAGACAATTCTTGCAGCGGTCACTTAAAAAAAGTTCATTGTAGGACATTGTCGCCTGAATGTCATCAATGATCACTGCATGGCAAAGTCATGTAGATGACATCAACGTCGAAATTACCATTTATATGAAAAAGTCATGAACGACTTCCATACAAACGGAGCCCAAAGTCATTTAAGACGTAACTTTTCCGTACAAGACTCTTAAGTGACTAATGCATGACATTCGCTACGGGGATAGCATACATAGATATGTATGTAAATGTGATTTTTATTTTTGTTTTAATGTATGTTTAATGAAGCCTGTAATGCATTGTAAAATTTTGCGTATAACAAAAGTGCACTGAAATGTACTGATATTTTAGTGCTGAAAAAGCCGAAAGCACTGAATTTTGAGAAAAAAAGATATCTGGCAACCCTAACGGTAAACGCAAACGCTATACCACTATGATGTATTTTTATTATAAGCTTTTATTTAACTTGGTCATCCCGCGCAAATCGCGAAAATTTCCAATCGATTTTAAACTGACTTCCCGACAAGTTACAGACTTGAAATTTTCAGCATAGTTCCAATCACGATGACAATGCAATTTAAAATGCAAATGAATTCTCCATATGGTCCAGGGGTCTTGATTCAAAGGCGGTCAAAAAATAGTAAGATTTATGGCTAACAGAGCGTAATTTGCCAAAGAACGTAAAACCACTATAAAATTGTTAAAGCTGCCGGCGCGCCGCGGCGGTAGTGTAGCAAAGCTATTCCTAGTCTAGATATGAACCTCGTTGTAGGCATCATATCAAGGAGATACAATTAAAAGACTCCAGATGTCGCCCCGTCAGAAGAAGTTAAATATTGCGCCTAAATATATGCCATGCTACAGCGGAAATGGACCACACGCCATTTCTATAAATAAAATTAACTGTTGCTATATGTACATATGTATGTTTATACAAAACGTAAGCAAACAACATTTTGCTTGCCAAGTCTTCTGTTCTCTTTCATTGCAAGTTGAATTATTTTAATATCTATTGCAAAATTTTGTACATAAAATAAAATAACACTTTTTAATATACAACGCTTTTATAAATGGACTAAAAATTATAAAATAAAATAATGTAAAAAAAAATATTTTTTAAAAACAAGCTTTTATTTAACCTGTATCTACAATCAAAGGAATAAAATGAAGTAGTGTAACAAAAGATTTTTTAG
>NW_023458560.1:16855551-16858841 GCF_013731165.1 Rhagoletis pomonella
AAAAATTTAATATTGAGCAAAACCTCCAAATTTTTTATGGTAATTACCATGATAAAAACATAGCAAGGTAGAACCGTTCTCTCAATTTGTCGGCCATGATTTTTTTTTTGAAGTTTGCCAGCATTTTAAAATCATATAAAATTGAAAATAAAAAATTGAAATTGTTCGAAATTGTTGTTGCTTGAGATTGAAAATGAAAATGTGTGTGTGAGTTTGTGAGTAAATTTAAAAATTAAATTGTTTAGAAACGTCAAGAATTTTAAAAGTGACTCTCAGCGGTTCTACCTTACTATATTTTTATCATAGTAATTACATATGTATTTCTAATCGAAATGACTTCAAACTTGGTTAGATTATATATTTGAGTGGAAAGAAACAAACGGCAACAAATGAATCAAACTGCCCTGGCTAAGAGGCGTGACAACTATATATAAAATAGCTAAACAGTGAAAGTTGATTTTTTCGACCAGAAGATTTCTTTTAAATTTCGCTGTCATATACTTGTATAAGTCGGCTGCTGTGGTGTAGTGGTAAGCAGTGCGCGCTTTCACTCCGCAACGCCTGGGTTCAAGCCCTGGTCAAAGCAACATCGCAAAAAATATAGAAAAAAAGTTTTTTCTTAACAGCGGTCGTCCCTCGGCAGGCAATGGCAAACCTCCGAGCGTATTTCTGCCATGAAAAACAGCTTCTCATAAAAATACAATCGCCGTTCGGAGTCGGCGTAAAACTGTAGGTCCCTCTGCTTTGTGGGACAACATCAAGGCGAACGCCACAAATCGGAGGAGAAGCTCGGCCAAACACTAACATATGTGTAAGCGCCAATCTATTATTATTATTATACTTGTATAAGTATATTGGTAATAGAAGAAAAAAATTGCGTTTGCAGCAAATTATATGAATATGTAAATTTGAGTAGAGATATTACCTAGACTATGTAGCCTAGAGTTATTATCTAAAGCTAAAAGATAAGCCCGTGCCCTTAGACAACCATTTCCAAACTCAATCAATTGCCTTCAAATCGTCACTTCTTCGCCAAACCTCAATTCATAGCATCAGTTACCCACACTTCATTAACACATCCGGGGCGTGAATGATGCAGAGCCCACCAACAGTCAATGGTGTAGCCCAGCAGCGAATATCAATGCACATAAGTTTATACTTAAGTGAATCAGCCCAAATTTAATAGCAGCTAATTATGACACTCCCAAAATATTCGGGCTTACCCAACCACACACACACACACACATACACACAAACAAATAACATGTGTATTCGTTTCCCTTCGAAGCGCCAATTGTGACAACTTTAAACAGTCGCTTGCAACAAGACTACACGTACTTACTCATATAAATATGTATGTACATATATATGTATACAAAGTCTTGGAATTTCTCATAAATCGTTTTTGCAGCAAATAAGTACTCGTAATAAACCCTCGCATTAGTGGTTGAACAGAGTACTACAACATAGAATCAAATCTAAAATTGGGGGAGAATAAATGAATGTGCGGTAGTTTGGCGCCACTTAAGCAGCCCCACAACGAGAGCAGTTACCAGCCAACAACCACCACCAGCCAATACATGGAGTTTTCTTTAATTATTGTCAGCTAAGTTTGCCATTTCAATGCGTTTGACATATGGTTGCATTGCCGATTTGAGCGCGCGACAGAATATATATATATACATACATATATGTATATGTATAGGGCTTGTGTGAGTACATATGTATATGTTTGTAAATACCAATATATATTTACATACATATGTCTGTACATACATACACAAATACTTAGTTACATATAAACATGTGTGCATTTAGGTAAGAACCCAACAAGCAAAATAAACTTAAAGAAAGTTTTTTTTAAGTTTTCAATTATAAACATTAAGCTTACAAAACGATGATTTTTTGTTTATAAAACGCTTGGAAGTAAGCGTAATATAATCGAAAAGGAACATTGGTTTTAAGCGTAGAAATATAAACTTGTAATAAATGTTCAAAAGAAAGCTTTTTATAAGCGTAAAAGTGTTAACTTATAATAAAGGTTCAAAAAAAGTTTTTTATTAGCGTATCAATACAAACTTACTAAAAATTTTCAAAAGAAAGCTTTTTATAAACGTTTTTATAACCCTTTATTTAAACATATTTCATTAAAAACCCATACATAGATTGCTTAACATCTAGAAACTAAATGAAATGCGAATTTTCGGCGGACTCATCTACAGTCGCGAAAATATAAATAGGGAATAGACATTTTAGCATACAAATTCACAATAACACATACAAATTAAGCATAAAAAAGTTAATTATTACATCTTGTTGCGTGCTTTCAATTACTTGCGGTTATTGGCAAATTGGAAAAGCGACATCGATGCAGCTATATATTCCGCTTCATCGCCGCCATTCTCATTGATGAACTTTTCTGAAAAAAATTTAATACATTTTTAATTGAATGTTAAACTAAGAAAGGATAAGGGGAACTCATCATTTGAAGACTCGAATGCTCCACCGATTAGCGCAGCGGGTCCTTGATTGGATTTTCTTGTTTTACCGCATTGGTTTTATTTAATTTTTTCTTTTAATAATATATATAAAAAAACGTAAACACGTCACTTACGATTGAAAATATAAATATAATATATAAATATATATATAATTTTATATTTACTACTTCATGTCGTTGACATTTACATTTCTTTTATAAGTTTAAGTTATTTATAAACATTCGCTCTCAAAACTTATTAAAGGTTTATTTGAAAAAACTTTTAATAAGCTTAATATTAAAAATGCTTATTTAACGCTTATTATAGCAAACTTAATTTAAGTTATTTTTAAAAACGTTTACTGAAATGCTTGTTGGGAAGGGAATTCGGGGCGTACTCGTACACATAGATTTTTTTTCGTATATGTATATGGAAACGATTTATTGCTCGCTTGTCGAAGTGTGAGAATTACTCCCGATCGGACGTGAAATGTCATAAATTTCGACGCATTCATTAGCATTTAAATGTAGCATACATACTCGTAGTTAGAGTTGGAATTTTTGTGTGTTTTGTTTATTATTTGCTTGGGGTGTGCAATGGGCTGGCGCAGTGTTGCAGTTCATTAATCAATTGAAAATGTTTTTATTTTTAGCATAACATACTAGGCACATAAATATTTAGGAGATACTCGGGCCACCCATGCATCAGTCATAACAGCACATACATATGTATGTATGCACGTATATGGGGACGGTTAACGCGTAAAATCGGTAATCGCTTTTAGTGGTAACGTGTTCTAGAAGGCATAGC
>NW_023458560.1:16858941-16859968 GCF_013731165.1 Rhagoletis pomonella
GACCTTAACTTATTTTATTTTATTCATTTTAGTGCAGTTTTGACAAAGTTTTCTTGCTAAAAAATCTTTTGTTACACTACTTCATTTTATTCCTTTGATTATACAGGTTAAATAAAAGCTTGTTTTTAAAAAATATTTTTTTTACATTATTTTTTCCCAAGTACAACTGCATAGAATTTAGATTTGCGTTGAACATACATAACATGCATTTTCAAAAAATACCTACCAATTAAAGGAAAACAAATGCAGAAGTTGATTCGTTAAGTAAAGTTTGAAAATATTGAAATGTAGGCCCTTTGCACTGATGACAGTGATATTTACGTTAATTTAGACCGGGTCAATTTCTTTTTTAAGTAGGAAACAGTTAGGAAAAAATCATAAATTCAAAACTTTATCAGGCAGCCATTTTTAACTGTAGGGCTTGGTTGAAGTTAAATTTTAATAATTCATATTCCCTTTAGCTCAAAACAGACAAAAATCTAATAATTGAACTAAAGCAGGGATCACACGATTTTTACATTTGTACAGATTTTTACATTTTGGCAGTCGTAGAGTGCTGTTGTCTGTACATTTTTTTTTATCGAGAATGAGTTCAGCTCAATAAGGAATCTCCAAACAACACCACTCTGTAACTGCCAAAATATGCAAATCTGTAAAAATGTGCGAATCGTGAGATCCTTGCTTAACCTGTGTATCTAGGCCGACTTTTCCGATACCTTGTATATTAACATCTGAGTGGAAGGTCGACCTATCTCGGCAGCCAGTTCGAAAACGTCCAGCCGTTTTAAAGAACGCCCTACTTCAGAATTTGACTGAAAATCACCCTATCTCAGAATTTTGTTAAAGAACGTCCTATTTCAAAATCATTTTCGGGCCTCCAAAGCAGGCCAAAGTAGTCTAAATGGTGGACCACACAATAGGCAACAAGACTGTCAACGCTTGTATCGGCAAAGTGTTGACTGAAGTATCGAGGTGGATTAAAAATAGAACTCAACAGAAAATTATACTTAGATATGTATTCTTTGTT
>NW_023458560.1:16860068-16867479 GCF_013731165.1 Rhagoletis pomonella
TGTATGTATATAAGTATGTTCATAAGTGTGTGTGCTTTTATTCCAGCAATTCAAATTGAATAATTTTTGCAGGCTGTTCAGTCTAAGGTGCGTCTATGTACATATTTCATTTTTTATAGATCCCACTGCACATACATCCGTAGATTTTAATGTTATTTAAAGCATCTATCTTTAAAAGCGCTATTCTCTAGAGTCTGGACTTCACCGCAAGCTGGGGCACAGCGAGAAATTTAGAAAAATATAGAACAATGGCTAACAGCCAGCCAGTCATCTTCAGTTCAGCAACACAGTCCATATTCTTTTATTTTTAAATCTTTCATTTCGCTCATGAAATATGTATGTGTGAAATACGTAATAATTCTTTTGAAGTTCAGATAACCTTGACTTTCTGAAAATATGAAAATATCATATGTACGAGTAGCATCATTTTTTTTTTTAATGGAACGAGGTGCGATTCGATTTTATGTGATATCTAATATGCATAATACTTTTTCTCTGTAAAATGTTGCCTTCTGAATTTACGGCGATTTTTGACGCATGAAATGCTTATGAATTGGCTCGTATTTTCTGATGTCAACATACATCATAATCTGATCAGGTGTGAAAAATGTTGATCTTTATGGATCAAAGTCTTTTCGACATCTTAATTCATATGAATTTTTCTTAATAGTTGGCACGCAGCATTGAAAAATTGCCGTCATATTTTGATTTCTCTTATATGACACATTTTTGGTTTATTTTAAACGCTTGAAAATAGTTTTTTATAATATTGTTTTTTGCTTAAAACTTACTTGTGTCAAACCGGTTTATTAAAATAAGCTTTCCAAAAGCAACTTATTGTGTTAGAAACCAACAAACTTAAACAGAAAAAAGCTATTAATACCAACGAAAGTGTTTATCAGCAATACAGAAATTTTGGTTGCTTACAGCCAGTTTCTCGAAAACAATTTAAATGAAAAACATTTTTTTATATTTTTTTTTTAATTTTAATATGAAAACTGACAGAAAGGAAAAGATCATTTCTCACTTAAATTGCTGGAGAAACCGGCAGCTAAATGCTGGCCGAAAACTTCAGGATGCATCTGTGGTTCAATGTTACTACAACTATAAACAGTATTAGTTGAAAAGTGGTACGAAGAAAATACTCAATCAAAAATGCAATAAAAGTACAATTTCTTCATATTGATGCTTGACCGCGAAAAAAACCTATCCAATTGAATTTTTTTCTAAATTTTCTTTATGATGTAGAAATTCTCCTAGAGCATCTAGACTTTTCCAAAATAAATGTTCAAATTTTTCGGTTTTTATTGCCTTTTTTCCTTTTTTTTTGCAATTTTTAGTGGCTTATATCGCAGTACTAGTTTTCCTTTTTTATAAGTATTCAGTTGTTAAATATTCGTCACTGGTCAGTAATAAGCTTATTTGGAAGTTGGTAGTGCTTTAACTGCAATTTCTTCACAGAATGGTTTCATGTGTGGAGCTACACCTAAACAAATTAAGATAGTTCCTAATCTTTGCAAGCAACAAAATGTCAAGTGAGCCCTTTATTTTGAAAGTGGCACAAGTCATTACTCCCTCTGTGCTGAAATTGTTGGTTACTTTTAACTGAACACATCTGTTAATCGTTCTACCATCTTAAACTACTTAATGAAACACTTTTTTACCTTTGGTTGATGAAGTTGAACGAAAAACGTCCGTCCACATAGACCTTTGGCGTTGCATTGGCATTGGCGTCGCTGCAACAACTGACTATGAATCATTGTGCATACTTACAAGTGAAAAAAAGAATCAGATGTTTTCCAGAAATGCCTCATGTCGACCGGCCTTAACGGGTAACTACATTAATGACCACTGAAGTCAAATGGTATGAAATGACTTACGCAACTTTTAAAATAAGCAGCTCAAGTATGAACAGATGAGGATAAAGCCAGTGTGAAAGAAAGTGCAAATAACATCCAATACGAACTTCACTCACGAGCTAAAACTCACTGCATCAAAATTAACAATGCATAGATTTAAAAAATGGGGAGCATGATTAAGATTCGAAACGTGAAAACACGATAAATGCTTATTCTTTGAACGCATGAGCCGAATCTAAAAACTTTAACATGCATCCGGCAACACAGAAAAGAGAATTCTTATTAGTAAGGCTTATAAACCCTAAGCGCGGCCGAAGGCAGAAGCAAGCGCAACCAGGTGGTGGACCTAACAAAATGCATATTTTCAATGGCTTGAGAACCAGTTCTTCAGGCATTGGAGGAATTATAGCTTGTGCCTCAACAATTCAACCAACTATGCCCGACAGCTCCGCATACCTTTGTGAATCCACTGCCATAGCGCGCTCTTACTCCGCTGCTATAATTGCAAACGCATCAGAACCCATAATTTTCCTCAAAAATGTAACAAATTTTTCAATAAACAAGCACATGATAAGGGTTTCTTTAATTCCTTTCCACTTTGTTTTCCTTCATACAGCTGACTTCGAAAAAAACTAGGAGAGCTGGCAATGCTGCACATTTTCCGCAAGGATTTCAGCATGTCGATTTTTCGTTTTTCGTAACGTAGCTACGAATTACGAATTACGAAAATTCGGGTTCTAGAATAGGGGTGTAAGTTGCATATAATTTTTCATTTGAATTAAAAAGAATAGACAGTTCTTTTAATTTTTCAAAATCTGTACCCACCACTTTTGAAATAAAAACGTTGTTTCTATTTTTAAAAGCAAGAGTCTTTTATACAAAAATGGTTGAATATTTTATGTTTCCAGTCTCGAAGTAATATTTAAATAGATAAAATCATGGGTATGTCAGGACAAGCGACATTGCGACCTGAAAGGTCTCCGATAAGACCTATTCGGTGCAATGAAACCGCAGTTACTGTGGTCCGTTAGGTACCTAGAGAGATGCCATTTATGTTTAATGGAATAATATCCGATCTATTAAAAGGGAATCTGAAGAGTCTGACCCTTCCCGCGCCAATTTCCTGTACTTACTGAGTTCAGAGTATACCCTCTCGAAGACGACCAACTGAGACTACAGGATGGTTCCGGTTCTAGAACGGCAGTTAGGGATCCTTCACGCGCCAAGCGTGAGCGACTTCGTTGTTTCCACTTGATGTATAAATTGTCGATATATCGATGCGTCGATGTTTTTGGAAAACTGACATTTCTAGTACAATGCATCGCCTTTTCAGTTGTTGAATTGTGCGAAAAAAAGAAACGAGTTTGCCCAAAAAATTAAAAAGGCTCTAAAAAATTCCATTAGAAAGATAACAAACACAGTAAATTGTTTGAAATTTTGTTTAATTTTGGTTAAAACATATTTTGCTGTGAAATAATGTTTTAAAAATCCTATGCAAATCGATGCATCGATATATGCCCTTCGATGCATCGCAAAAAAAATATCGATGGACTTTTCGATGCATCGAATCAAAGAAATAAATCGATGTTTTTTTGCCACTGACATCCCTAACCTTTACTCCACCTCCGAAGAAGCTTTTTATGGCAGAAGTACACATGAAGGTTTGCCATTCTCTGCTGGCGACCACTTTCCTTAACCTTTTCAGTTTGATTCCCATAATTCAATATTTAATTTAACTTATAAATTAAATTAAATTAAAATTTTCAAACATGTGGCAACCTCCACAAAAATATTTTTTCGATTTTCGACTGTAAGAAAGAGGTTCTTTCATTTGACATCCATATTGCAAATTTCCTTTATTTTATCAATTTACTTAAACCCTAATTTTTTTCCTTCTATATTTTAAGTTGGGCCTCTAGCTATACATCGGTGAAAACTGCATTCAATTGCATGCATTAGTTTTCGAGTGAAGCGCGTACAAACATACAGGCAGACAGACAAACAAAAATTATACAAATTGTTGCTTTGCCTGCTATCGCTCTAATAAAGACACCTCATATAAATTTTTCTGTAATACCTATAATGTATAGACATCGGCATGGTACAATTCTATTATATGTAGACCATTTGTGGCTTTGTCCCTAGAACATATTCTTTCAGTTTCGAACTTATCTATCCAAAAAGCTAAGCAAATAATTTTGTCCAGCTGGTTTCTTCAGTTTGTGTTTATAAGCTGATGTATGCTTTTCTTATCGCAATTCAAGCATAGCTTATTACTTCTGCTTGATTTCAATAAGTGGTCCTTATATATCCAACAAATGGGAAAACCTATGGTTTTCCTCTTTTGAGGGATAGAGGGTTTTTGCTGAGGAGCTTGATCACGGTTGAAGTTTACTCTGATATTTGCCACTAATATGATTCATTTTCCTCTTTTTAATTTGGTAAGCTATTTGATAAGTTCCAGGCAGATATGTATACTTTATTGCATTATTCACTTAACTTAAAAACTTTAATTATGAAAACATTGCATATTACACCGTGTGAAGAAAACAAATAAATTTCGAAACATACGAAGCAATCAATATACTCACGAAACCATTGGCCTAATATAGTAAAACTGTGTAGTTTTTCACTCTGATGTCAGCATTTGTTTTTAAGGACTTTAAAATTAAAAAAAAATTGGATTAATTCAAAAAATTATTTAAAAAAAAAAATGTGGGCAATGTAGAAGAACAATGGAAGAGAAAATTGTGTCGAATTTAAAAACATTAAAATTTTTTCGTTTACAAGGACGAATAGGTATTGAAAATGTGTCTTCAAATAATATATTTTTTTAAGCTAATATGATTAGGAGGACGAAATTCGAAGATACGGTCGCGTGCGTATTAGGAATTAACAATTACTGTTTTTCAAAAATAAATATGTTTACAAATTTTCAACGATACAATTTTAAAAGGACATTTTCCATATCGATTCGTTCTTATGCACCAAAAAATTGCATCTTTTTTTATTTTTTAGCTATGTTATTTGTCCTTTGTACCACGTTTTATTTCTTAAGAAATGTGTTTTAATTCTGCAGATTTTTCTTTTTTATTTAATACCCATAATGTTTTTCTACATTGTACTGAATTTTTTTATTTATCCTATATTCGAAATTTCAAAGTTCTTAAAAAAATATTCTGATCTCAAAGAGAAAAAAATAAAAACGTAGTTTTACTATATTTTGCCCATAGTTTCGCGAATATATTAATTTGTTGTGTGTAGATTTTTCCGTCGCATTGCGTTATTAATGAAAGCATTAAGTACTTTTCCAAACAATCAGCATTCTTATATCCGTTCTCCTCTTCTCGCAAAATACAACCTTGAGCTAAGGGAGTGTCAAATCAATTTCTTTTAAAAAATTTAACGAAGCCACAAGCATTTTTTACCCACTGTAAAATTTAATCAAAATCATTAAAATCCAAACTATTTCCATGAATATTTTACTTTGGCACAATCTTGCGATGTTCCGCATTTGATTCGGCAACAGCCACCTAAACGTACGAAAATTTAATAAAAAGAAAACGCGAAAATATCCAGCAAAGTACAAAAGAGCCACAACACCAACTTAGCCTGCCAAACCTGAATCTCAACATAACCGCCCCCTGGCATACTAAAAAGAGCGCTCACTTAACCACTTTACCTACGCACAAGTGCAGCAACGAGGAACAACATTTCAGACGGCAAAATAATACTCAAAAAAAATGCAAATCCAAAAAAGCACTCAACTTGCAACATAAGCTCTTGCCATATATTCAACTGCTGTGGCAGCGGCAGCAGCCATTTTGGTACTTCCAATGGCGAGGCGTGTTTAGAGTGCGTGCATTCCAAGCCACTAACTGGTCAGCATTATTCTCTGGGTGTTGCGCACAGAGAGCGCGCACCCACTTCCAGTGCGAAAGTTGGCCATCGTAAGGGGAAATATGCTACTCGCAACAAGGAGTGCGCACAAAAAGGAGCAACCAAAGACCACAAGCTGGCAGCAGCAATAACAACTGGCTGATGCAGCAAATATGCGGACACTTTTTGTATGCATCACACTGCAAAAAAAAGGGCATTTACACACGCACATGAGCACTAGTTGCTATATGCACCGTGCAGGTTGCAGGTTGCATTTGATGAAGGGCGTAGTTTTCAAAAATGGCAGACCATGTTGAAAGCTTCATGACGGCATTGCCGTGTTGCATATAAATTTGGTGAGGCTGATTTCTGTAAGTACTTCTTCATAAATTTATTTTGTTTCTGGCCAGTCGTTGTGTATTGCAGTGAACGCTACTAAATAGTTACTTATGCATTGCAGGAGTGCATGTATAGTATTTATGCAAAAGTGTTCAAGAGCGGATAAGGCCAGTCAAGTTGAAATCAGGTTGTCTGTGAGTCAATAGTTAGTAAACGAAACGGATGCCAGAAAAAAGAGCAGAATCACAAAAGCAGAAAAACATGAATGAAAGTATCTTGGGCGCTTTTTGGCTGTGTGTGTGTGTTTGTAAGCGTATGGGAGTGTGCGTGTTTGGTAGCGTGGAGTATTAGCGGGCAGTGAAAATATAGCAAGACTCACAAAATAACGAACTGATCCGCAAAAGTTTTCAAAATGACAATGACAGCTCGTCGTAGTATTTGAGCAAATAGAAGAATTTTGCAGAATTGCAATAGAAATATATTTTGGCATAAGTTTAAATAAAATAAAAAATTATAAATTATATTTTATTCTCAATTTGCTGGTGGCTATTCTTTCAGTCTGGCAAAGAGATTTTTTTTTCTTCCTAACGACTCGCCACAATTCATGCTAATATATCTGTCAATGCGTCTGCTCTTCTTCAACGCTTTGTCTTCTGCCACATGTCGGTGACAATTGGTGTCTCGTCAATCAGCACTTGTGTGGCGTGTTGACTCAACAATGTGGTTGCCAGAGTCGCTTTTATTGCCGTCACGGTTTCAGCCACTTCATTATCTGCTTGATTGCTGCTGGGCATATTTGTTGTTTTTTTTTTTGGTTTATTTAATTTCATTTCTTCTCTTTTCTTTTTCAGTTTTTATTGCTTTGGGTGGAGCAGCGAAATTAGAAAATCACGTTGAGTCGAGTACTAGATTCCGCTGACCTTTTTGGCGCACCGAACACTTAATGTGCGGCATGCTGCTGATTCAACATTTTCGTCGCAACATTTGCATTTTCGCACTTTGGCAAAGCCGTTAGTTAGCCTTGGCTAAGTGACAACGAAGCGATTGGGGTAGCGCTGGTGATTTTTTGCTCAGTTTTTCTTTTGCGAGTACTGATTTCTAAATTAATCGTCTTATAAATTGCAGATTTTTTATTTCCGAAACTTATTTTATTTCTTTAGTTGACAAATTTTTAGTTTATCATTCGCAATCGAAGTGAAAGGTAATTTGTGTGGTCTTTGTCATGTTGATGCTGAGGAATTTGGCAACATTTTGTGAAACAGACTGAACGAATTTCAACAAAAAAACAACAAAGAATACATATCTAAGTATAATTTTCTGTTGAGTTCTATTTT
>NW_023458560.1:16867579-16872186 GCF_013731165.1 Rhagoletis pomonella
TATTCTGTTAATAATGAGTGAAAATGGTGCGAAATTTCATGTTCCTACCTGCATAAATGCATGAATTATAACGAAAAATCTCATATCTGAACAATCAGTTGTATGGGAGCTATAGGTTATAGTTATCCGATCTTTTTAATTTTCACTGTAAGTTTTCTGTTGATAATTATTGAAAACAGTGCGGAATTTCCTGTTCCCAGCTATATAAATGGAGGAGTTATAACGAAAAATTTTATATCTGAACAATCAGTTGTATGGGAGCTATAGGTTATTGTGACCCGATCTTTGTAATTTCCACTGTAAGTATTCTGTTGATAATAGGTGCAAGTACTGCAAAATTTCATGTTCCTAGCTGCATAAATGGAGAAGTTATAACGAAAAATCTCATATCTCAGTTGTATGGGAGCTATATGTTATAGTGGTCCGATTCTTCCGGTTCCGACAAATGATTAATACATTATAAAAATACACCCACTTACCAAATTTGATCCGGATATCTCGAAAACTGAGAG
The DNA here is from genome assembly GCF_013731165.1 of Rhagoletis pomonella. Classification (NCBI taxonomy): domain Eukaryota; kingdom Metazoa; phylum Arthropoda; class Insecta; order Diptera; family Tephritidae; genus Rhagoletis; species Rhagoletis pomonella. The sequence continues at coordinate 16,868,092 of NW_023458560.1, forward strand.
ACTAGATTGCATACAAACAGACAGACAGACGGACAGACGGACATACGGACAGACGGACAGACGGACAGACGGACATGGATAAATCAACTCAGCTCGACGTTCTGATCAAATAAGTATACATTTTAATGGGTCTATCTCTTTTTGTTCTGGTACTTACAAACATCGGACCAAAGTTATAATACCATTTCATGCTCATGAAAGGTATAAAAAGTAGTAACTCGAAAATGATCGGCTAGGTCTCAGTGGGACGATGATGCCTGGCTCAAACCCAGCGTGTTGTACCGCGCTTCCGCAGTAAATTTTTTAAAAATTTTTGGGGGTTTGCCACACATTTATAAAATGCATGGAACTACGACAATATGACACAAGACACATTTTGAAACCCTAAGCTACAAGATGGCTTAGAAGTTATTCGACGATGTTTTTTGGATGTAATTTTTTATGAAGGAGAAACTTTGGTTCTGCTCTAGGACTGAATTTATTTGTTGTATTAATTTATCCCCATTAAGTCTAGAAACTGATATCAGCCAGGGACCGCCGCCAGAGTTTCTGAGCATACTCAGAAGTGTGTTAGTGTTAATCACCAACACGAGCTACCTGGAAGTTCCGGGAAAAGGGAAGAAAAAACCATTATCGAGCCTTTATGGTCACATTTTCGGTTGTGGCTCGATTAGTATGTGCGGTTTGCACCATTTTGTACAACAGTAGAGATGCAAACTATGCGTCGATGTCTTTTAAGCATTGATAATATCGGCCTGAAACTTGACGCTTGCCATTGATGCTAAACAATTTTTAAGATCTCTAATTTGACGATACATCGATGTCAATTTCATCGCTGTTTTAAACATTGACTTTTGTCTAGCTATTAAACTTGCCTCGGAGTAAACTTATTGATTATTTTTTAGAATTTTTAAAATAAAAAATTTTCAGTAAGGTTAACTAATAGGCGCCTTAGACGGTGCGTCTGACTTGCAAGTCATCTGTGTACATGTTGGCTCGCCTTTCGATTATACACAGTTGAGTTAATAACCCATATTTATTTTCAATTAGTACATCCTAACCGCCTCGCCTAATTTAAGAAATTGTAAGACATCGGAAATACTCCATTTCTCCAGTCGTCTAATTGAGCAAGGAGAAATAAATATGTTGAGCATAACTCTATAGCGTTCGCCGTCTACAGAAGACGATTTGGGCAGCGACGTTTTCGAAAAATAAGGCCTCATAATGGTAACAGCGTAAATAATACACCATGTAATGTAATGGCTCTTTGTGGGTTATACGCAGATAGGTGCCATAGTTCTGCTTATTCAAATATCCACAGAGATGAAAATAGGACTCGTCGCTAATGATGACTTTAGATTTAAAATCATGTCAGTACTGCGGATTCCGCTGCGAGCAATATTTTCAGCGGAACTACTGCTCCGGTATCGGCCAAACCTGGCAGCATTCTTGTTGTCGCCGTAGGGTTCGGTCAGTTGGAGTCGAAACACCGATAATTTGCGCATAAATTCACATTCCGCAAAAAATCGAAATAATAATGGCGCGTTATTGAGGATTATAGCAATTCATGTCTTTCAGTATCTGTTTACTTCACTACGATTTTTTTGGGGTTTCGCTACAACGATCTGTTTTATAAAGAAGTGTTTAAACTGTACTAATTCGGTATAAAGTACTGGACCACTCCTGGTTTTGTAGGCTTACTATATTGCATTTGAGCTCCTTAAGGCTCAATGAAAGGAATTTTTTAGTACATGGAATGCTAAAGAGACCAAAAGGTGGCCTGATAAGCGTAACTCTTTTTTCTTGATTCGGTTAATAAAGTTCATAAAGTTACATCACTACTAAGTTTTATGTATGCTGAAGTAGACTTTTTAAAAACGCAAATTTTTTACCCACGAAGGCCCACTGAGGCCGCTGTTTGTGCTTCTTATCTTGGTTTAGGCACAGTTAGACGTAGATTTTCGCTGTCCATAGTGGTACCCTTTAAAGGAGAGGGGAAACCTTCCTGTCGAAAGGGGAAGGGTGAACAGAACGATGACAGAAAAACGCTAAGTGCTCACCACGAAGCTCATCAGGAGTGTAGAAAGAGTGTGACCAAAGGTGTTGAATCTTAGGTTCGCAAAGGCAGGGCACCAGAGAAGCAGCGGTGGCGATGATTCCAGCCAACATATTCCATGTAAGCATCATCGATGATATTCAGCCTTACCGCATGATTACTAATCACGCAATGAGCAGTTAGAGATCTCACCAATGGCGGGAGGTGAACTCGCTTAGTGTCAGGAGCTTTTTGTACTGCCTCCGGTCTGCACGTGGCCAGGAGTATTTAGCCACCTACATACATTTCAAGGTCTTCGCCAAGCGCTCGCTGAGCTGACTAAACGCCCATCTGTTCAGAAGTAGAACACAGGAGGTCAGGGGACCATCTAGACTTTCTCTATTCGAGAGCACTTCCTCAAGGGTTCCCTGTCCTGTCATTTAATCGGACATGCAGTCTTCAGCAGTTTTCCTGTGCCCGGAATCCAAATTTACTTAATAGCGTAGTACCCCGATGCGGTCGATACGGAAGTCAAACAATGCTTCACCGTTCTCGAATGAACCATCAAAGAACCAAATGTTTTGATAACCGCTTGGCTGCCGGAATAGATACTTACCCACGTAAAAGGTATTACACTATATAGCAATCAATCAGAAGCCTCCTGTTCCTTCCCAGCTGCGATCCATCCGTAAATAAGCTTCATTCGGATAAGTGCACCTCTGTAAATCCTCCCTCGCTGGAACATGGGTGGCGGAAGATCCATTCGGATCCAAAATCGGCGTGCAGTGTTCTGCTCTAGTCAGTAGATAGTCGAAGCTTTTTAGAATACTGGCGTGCTATATCTATGGGCAAAACGTTTATTTCGGATAGCATTAAGCGCCAGAGTAGGAGTAGTTCGAAGTGCCAAAATGATTCCAGTTATGGCAGTTCTTTGCACTTTTTCCAGGTGATTGAAAATGTAGTTGGCTTAGCTATGGTTTCGTAAAACCAATGAAAAACTTTCGGCGAGAGATCCCAGCGCTTCTTGCCTTCCTGACTCTTTCCTCTACGTTACGTTTCCAGGAAAGCTTGCCGTCGAGGATCAAGCTCAAGCCAAACCAGCGGCAAGGTGCCTACCTAAACTAACGAGGCCTGCTTTTCTTCCTATAACAGGAACAGTTACATATTAGTCCCATATAGTAAATCCAGAAAACCACCTAGAGTTACAACGTTTTACCAATTCCTCTTCTATAAAAGTAGCAAACACTTGATACCTTCTCAAACTTTTCGTTTGTGCTTGACATCCAAGTTAGCATAATATCCACGATCAATTGGCACCACATCTTCAGAACTGCTCTAGGTACTAAATACTCCATTGTCTCTTAAATGGCAGATTACGACTTTAAGTTTAAAATAAGCTCCCTATTGGCCACTGGACTAATCATCCGAAAGTGTTTCCTCTTTAAATTCTTCAAAAAGTATCAGCTGTCGACAGTGGCACAGAAAGCAAGCTCACTACTATTCTATGCTGTCTGGACAGTTCTGCCAGCCATAGGGAGGTATGTGAATACGACTACCAAATTGATGTACTGGCAAAAAACGTCAATTACCAAAAGCGGCTTTATGTGAAATCGCATCGTTCCAAGGGGTGTGATAAATGAATACCGGTCGACTGTTGTAGACATGTCAAATGTACGCTATTTACTGATATTTAAACATTGTTGGTCACAATTCGAATGTGAGTTGCAAACGGCTGGCAAATAGTCTCAATAAAATAAAAATTGCGTCGCCAATCGCGGCTGAATTGATGCTTTTGTGGTTTCGGTTAGCAGCGCGACAATTTAAATCAATTGAAAATATGGCGTCTGTAATGGAAATTTATGTGCGCCATCAACGTGGAGCTATGTTTTGGAGAGGAGCAGTATGGAGGTGTCAGTGGCACCCTGAAATTGTGCATATGGAAACTGTGCATACGAAATAATGCATATGAAAAAACCCGAAATAATGCATACGAAAAAAACCGAAATAATGCATATATGCACAGTTTCGGTTGAAAACCGAAATAATGCATATGAAAAAAA
>NW_023458560.1:16872286-16888511 GCF_013731165.1 Rhagoletis pomonella
TAATGAAGTGTGGCGGTTTTCTCAAAAGGAATATCTAGCTGAAGTAGATACGTAGGTACATATACACTTTCTTCCATACATATGTGTATATACATTAGGGTGGTCCGAACAAAGTTAAGTCGAAAAAATATGCGCCTGTTGTTTTTCAATTCAGAAGTCTCCTGAAAAGAAACAGAGTTTGCCGTTGAAAAATATTGATCTTCAAAGTTTATGCACCATTTCTACGAAAAATGGTTTCTTCCCTCACAAAATACACACGAAACTTAACAGGAATATATTTTTTCGATATAGAAGAATCCTTGACCCCTAGAGGATTAAAATTCCGACTTGATTGTCTTTTCGTATGCATTTATGGACCACGATTTTTCTTCAAAGCATATAATAAAAAAGTAGTAACTCGAAAATGATCGGCTAGGTCTCAGTGGGACGATGATGTCTGGCTCAAACCCAGCGTGTTGTACCGCGCTTGCGCAGTAAATTTTTTCAAAATTTTTGGGGGTTTGCCACACCATTATAAAATGCATGGAACTACGACAATATGACACAAGACACATTTTGAAACCCTAAGCTACAAGATGGCTTAGAAGTTATTCGACGATGTTTTTTGGATGTAATTTTTATGAAGGAGAAACTTTGGTTCTGCTCTAGGACTGAATTTATTTGTTGTAATAATTTATCCCCATTCAGTCTAGAAACTGATATCAGCCAGGGACCGCCGCCAGAGTTACTGAGCATACTCAGAAGTGTGTTAGTGTTAATCACCAACACGAGCTACCTGGAAGCGCCGGCAAAAGGGAAGAAAAAACCATTATCGAACCCTTATGGTCACAATTTCGGTTGTGGCTCGATTAGTATGTGCGGTTTTCACCATTTCGTACAACAGTAGAGATGCAAACTATGCGTCGATGTCTTTTAAGCATTGATAATATCGGCCTGAAACTAGACGCTTGCCATTGATGCTAAAAAAATTTTAAGATCTCTAATTTGACGATACATCGATGTCAATTTCATCGCTGTTTTAAACATTGACTTTTGTCTAGCTATTAAACTTGCCTCGGAGTAAACTTATTGATTATTTTTTAGAATTTTTAAAATTAAAAATTTTCAGTAATGTTAACTAATAGGCGCCTTAGACCGTGCGTCTGACTCGCAAGTCTTCTGTGTACATGTTGACTCGCCTTTCGATTATACACAGTTGAGTTAATAACCCATATTTATTTTCAATTAGTACATCCTAACCGCCTCGCCTAATTTAAGAAATTGTAAGACATCGGAAATACTACATTTCTCCAGTCGTCTAATTGAGCAAGGAGAAATAAATATGTTGAGCATAACTCTATAGCGTTCGCCGTCTACAGTAGACGATTTGGGCAGCGACGTTTTCGAAAAATAAGGCCTCATAATGATAACAGCGTAAATAATACACCATGTAATGTAATGGCTCTTTGTGGGTTATACGCAGATAGGTGCCATAGTTCTGCTTATTCAAATATCCACAGAGATGAAAATAGGACTCGGCGCTAATGATGAGTTTCGATTTAAAATCATGTCGGTACTGCGGGTTCCGCTGGGACATCTTCAGCCGCAGAAGCAATATTTTCAGCGGAACTACTGCTCCGGTATCGGCCAAACCTGGCAGCATTCTTGTTGTCGCCGTAGGGTTCGGTCAGTTGGAGTCGAAACACCGATAATTTGCGCATAAATTCACATTCCGCAAAAAATCGAAATAATAATGGCGCGTTATTGAGGATTATAGCAATTCATGTCTTTCTGTATCTGTTTACTTCACTACGATTTTTTTGGGGTTTCGCTACAACGATCTGTTTTATAAAGAAGTGTTTAAACTGTACTAATTCGGTATAAAGTACTGGACCACTCCTGGTTTTGTAGGCTTACTATATTGCATTTGAGCTCCTTAAGGCTCAATGAAAGGAATTTTTTAGTACATGAAATGCTAAAGAGACCAAAAGGTGGCCTGATAAGCGTAACTCTTTTTTCTTGATTCGGTTAATAAAGTTCATAAAGTTACATCACTACTAAGTTTAATGTATGCTGAAGTAGACTTTTTAAAAAAGCAATTTTTTACCCACGAAGGCCCACTGAGGTCGCTGTTTGTGCTTCTTATCTTGGTTTAGGCACAGTTAGACGTGGATTTAAGCTGTCCATAGTGGTACCCTCTGAAGGAGAGGGGAAACCTTCCTGTCGAAAGGGGAAGGGTGAACAGAACGATGACAGAAAAACGCTAAGTGCTCACCACGAAGCTCATCAGGAGTGTAGAAAAAGTGTGACCAAAGGTGTTGAATCTTAGGTTCGCAAAGGCAGGGCACCAGAGAAGCAGCGGTGGCGATGATTCCACCCATCATATTCCATGTAAGCATCATCGATGATATTCAGCCTTACCGCATGATTACTAATCACACAATGAGCAGTTAGAGATCTCACCAATGGCGGGAGGGGAAACTCGCTTAGTGTCAGGAGCTTTTTGTACTGCCTCCGGTCTGCACGTGGCCAGGAGTATTTAGCCACCTACATACATTTCAAGGTCTTCGCCAAGCGCTCGCTGAGCTGACTAAACGCCCATCTGTCCAGAAGTAGAACACAGGAGGTCAGGGGACCATCTAGACTTTCTCTATTCGAGAGCACTTCCTCAAGGGTTCCCTGTCCAGTCTTCAGCAGTTTTCCTGTGCCCGGAATCCAAATTTACTTAATAGCGTAGTACCCCGATGCGGTCGATACGGAAGTCAAACAATGCTTCACCGTTCTCGAATGAACCATCAAAGAACCAAATGTTTTGATAGCCGCTTGACTGCCGGAACAGATACTTACCCACGTAAAAGGTATTACACTATATAGCAATCAATCAGAAGCCTCCTGTACCTTCCCATTCAGCTGCGATCCATCCGTAAATAAGTTTTCAGGACCTCCATTCGGATTACTGCACCCCTGTAAGTCCTCTCTCGCTAGAACATGGGTGGCGGAAGATCCATTCGGAACCAAAATCGGCGTGCAGTGTTCTGGTCTAGTCAGTAGATAGTCGAAGCTTTTTAGAATACTGGCGTGCTATATCTATGGGCAAAATGTTTATTTCGGATAGCATTAAGCGCCAGATTCCAGTTCTGGCAGCTCTCTGAACTCTTTCCAGCTGATTGAAAACGTAATTGGCTTATTTATGGTTTCGTAAAACTGATGAAATACTTTCGGCGAGAGACCCCAGCGCTTCTTGCCTTCTTGACTATTTCCTCTACGTTAAGTTTGCAGGAAAGCTTGCCGTCGAGGATCAAGCTCAAGTACTTCACTCTGTAAGAGAGCCTTAGTGGAAGACCGCCAAACCAGCGGCAAGGTCCCTACCTGCTTTTCTTTATATAACAGGAACACTTACAACTTAGTCCTATATAGTATCCATAAAACTACCGAGGTTAATAAAATTTTTCCAATTCCTGATACCTTCTCAAACTTTTCGTTTGTGCTTGACATCCAAGTTAGCATAATATCCACGATCAATTGGCACCACATCTTAAGAACTGCTCTAGGTACTAAATACTCCATTATCTCTTAAATGGCAGATTACGACTTTTATTTTAAAATAAGCTCCCTATTGGCCACTGGACTAATCATCCGAAAGTGTTTCCTCTTTAAATTCTTCAAAAAGTATCAGCTGTCGACAGTGGCACAGAATGCAAGCTCACTACTATTCTATGCTGTCCGGACAGTTCTGCCAGCCATAGGGATGTATGTGAATACGACTATCGAATTGATGTACTGACAAAAAACATCAATTACCAAAAGCGGCTTTATGTGAAATCGCATCGTTCCAAGGGGTGTGATAAATGAATGCCGGTCGACTGTTGTAGACATGTCAAATGTACGCTATTTACTGATATTTAAACATTGTTGGTCAGAATTCGAATGTGAGTTGCAAACGGCTGGCAAATAGTCTCAATAAAATAAAAATTGCGTCGCCAATCGCGGCTGAATTGATGCTTTTGTGGTTTCGGTTAGCAGCGCGACAATTTAAATCAATTGAAAATATGGCGTCTGTAATGGAAATTTATGTGCGCCAGCAACGTGGAGCTTTGTTTTGGAGAGGAGCAGTATGGAGGTGTCAGTCGAAACAAATTTTGAACACTGTGAGTAATTGCGTATTACAAGTTCTACATACCTACAAAAGTTGGTAACACAGCTAATGATATTCAGTTAATATGAATGCAAAAATAATGTATATAATGTGTGTATGTGCACCTACACACATACATATGCACATGCACACATGGATTTTGTAGCCAATGAATATTTTCTTCCTGCGACCACCTCACTCTCCGCCAGCTGCTGGCTATCAACTCCATGTGCTCCGCGTCTCATCAAGTCATCACAAAAAAACCTCCCAGTCAGTTAACCAGAAGGCGATCGCTAACTGGTGTTGCCGTTATTGAGATTTTCCTACAAATTAGGTAGGATTTTTTCCTCTGGTAGGTTTTAATCAAGGCATATTCAACAAAGTAGAAAGGATTTCGGCAGTTCTCTCTTTTGGACTGTGGCAAAAATATCAAACATAGAAACAATTATTTCAAATTCTATTGGTAATTTTTTACACTAAATATAGTCTTCATCTTAATAACACCTAGAAAGAGAACATAACGCAAATATTCATCAAAATCAAACATACGTATTAGGGCGAGTCGAAAATCAAAATTTATATATATATTGTATCATGAAGTCAAAATCAAGTCTGTAAAATATTAGTCTTTTATTTTAGTTGTAGGAGCCAGCGCATCGACCGCCAAGTGACCCACACCATACTAGTCGAATAAGACCAATTATTGTTAAAAATTCTGGGTTCAGCAAAAAGGTTTGGTGCATATTATTAGATAATGAATTCGTTAATGGGAGAGATAAAGTCAAATATCATTTATCGCAGCCCTTTAGCTTATCGTTAATCTCAAAGTTATCTTTTTTCAATAAAATTTGAATTGTTCTCTTGATAATTGCACTGGCCTATAGTCAAAAGATGTAAAGGACAGCATTAATATTGCTGGCGTGCATTGAGGTCGCTGGTTCCAAATATTCCAATTTTCTTTTAATATTAGCTATAGTTTGCGAATTTCTGCAAAATTAGGAACAATTTCGGTAGTTCTAATAGAAAAGCCATTATTTTCCATCATCGTGGAAACATTTTGCTTATGCAAATGAGTATGGAAACACTGAACAGGCACAACTTCTAGAAACACTAATTAGTTTACTTATGTTTATGCATACAATATAAAAATTTTAAATATAGGAAAATTACAAAAAATTTTGTTCAACATTTTTTTATTTTAAAATAATTTGTTTATAATCTGAACGATTATCATCATATTATTATCATAAATCAGTAACAGTAAGTCTCGATTTCAATTTGTGCCGATCGAGTAACATTTACCAAAGCTATATCGAAAAACATAAGTGGATCTCCAGTTTTTTTCTAAAAAAAATTCTCTTCAATTGTATAAATAACTTTTCAATAAAAGAACCGGATTACAGAAAAGTGTGCAAAGCAATATCGTCCAATTGGAAAGTCCTCAAAAGGATTTCCCAGGATATGGGAAAAATGTGCTTCTTCGGCGACTAATGAAACCATTCCGCACCAATTTTCAAGACTGCATTAATGGACCTAAAATGGGCATTTCTCACCCTAATTGTATTATGTTAATGTATGTAAATATATGCTTGAAACTACTATTAACTTACCAAACGATTCCTAATCTTTGACAATACATGTTTGACTTCATTCACAACGATCTTGAAAACTGACCAAATCGGCGTGACCAAGTCCATGGTACTTTTAATATTATATAAACATCCGAAAACATTAAAACGTTTGAAATAAATCTCGTCTCACTTTTTTGTATTTTTCACTTGATTGCTGAAGTATAAAGGAGAATTGAAAATTCATAAGGGAAAATTACAGTTTTTGTAAGTTTTGTTTCAATGTCTTAAAAACTTGTAGACTTATTGAAAAATGATAAATGAAAGTGAAGTATAAAATTTAATAACCCTTAATTTGATATATCGCCCTGTTTATAACAATTAACGCATTCCATATAGTACATATGTACATATATTTATGGCCTTATTCATAAAAAATAAAGTAGCTTTAAAAAAGGTTTATAAACTGAAAAATGTATGAAAACGTCACTTTGTAAAGCTCTTTAAACCTACTTTATTTTTTATGAATAAAGCCATTAACTTTCAGCGTAATGCCCTGCACTTTATTATACTGCATACCTAGAATTTTTCTAAAAATTTAAAAGAAAAAATAATTTTGCACAAATTTTTTTTTATAACATTTCAGATTATTTTTTTAATTTTTTCGTTTTGGGTGAACCCTGTTATTGTACTCAATTACTTTTTATTATGTAACATTCATTTAACAGGAACAGGAGAATCGATTTTCTCCAAAATTTCTAAAACTCAGCATTTGCACTAAAAAAATAATATCTATGTATACTAATTAATATTTTCAAAGCCGTTTTTTTCTGTTCGCAAAGCTCGAGAACGGCTGTACCGATTTTTTCGAAATTTCGTATACCTACCTAAGGATAGTTATAAGTACGGTGACCATCCGTCCTGTATTATACGGGACCTCTTTTTTACCGATTGTCCTGGAAATTCATTTTTTTTATACGGGACGTCCTATAGTGTCCTATATTTGTCCCGTATTCGGTGTTAAATATTTCGACGCCTTAACAGCTCATTAAAATGGCATGCCTATGAACCAGTTTTAAGTGATGCTGGTATATGATCGTAATTTTCTCCATAAGCAGTTATTATTTTCTTATCTGAATGCCTGTGATTCGAATCGAGGAACACATACAGCGTCCAAAATCTAAACTAGGACTCGACATCTCAGCAAGGTTTGGGTAGTTTTTTGTTTATTATTTTTTATGAACGTAAAGCTATTTGCCTAACCATATAAATCCAAATATCCGACTTTTTGCAAAAACTATGAAATTTAATTCTGCAAAGTTCCTCAAAAATGTAAAACTTTTTAATCAGAATCTTTCGAAAAAATTTGGTTCACACTTTTGTAGCTCATTAAAATTGAGTATAACAGAGCACAAGTGCAAGAGGCAGCTCATTTGCTTCCCTATCAAAAAATTGTCGAACATACTTACATTGTATGAAAAAATGCGTAACACCGACAACACAAAACAAGTAAATTTTCCAAAATTTTATCATAAACGTATTTTTTGCTAAACAATTCTTGCAAACATCAATTTTGAATAAATTAGCTTCAGTATTTACTGATTTACCGCAGATTTCGTATTTCTCTAAATTACCGGGGGGGCTCGACCCTATTAAGCTGGCATTTTAGGGTACTATTTTATATATATATAAGGAAAATTTGAAAGTTAGGGGGGGGGCTCGAGCACCCCCCTGCCCCTACCTGGCTACGCCCATGGATTGGCGCTTACACTATATGTTGGTTACATTCGTAGGTTTGCCATTGCCTGCCGAGGCGACCACTATTATACATATATTTTTTTGATCTTGGGCGCAAACCGGGCTTGGATGGTAGCGCGCACTGCTAACTACTACACCCCAGCGGCCGCTTGCACTTTATTATACTAAAATTTAACGAATTTTTTGTAGCAAATTTTGCGGGGTAAAAATTTCGACGAAAATATCCTACAAATTGGTGATGTTACTACAAGGATGCTAAAACATCCAAGATCATTGAAGAAGGTTTAAAGATCTGTTAGCTTATTAGAAAAATTATTTTGGTACCGGATTCGGCACCCGTAAATATGGTCCCCGTAGTTATATGTAGATTCAAAAAAAATTCGTTTCGTAGAACTTTTTGAAAAGAGGGCGTGACGCATCCAAACGCGCTGATGCTTTACCTATATTTTTATGTGCATACAATTCTTCTATACGTGTGTTTGTAAATGAACTCCTCCTAAATGGCTGCACCGATTTTAACGAAATGTTTTGTGTCTGTTTGGATGGGCCTCTGGATAGTTTGGATTCACAATGAGACCCTCCAGGAGGCGCTGGAGTCCAGTTATTAATACAAATTTTATTTATGGTCCAATTTGGCTTATATAAGGGAAATATTTCTGCGAAAAAACTTGGCGCCAAGTTGCTCCGGAGTCGAGTTATTACCAAAAATCTTATTTATGATCCGATTTGGCTCATATTCAAGATACCTATTTATTAGGAATGTTAATCCCGGATTTTTTAAGGTCTCGAAAATCCCGGTATTCTTGGCAAGTAATCCCCGGATTTTCGGGGTTTGTAATTGCCACTGATGGCAATAATAGAAATTCATTTCTTGACCTTGACTTTTATCCTTGAAATTTCGCAATATTTGTCCGAATTTCGTTCTTCTAACTTTGTCAGCTTAAAAATTACCTATTCGTCCGGGTGAATCCAAGAAAGAAATTTCCAATTGCATTTGTTACCCATATTTTTATTTTACATTGCATTGAATTTTTTAATATTTTTTGGAATTAATCATATCTTTGAAATTACAAAGTCCTTCCTAGTATGTAGATATATATTGGTAACGGTTAGGGCAATACCATTGAAAAAACAGCCATCAGCTGGCGTTGGAGACGAGTTATTAGTAAAAATTGTCTAGTGAGAAAATGTGTCATGAATATCCGATTACATCGGATTGGCCCAATGGATGTGATTTTCCAATATTACTATGCGTTAAAGCTTCATTCGGAGACAGAAGTGCAAGGGTCAATCTCAAATTACCTCCGTTAAATCAACCACCAGAAACTCTGCGCTCCTTGGTAACAAATTTAAGGGTTTTCTACTGAAATAAGTCTCTGTATATTGGATTTCTATAGAACAACTATACTCACTCCTTTTGAAGTTGCCACTAACTATAGTATACAGTTTCAAGGACAGATTCATTGGAGAATTTCAATAACCTCTTCACGGGTATAGCACTTTCCTTAGAAATATACCTCCTGACGACCACTACCATAATCTTAGCAGATAAATGTGCCACTGGAATTCGTTAACGTGAATTTTTGGCGAAAACGTTTCAACGAAAAAATTATTTTTGGGCGGGTCGAAGTTCGCCGGATCTGCTAGTAAAAGAATAACAATTAAAAAATCTGGCTCGACAACTCTTTTCTAAATCTTCCAATTGGGCACCATTGTACTTTGGCCGGTCAAATTCTTTTTGAAGCCCCTTTATGTATGTATTTCAAATGATGTAAAACCAAAATTTACTTTTGATAGGTTTTGAAGTCTTTTGGTTGGAAAAATGCATGTCGGAGTGGCAACACTAAATACATACACATAAGTATAGCCGGTAAAAAAAGGCACCAAACCAGCAGCTCAACAGCAAATTCCGTTGTCAGTTGTTTAAGCTTTATGACTGTGCGCTTGGCAACAACACCAACAGCAGGATATACATACTGGGCTCATGTCTTACGCTCGTCATTTGCCGCGATCTTAAGCTGATGATCAGCGACAAACGATCTTTCAGTCACAATCACTTGGATGATGGTAACTGTGTTGGTTGTGGCATGATGGATTCATACCACCAACAAATTTGCCACTGATGAATGATTCGCGCTGTGGTGCCATAACTACTATAACTCCTCCTGGGCTATGATCGGCAGTGAGCCAGCGGTGATCAATATGGGATTTACGGTGTGACTTCAGTTGGATTTGCAAATATGTTTATGTATGCATGTATACCCATGTGTACATACCCAGTGGGGAAAATCTCTAGTTCTGAACTGGTGCACTTCTAGTACATTTAGACCCAATACTGGTTCGCGATAAATCTCTTTTGCATGCAAGCAACTGGCGAATTTAACATGGCGATGTCCTAGGAAGTGTCAATTGCCCCCCGCTGCATCCCTTTTTCGATAGTTCCGAACTAGACCTAAATTCTATAGTTCCGAACCAGTTCGAAAATCGACAGACGAAAGAAAAAAGTATCATGATTTTTTAATCTTTTTGGTTCATCCGTGGCGCGATTTTAAGTTGTTTTGAAAGAAATGTGTTTTCAATTTGAAATTAAATTTGTTTGAATGATTGTAAGAAATGTACGTTTACATACCTTTAGCTGTAGCTGAGTTTGCAGAGGTGCTCGCTGTTAAATTCCAGACGGTCCAAAGATGTTTAAATGTTAACACAAATTTTGGTTTTGTATTACCAAGCTGTGAAAAAGCATTTGCGAAGTGCAGAATAGAAGCGTATTTGAACGAAAAAGCCGCCGAACGCATATCTATGTAAAGTAAACAAGCCCCCGCTGCATCCCTTTTTCGATAGTTCCGAACTAGTTCTTAATTCGACAAATAAGATCTAGTTCGTTCTGCAGCTCTTTTTCGATAGTTCTGAACCAGTTCTAAATTCGTCACTTTAGATATAGATCTCTAGAGAAAAGCCCTAAAAAATTAGTTTTTTAAAAGTACCACTTTCCGCCGATTTTGGAGTGGTGGGGATCTAGCTCCTATCGGCCTAGTTCCTTTTTGGCGATAAAGACTTAGTACGAAACTAGAAATTTGATTCACTAGTCCGTGGTTTCCCTGCAGGGTATGTATGCAAATGCGTTAGTACCTTGTGGAGGACAGATATGTATACTTTCAAACAGCAGCCAAGTGTGCAACAGTGAATCAGACAGTGGACGATAAATATTGTAAACATGGTGCAGATATTTCATTCGGCTTCTGGAATGCGCCGCTGCGTTGGCCAAGATCAACGTCTGATCGGCGGATCATTTTTAACTGCATGGCTGCACAGTGAAGTGTATACATATATATTACACACACACTTCACATATGTATGTATGTATATTTAAGCATCCATAAGTGATTTTGGAAGATGGGCGAAAGCTTGCCACGCTACATGGAATTAAATGCGTTTTATGGCATTATGACAAGCGTAATTATTACGGATTTTTTATTATAGCTCTGAAAGGCTGCCTGTTTCTCTGTACGTCCACTTAAGTATGCGACTGTGTAGCTGGTGTGTGTACTATATGTAGCTGCGGAATTCTCAGAATACACACTGTTCATGAAAAGGCGAAATAATTTTGAGCTTGCGTGGGGTTTCTTAAGAATCTGGTGAATTAACGAATATAAAACCATAAAAGCTTTATTAGCCGGGTGTGATTTTTTTCTGACAAGAAAATATGAAATTTCGCCATACATATGCAAACGTGTAGTTCATTTCTGTAGCTCTTATTATCTTCTCAAACATCAGAGGATAATAAGAAAGAAATCACACGGAAGAAAGTCGTGCTCTCTGAAACCCTTCTTGGTAGCAAATGGCTCGGAGAGTTCTTTCCCAATTCTGTCGGAGTTGGTTATATTGCTCAACGTCTTTTAACACAGCCGTATCAGTTTCGCGGCGATGGGGGATTTACCAGGCCTAAATCCACAATAATAAGGCCCAAGCAATTCGTTCACAGTGGGCTTCATTCTTTGACGCAATACGCTCCAAAAGACATTGTAACATATGCCTAGAAGGCTGATCCTGCGGTAGTTGGTTGCGTATGGTGTGGTCGCCTTTCTTGTTGATTGAGCAGAGCACACCTAAATTGAGTTAATGCATGAAAATTATCAGCTCTTCACCGACGTAATTTAATAGCTTAGATAGCAGCTTTGATGTTTTTCTGCCGCGTAATTGTTATTCGTACCTGGTCACAGTGAGGCGGTGGAGCATTGACTCCGTCATCAACGTACGGGGTCTCGGGTTGGTCTTTCAGTGCTGCTACCATTAAGTAGGGTGGTGCCCTCCATAATTTAAGTACGTTCTGGACTTCACTCCCTAGGTCGTCATGGTTGTTCTTAACGGAGTTCGAACTGGTCTTGAAAATTTCCGTAAGTCGCCTAACTCTCTGATGAAATTTTCGGACAGCATTGCAAGCTCTTCTCCCTCAGGTTTATCTTTGCTTATTGCGGAAAATATGTCTCACTTCCGTCTTCATTTCCCTATAACGGTCCTACATAGCTCACGCCCGATCACAGCGTCGCCCTGTAGGCGGCATATTTTTTCTCTGCAGCTTCATGAAACTCCTCATCGCACCAGTCGTATTAGTAGTACCGCTGAAATCAAGTTCCATTGCTGTTGTTGTTGTAACAGCATACGAATTCCCCAAAAAGTCTTTGGGGAATGCTGCTGGAGTGACAGTCTTTGGCCAGATATGAATCTGAACGAGGTGCCACTGTTCGCATTTGTCGGTTTGCTGAGGAGTGCTCTCTGAGAGCATGTGTGAGAGTCGAGTGGCGAATGCATTGGCTGTCGTTTGTGATTGCAGCTATTCGATGTTGAGCTTTTCTTGCATTGTTGGGCGCATACTTTTTGCCGCACAAAAGCGGGTGCGTGTCTTGGCTCGCCGTTAGGTCGTGTAGACTGAATTTTCCGACGGTGGGGCCAAATATCTCGTCCTTGCTCATCGATTTTTCCATCTTTCAGATTTGTAACTTCTTTGAAATCGGATAAAATTTACCATATCCGCCCACTTGTGTAGTGGGCGTGGTAGTCCGCTTAATTCAACAATTTTTCACCTTTATTTATTCCTAGGCAGAAGTACTCCACGTTACAATTTTCAGAAAAATCAAAGCACATTTACTACTTTTTCGACAAAGTTGCAACACCACAGGCATTTGAAGCCAACAAGGAGGAAACTAAAGGTTTTTTTTTGTAAAAAGCTACGTAGGTAAAGCAAAAAGACAAAGAATTTTGATTGAAAATAAACGATCAGAATACTTACTATGGAAAACGTTTTAGATATTTAGGTCTAACTCAAAATGATTTGAACACTTTCCAAATAAGGGCCAACCCAATTCACCAATATATAACTAAATGGGATAAACCCAGTTCATTGCATTTTTACGATAATATTTGTTGACTATGCATCGTAGGATTCATAATCTAAGTGGCCCGGAGGCGAACGAACTGTCAAGTTGACAGATGAAATGGGTGAACAAAATGAGCCGCGCGTTGACGTGTCAAAATTTTCATATGCATGTCAAAAACCAAACGCCGAGTTATGTAAATGTCAAACTATGTTTATAACTACATATATTCATACGTAACGAATGTGCTTTCATGCCATCATAGAAAAATGTCCGCTCACTTACATACTCGTAATAAACATGTTAGATAACACACTCACAAAGCGCCCGCGTTACGGTAAAAACAAAAACCGAATAGCATAAATTTGGTAGAAAACAATTTGAGGCTGTGCAATTAAATTACTTTTACGGTGAGGTTAATAAAAAAATATTTAAATTTGTTTTTTTTTATTGCACACTTAAAGCATTTATGTACATACATACATAGTACGGCAATGAACAATGTACATACATTGTATCGACATATGCACATTATAATATATAATATATATGTATCGTTATACCATAAAATATATTGGATTTCTTTCTTCATAGTTTACCCAGCTGGAATCTGAAAATGTCATGTCAGTTTTGACAGTTTAGTCAATGACGCTGATGACCACAACTGCGACGGGGACCGCCTAACAACAAAATCACACATTCATATGTACACATATATACATATGTATCTACATCCATATATGTAATAGGTACTAACTACTCACCACAAATAGTTGAAAGTTATGTACTGTGGATGCTGTCCTTCACCATTCATTTTTCCGAGGGTGTTGCTAATGCCGTGGTGGCAGTTATTTTTCACACACTCACACTTCTGCATACCGCCCGTGCCTGCGGGCTTCGATCTCGTTATGCTCAACTCCAATTAGTGGATTTTGTGATTTTTTCTTTTGGTGTAGTTGTATTTATACCAGTTTACACGCAACATAATTGCCGTTAGATTAGCTGTCAACCTTCCAAGTTTTTCTTGATTTGATGACAATGTCAGTTTGACATGAAGCGTTAACTTTGGATGGCAAAGAAAAAACGTGTGTCTCCCTACAAAACAGTGAAAACCGCGAGATTTGATTTTTTTTTTTTTTTACATTCATACATGTGCCCAGGCTTGCTCTTGCGGCTAAACGCATATTTCTCGCTCGAAGGGATGTTTTGTCAAACGAAATTATGATTTGACAGTGATGTGTCAGCTCGTTAAATGAGCAAATAAACGACTGGTCCTTGGGCTCTGCTGCAAGCATCACCACCACAACCAAGCAACCACAACAACGGTCATGCTGGGGCTTAACAGTGCAACACAGCATCTGACACAGAAAATTGGCATAAAGAAGCAAAATGTTGCAGCGAAATCTTACTCCAATTGTCTTAAAATTTTCATATTTCCCAGGATTGTGAGAAATATAAATGAAATTTCAAGGTTGATTGGAGTATAAGAAATAAATCAAAGGAAAGTTAATTGGAGTTCGTCAAAGGTCCTTGGGTTTAAATTGGTTACGTAGCAAAATTAAAAAAAAAATTGAAATCCAGCGCTTGTGTTCGCTGACCTAACCTCTACATAAGTATATGGAAAGACCACAAAATGCGGTCTTAGTTATCACTTTTTGAGGGAAGTTCAAAAATTTCTCAGAAATAAGAGAAAACTGTTTGAAATAAAATCTGGAGCATTTTTTTCATCTCAGTTTATTTCTCAGATCTATATCTACTCCTTAATCCTTAATAGTTTTATAAATCCGATCCTCATTAAATTTTGTACACAGGTGCCAATTCGCTTAACTTAAAATATAGGATAGGTTTAATTTCGATTAGATGAGGGGGCGTGGAACCTCCTATACAAACGGAATTCTTCATAGCATATCTCAGGAAATATTTTTGATAGAGTACTGGAACTTGGTATAGATATATATAAAATCAATTCCATATTCATGGAGGAGGGCTGCCATCTGTTTAAAAAATCAAATTCAACTTGAATTAAGGGAATTATGAATATGAGAAAAAAAACTTTTTTTTTGTGGAAATCTTATTGTTAAAAAGTTATAGCTTGCCGGATATATTTGACAGGGCACCTCTGAGTTGTAATTGTTAAAACCACAATTAAACAATTAAAGATTAAGTTATTACGTTTATCACATTTGAGGTTTTACCTGTGGAATAGTCACAACACTAAAACTCGAATGAAAACTATAAAAAATACTTTTGTTTCAACTAATTTCTAGTGTTGCTAAATAGAAAGCTCTCCAAAGAAAATAGGATAAATATAAAATGAAAAAGATAAAATGAAAAGATGAGAAGGGGAGCTAATCAGTAGCATCCATATGAAATGTCGATTAAATTCGACAAATCCACGGAAAGGGTTAAAAAATGGATGGATTAAAAAAGTTGTAGTTTGAAAATATTTCGGAGAGGGTTGCCACCTGTTTGAAAAGCCAAATTTAAATTAATTATTCGCAAGCTCTCTGAAAAGTTAATATATGAGTGTCAAATGAAAGATTGCTAAGAAACCTTCAGATTGAACATTTAGAATATTACTTAGGTGCTTTGCAAGTGTTGCCACCCGTTTAAAAATTAAAATCAATTAATTTAAATAAGTTACTACAATATGGGTATCAATCGAAAGGTTTCTGATAAGGGTTTTAGTTCTAAACTACATGTAGGAGGGTTGCTGCCTATTCAAATTCTTCGTGAATTAAGGGAATTTGGTAATTGGAATATATATCACAATATGGATGTCAGACTAAAGGGATAGGGTTTTAGTAGGAAAGTATTTGGAAGAGGATTGCCACCTGTTTTAAAAGTCCAGCTTAAATTATAAATGTTCAGCTTGAACATGTAGAACTTTCTTAGGCATTTGAAGAGGGTTGCCACCGGTTTTAAATCTAAACTCAAATACAATTATATTATAAGTTAAATGGGTTATTACAATCTAGGCTTCAATCGAAAGGGTCTTGAAAAGGCTTTATTTCTAACAAACTGAACTTCTATTATAGCCAACTATGCTCAATACTGCTTTGACCCTTGGTATTTTGCTTTCACTTTGGGGGCGCTCACTACAGCATTACAATAAACCTCCATTTGATATATATATACATACATATGTATGTATCTTATACATATTAAAATGAAAAACTTTCCCACAGAAAAAAATTCAATTAACTATAGAAACAGAAAGTACCTTCTTTCAGGGCGATTTCACAGCTCATAAAAATCAAGTTAGAATTTAAATTCAATTTAAAATTTTTTTTATATTGCCCACCGTTCTCACGCCATAAAAATAAAACCTTATTAGCTACCGTGGAACCATATGAAAATTTCTGTCAATACAAAAGCTAAGCTTTTCAAATTTTAAATTATATAAATTGCGG
>NW_023458560.1:16888611-16894156 GCF_013731165.1 Rhagoletis pomonella
GAAGGCCTTATTTTAACATGGGCATGTCATTGGAGGTAAGCCCTTACCCGCAGCATTACCTTCAAATGAAGGGAGAACGCATGGATAAACAGAAACCAGAGAAGCGAACAAAGAATGCCTTACAGAGACACTAATGTAGAATGCCTAGATAAGTACATACTTATTTATATTAAATTGAAATCAGAAAATGTCTTAAAAGATTAAAATTAATTAACATTTTTATAAATCAGCTTTTATACATACATATGTATTTATTTAGGTATTTAGATTTTCTTAAAAATCGGTATGTACATACATGCATATTTAACTAAGCTTAAAATTGTACTTCCTCACTCTTGTAACGGGTGATTTTTTAAGAGCTTGATAACTTTTTTTTTAAAAAAAACGCATAAAATTTGCAAAATCTCATCGGTTCTTTATTTGAAACGTTAGATTGGTCCATGACATTTACTTTTTGAAGATAATTTCATTTAAATGTTGACCGCGGCTGCGTCTTAGGTGGTCCATTCGGAAAGTCCAATTTTGGGCAACTTTTTCGAGCATTTCGGCCGGAATAGCCCGAATTTCTTCGGAAATGTTGTCTTCCAAAGCTGGAATAGTTGCTGGCTTATTTCTGTAGACTTTAGACTTGACGTAGCCCCACAAAAAATAGTCTAAAGGCGTCAAATCGCATGATCTTGGTGGCCAACTTACCGGTCCATTTCTTGAGATGAATTGTTCTCCGAAGTTTTCCCTCAAAATGGCCATAGAATCGCGAGCTGTGTGGCATGTAGCGCCATCTTGTTGAAACCACATGTCAACCAAGTTCAGTTCTTCCATTTTTGGCAACAAAAAGTTTGTTAGCATCGAACGATAGCGATCGCCATTCACCGTAACGTTGCGTCCAACAGCATCTTTGAAAAAATACGGTCCAATGATTCCACCAGCGTACAAACCACACCAAACAGTGCATTTTTCGGGATGCATGGGCAGTTCTTGAACGGCTTCTGGTTGCTCTTCACTCCAAATGCGGCAATTTTGCTTATTTACGAAGCCATTCAACCAGAAATGAGCCTCATCGCTGAACAAAATTTGTCGATAAAAAAGCGCGAAACACATTTCGAACCGAACACTGATTTTGGTAATAAAATTCAATGATTTGCAAGCGTTGCTCGTTAGTAAGTCTATTCATGATGAAATGTCAAAGCATACTGAGCATCTTTCTCTTTGACACCATGTCTGAAATCCCACGTGATCTGTCAAATACTAATGCATGAAAATCCTAACCTCAAAAAAATCACCCGTTACTTCACTCCATTGACTGACTTCAACTTCGCTGCAAATTGAACAAAGCAAAACATGATTTTTATGCGAGACAAATCTCCACAGAAAGTAACGGTAGAAGAAGAATTTTTGGGTATTCATTCTATTTTTCAGCTGACTACGATGCATTCTCCGAAATGAAGCAAAGAAGCGAGACAAATAAAATATTGTAGGACATTCTACTTTGCATTTCCGGAAATGAAGCAAAGAAGCGAATTAAAAAATAAATATTATAGGACATTCTACTTTGCATTCCCCGAAATCAAACAAAGAAGCGAAATAAATAAAATATGGTTGGACATTCTACTTTGCATTACCGGCAGTGCCTAAAAGAAGCGGAAAAATTCGAAGGAATTATAACGCTATGCCTTCTAGAACACGTTACCACTAAAAGCGATTACCGATTTTTTGCTGGGAGTTATCACTTTTTGAGGGAAGTTCAAAAATTTCTCAGAAATAAGAGAAAACTCTTTGAAATAAAATCTGGAGCATTTTTTTTCATCTCTGTTATTTCTCAGATCTATTTATATCTAATCCTTACTAATATTACGATTTAACTACTCAACCGTTCCTCATTAAATTTTGGACACAGGTGCCATTTAGCCTAACTTAAAATATAGGATAGATTTAATCTCGATTAGATGAGGGGGCGTGGCACCTCCTATACAAACGGAATTCTTCATAGCATATCTCAGGAAATATTTGTGATAGAGTACTGGAACTTGGTATAGATATACATATATAAAATCAATACCATACTCATGGAGGAGGGCTGCCATCTGTTTAAAAAATCAAATTCAACTTGAATTAAGGGAATTATTTATTTGAAAATTATATTTACCCTTTCAGTATCGAAAACGTTTTACGGTAAGCTAAAAAACCAATTTGTATATCAGGAAAAGTCAACCCCCTGAATATGAGAAAAAACTTTTTTTTTGTAGAAATCTTATCGTTAAAAAGTTATAGCTTGCCGGATATATTTGACAGGGCACCTCAGATTTGTAATTGTTAAAAACACAAATTAAAAACACAATTAAAGATTAAGTTATTCCGTTTATCACATTTATATATTCTGAGTTTTTACCTGTGGAATAGTCACAACACTAAAACTCGAAAGAAAACTATAAAAAATAATTTTGTTACAACTAATTTCTAGTGTTGCTAAATAGAAAGCTCTCCAAACAAAATAGGATAAATATAAAATGAAAAAGATGAAAGGGGAGCTAATCAGTAGCATCCTTATGAAATGTCGATTAAATTCGACAAATCCACGGAAAGGGTTAAAAAATTGATGGATTAAAAAAGTTGTAGTTTGAAAATATTTCGGAAAGGGTTGCCACCTGTTTGAAAAGCCAAATTTAAATTAATTATTCGCAAGCTCTCTGAAAAGTTAATATATGAGTGTCAAATGAAAGATTGCTAAGAAACCTTCAGATTGAACATTTAGAATATTACCGAGGTGCTTTACAAGCGTTGCCAACCGTTTAAAAATTAAAATCAATTAATTTAAATAAGTTACTACAATATGGGTATCAATCGAAAGGTTTCTGATAAGGGTTTTAGTTCTACACTACATGTAGGAGGGTTGCTGCCTATTTGAAAAATCAAATTCTTCGTGAATTAAGGGAATTTGGTAATTGGAATATATATCACAATATGGATGTCAGACTAAAGGGATAGGGTTTTAGTAGGAAAGTATTTGGAAGAGGATTGCCACCTGTTTTAAAAGTCCAGCTTAAATTATAAATGTTCAGCTTGAACATGTAGAATTTTCTTAGGCATTTGAAGAGGGTTGCCACCTGTTTTAAATCTAAACTCAAATACAATTATATTATAAGTTAAATGAGTTATTACAATCTAGGTTTTAATCGAAAGGGTCTTGAAAAGGCTTTATTTCTAACAAACTGAACTTCTTTTATAGCTACGGTGACCATAAATATGGATTCAAAATGAAGGACAATTTTTCAAAAATATGCCTACATATATTTACGTAGTATAAAAATATCAAAAGAGTATTTATGATTCTAAATTCTTAACACATTTTAAACTTAAAATAAATAATATAAAAAAAACTTTTTAATATACAACGCTTTTATAAGTGGACTAAAAAGTAGAAAATAATACTTCTCAGTCCCATAGGGCCAATTTCACAATGCGTAGTTAACTTAGAATCGGGAGTTAACTAAAGAATTTTGTACTGAAAATCTCTAGTTAACTGTCGATTCTGAGTTAACTACGCACTGTGAAATTGGCCCATAGAATTTGTTTTGATAACTTTTGATTTTGAAATTTTAGCAAAAGTCATTATAAACAATCTATGAAATTGAAAATGAGAAACGTGGAGCGCATGCAATACAAAGCATTCGATTTAATTGACAATAGTCAAACTACATAACGTAGACCTAAAATTTCTACAGCGAAAGTAGAACTTTGAAATCGATTTTAAGCGGTCGTTATTCATATACCCACATACATACATTCATATATTACTTTTCATATCAATTCAAGTGCATTACATGCGCCCCACGCTTTTCATTTTCAATTTCATAGATTGTTTATAATGACTTTTGCTAAAATTTCAAAATCAAAAGTTATCAAAACAAATTCTATGGGACTGAGTGGTATTATTTTCTACTTTTTAGTCCATTTATAAAAGCGTTGTATATTAAAAAGTTTTTTTTATATTATTTATTTTCTACTTTTTAGTCCTGTCTGAATAAAATTTTGCAATAGATATTAAAATAATTCAACGATATTAATAGAAAGGTGCACACACATGCATTTACATATGTATGTACATACAAACGAGCACCAATTAATTTTATTTAAAGAAATGGCGTGTCGTCTATTTCCGCCGATATGCGTGTATAAACCCTCCTCAAAGTCTAGCCAAAAAGCCAGCAACTCACACAACAGGTTCCCCAGAGCAATTCGCTCGAGAAAGTGGTACCCGGTACACGTAATACGCGGCACACAGCACAGCAATCCGCCAAAACAGGCAACCCGGCCCAAAATTACCACCGTAGAAGGCAGAAACCCCGAGCGGCAGTGCAGGAGCCCAAGAATTACCCTTAAAACGGCCACAGGAGCTTAAAAAGACCAACTGGTCCCCAACTGGTCCGAAGGTAAGTAGTTTCGGTCTAGTCCCAAACTGGTTCCCAACTGGTTCCCGGACTGCTCCTCGACTGTTTACCAACTGGTCCCCGACTGGTTACCAACTGGTCCCACGAACTAGGTACCAACTGGTCCCAAAGTGGTTACCAACTGGTCCACCTATACCTCAAGTGGTCCACAAGTCACTTCACTTACAAAGCATTCGATTTAGTTGACAATAGTCAAACTAATTTTATTTAAAGAAATGGCGTGTCGTCTATTTCCGGTGTAGCAAACATAGTACATAGGGCGACATCTAGATGTCATCTACCTCGCCCTATTCACTATGCTTTTTATAGGAGCTTTTCAAAGCTTTGCTTTGGTGTCGGAACACAACATTGAAAGTTTCTGGATCCACAACATTGAAAGTTTCTGGAACACAACATTGCAAGTTGATAAAAGCGTTGTAAAATGCATCACGTTTTCTTCATCGATATTAATCTTTTTTACGTGAATATTTATGAAAGTATAGTAAAATATATTATAATTACAATAGCTTACACGAAAAGTAAAAATCTTTAAAAGATTATTATGTAGGCAAATTTTGAGTCGTTCAAAACGAAAACAATACCCTTTTTTGTTTTTTGGTACTTTTCGCAGTTATTTGTCAAAAATCGACGTCATGAATCGACGTAAACGACGAGTTAAAAAGGTATTTATGTGCCCTTTACAAAAACTTTTCGACTTTGACGACAAAATGCAAATGGTCGCCTGTAGCACTAATAATTTTCATTGAAGTCGCCACAAGTTATATATTTTGGTAAGAGGTACATCAATACCCTTCGAGCTGTAAGTCGCTTACGTTGATTGGGAGATTTTTTCATGATATATTGAAGAAAAGCTACGAAAAGTACCAAAAAACACTTTTTTGAAAAAATCTGTCCACTGTCCGATAATTTTAAAATAACGAATAAAATGCGGGACAAATGCGGGACACTTGGAAAAAATCAGTACATTTTCAGGTTTTTTAGGTTTGAAAAACTACGCAGGACCGACCTTTGAAAAACAGTACGGTCCTGCAAAAAACAGAACGGATGGTCACCGTAATTATAGCCAACTATGCTCAATACTGCTTTGACCCTTGGTATTT
>NW_023458560.1:16894256-16902247 GCF_013731165.1 Rhagoletis pomonella
TCGACTCCACTGCCGCCAAAGTGCGCGCGCACGGCCGCTGAACTCGGCTTAAGCGGCGGCTTAGACATCGTCCCCGCCCTGCAGGAATTCGTTGCTGAGCGTCTCCTGCAGCTCTTTCAGGGCGCGGATCGTGTTGCCCAGGACGCGGTGGGTGGTGCGGCCTTGGAAATTGGCCGTTTGTAGGCCTTGGGGCGTGCGCGCGATCGTGCGTATGGTTGCGCGGGTTCTTCTGCGCCTTCTTCAGCGCCTTTTTCTTCGGCGGTGCGCGCCGCTTGGCGCTCCTTGGGGCCAGGTCTTGCAACTACCCGGCGAGTCGCATTCCCCGGTAGTGTGGGTGAGCGCAAGGCAGTTGACGCAGTAGCCTTGCGCGCGGGCTACTCCCAACCGTTGCGGCGGCTTCATCGCCTTGAAGGCCGGGCACGTCCGCAATGCGTGGTACCGGTGGCAGAGCCGGCATTGTAGGCAGTTGTCTGTCTCTGCCGTTGGAGCCAGGGGGCATGCCTTCCGCGCTGCCATGATGTCTTCGATCTGGAAGTATAAGCAAAGGCAGAGAAACGAGAAGTACTTGGGTACAATATTTAAACGGGAAGTTAAGACCCTTAATATACAAAAGGAAAGGATGTATAGAATTATTTATTGTGCTTTTGGAAGGAAGCACAGTTTAACAAGTGGCCGCGTGATAACTCCATTTTGTGTACGGACAACACGTATGTGGTTATCAGGGCCATGGCGAACGTTTTCGATTCGTCCCAATCGCCACTCGGTAGGGGGGAGTGAATCTTCTTTGATCACGACGATGTCGCCTGGCTGAGGGTCGCGTTGTGGAGTTTTCCACTTGTACCTCTTCTGAAGATCTTTGAGGTAATCTTCTTTTCAGCGGCGACTAAATTGGTGGTGAAGTGCTTTGACTTTCTCCCATCGGTTTAGTAGAGAGAGGTCTTCCGCATTAGGCTCGGGAATGGCCAATAGCGGTGCACCTCGAAGGAAGTGACCCGGAGTAAGTGCTGTCATATCAGCTGGGTCTTGAGAAAGTGCGGATAGAGGCCTCGAGTTGAGGACTGCTTCAATTCGCACCAGAAGCGTCGTGAATTCTTCGAAAGTGAACTTGTGGGTTGCAGCGGTTTTCTTTAAATGGATTTTAAAGCTTTTCACTGCAGATTCCCACAAGCCGCCTATGTGGGGGGCGCTGGGTGGTATATATTGCCAGTTGATGCCTTGAGGGGCATATTTTTTGACAATGTCTGCGGAACATTCGTTAAGGAATTTAACGAAGTCGCGTTCTGTTGCGCGCTGGGCGCCAATGAACGTTTTTCCATTGTCGCTCATCATTTTTGAGGGAAAACCTCGTCTGCCAACGAAGCGGGCGAATGCTGCTCGAAAAGCTTCGGTTGTAAGATCCGAGCATAGCTCGAGATGCACTGCCTTTGTGGAAAAACAGACAAAAACTGCAACGCATCCCTTGATAAGGGTTGTAGATCTTAGCACCGATGCTTTAATGTGGAATGGCCCAGCAAAATCTACTCCCGTTGTGGAAAATGGGAGTGAGAAACTGCAGCGCTCAGGGGGTAGAGCGGCCATTATTTGGGTGCGTGTTTGTTGCTTGTACAGCGTGCACACTTTGCATTGAAAGATGCATTTTTTAATTAGAGGTTTCAGCTTTGGTACGTAGTACTCTTGCCTTACCATTTGGAGCATTAATCGTGTTTCTGCGTGAAGAAGCAGCGAGTGTAAAAACTCCAAATCTAGCTGGCAGAAC
Organism: Rhagoletis pomonella; assembly: GCF_013731165.1. Taxonomy (NCBI): domain Eukaryota; kingdom Metazoa; phylum Arthropoda; class Insecta; order Diptera; family Tephritidae; genus Rhagoletis; species Rhagoletis pomonella. Next base: position 16,896,013 of record NW_023458560.1, read on the forward strand.
CTCGATTCGGTAGGGAGAATTATTGGGTGCCTTTCATTATAGCTTAATGTGGAATGTGCTAATCGGCCATTAACCCGTAAAAGTCCGTCTTTGTCCAACGAAGGATTGAGAAAAATAAGAGGACTTTTTTTGTTAAGTGGCTTTTTATCTTGCAAAGCGCTTTTTTCGCGCGGAAAATGGCGTGATTGCGCTGCGTTGATAAGACGAATTTTTGCATATTGAAATTCGTTATGTGTCAGATGCGGATAGGTGATTGTAGCTAACCCCTTTGATTTGTTGCGGGCATTGCTCACGAAGCGGAATATGTACGCAGTCACGCGGAGTGCTCGAGAGAAAGAAGAAAAGAGATCAAGAAAATCGACCTCTTCTTCGAGCGCGTGATATGCCTCCACCTTGCGCTTTTCTGGTGGAGATGCACTGCATGCCTTTGACCTTGGCCATGCATCCATGTGGCAAGAGAGCCATGTTGGTCCGTGCCACCAGAGTGGGGAATTTGCCAAATCCTGCGGTTTGCACCCACGGGTGCCGAGGTCGGCTGGATTATCTTGGCTGGAAACATGGCGCCATGCACCGGTTGGAAGATATTCCCGGATTTGAGAGGTACGATTGGATACATACGTCTTCCATGTACATGGTGGCTTTTCAAGCCAAGCTAGCACAATCTCTGAATCTGACCATAAGAATATGTTGCACGATTCCAATTTGAGCTGTTTTCGAACAGTTGCGACCAGTTTTGCGAGTAAGACTGCACCACACAGCTCCAGGCGTGGCAAGCTTACCGTCTTCAATGGTGCGACTTTGCTTTTTGCAACCAAGAGAGTGGAATATCTTTGGTTGCTAGCATCTGCGCGGATGTAAATCGCAGCGCAATATGCTTTTTCCGAGGCATCGCAAAACCCGTGGATTTGGGTATCTTGCCCCGGAGTGAAATTAACCCATCGAGGGATTTCGATGTGGCAGATAGCTGGCAGATTTTCTGCGAACTGTTGCCATTTTGCTAAAGATATAGGTTTGGCACATTCGTCCCAATCAACGCCATCTAGCCAAAGTTCTTGAAGAAGAATCTTTGCTTGAATCATCACTGGCGATAGCCATCCTGCCGGGTCAAAAAGTTTTGCGACAGAGGATAAGATTTGTCGCTTTGTGACGGCATTCGATGTCGATGCAGGCAGAATGGTGTAGGAAAACTTATCGGTGAGTGCGTTCCATTGTATACCAAGAGTTTTGGTTGTGGAAGCGCTTCAAATTTCAAAAAGTTGGAGTCGAGAAGATCCTCCTTTGGAAATTTTTCTAAGATGGCCGGATGATTGGCCGTTAGTTTCTTGAGTATGAAACCAGCTGACTTAAGCGCTTTGATCACTTGAAGAAGTGATTCAGTGGCGTTGTCAATATCATGACTTCCGGATAGGATGTCATCCACATACGTTTCGGTTTTAAGTATTGTGGCAGCCAAGGGAAATGTCGCTATCGTATCATCTGCTAATTGATGCAGGGTACGGATAGCGAGGTATGGTGCACAATTAACCCCGAACGTTACGGTTTTAAGATTATAATCGGTGACAGGAGAGTCAGCCGATGTGCGAAATAAGATTCGCTGAAAATCTTTATCGTCCTCATGGATGAGTATTTGACGATACATTTTTTCAATGTCGCCATTGAACACGAATCTGTGCATTCGCCACTGCAGAATGAGCAGCATGAGATCTGGCTGGAGTGTGGGACCAGTGTGCAACACGTCATTCAGGGATTTTCCTGAACCAGATGTTTTTGAGGCGTTGAATACCACGCGAACTTTGGTGGTTACCTTATCTGGTTTGACGACTGCATGGTGTGGCAAGTAGAATGAGAAGTATTTGCCATTAGCTACTATCTCACATGGCTTCGTGTGCTCCATATGACCGAGGTCGAGATATTCTTGCAACACATTGTTATACATTGTGCCTAAGTCTCCTTTTTTCTGAAGCGATCGCTCCATGCTAAAAAACTGCTGAAGTGCAGCAGACCAAGAGTGGCCCAGAGACAGCTTTTTTGGAAATTCTTCCTTGAATGGAAGTCGCACAATGTATCGACCGTTTGGGGCACGAGTCGTTGTTGTTGCATATATATGCTCACAAGCCTGATCTTCCGGGGAAATTTGTGGAGGTTGTGGAATCTCCTCCTCTTCCCAAAACTTTCGAAGCTGAGAGCTGAGAGTTGCATTCGAGCACTCTTCTACTTGTGTCGAGAAGGACACCACATTTTCGGTTATTGGACCACTGAGAATCCAGCCAAATATTGTTTTTTGCGCAAGTATAGTGTCGCAAATATTTTGTATACCTTCCAGCAGGATTTGTGGAAGTATATCGCTGCCGATTACCATGTCAGTTTGAGCTGGTATGTGACAGCTTGGGTCAGCAAGTTCAAGGATCTTGAATTGCTGCCAGTTTTCACGGCTAATGGTGAATGTAGGCATGTGCCTCGTGAGCTGAGGTAACACGATAGCCTGTGTGTTTATCCGTTGCATGGTTTTTGGTGCTACCAATGTGAGTGGACAAAGCTTTGAGGAGCTTTGTACTACATGTCCACCCATGTCGGAAATTTCGAACTTGGAATGTTCGAATGGTAGTTTCAACCATTTTTGAACTTTCGAGGAAATGAAAGTTCTTTGTGAGCCTTGATCAATCAGGGTTCTAAGTTGAAACAATTCACCCTCGTGTTCAACTGCGACTATGGCAGTTGGAAGGAGAATTTTGCTATCATTGTCGGTGTGCAATGATTGTATTTGTGCTTGTTTGGAACAGCACGGTTGCTCGCTGGAATCGGAGCTTGACTGCGCTTGTCGAGCGGGAGGTGTCGACTGGGCAGTAGTGTGTTGTGCGACGGTTTCATTCGCTCGCGCACTGTAGTGTCGAGATTGTGGTTTGGGATTCATGTGCAGCAGGGAGTGATGCCGTTGTTGGCAATGTGTACATGACCACTTGCTCGGACACTCATTAGTGCTATGGGAATTACCAAGGCAGTTTTTGCACAGCTTGGTTTGGTTTGCGAATTGTACTCGGTTCGGGACCGAAATTCGCTTAAATTGTGGGCAGACTCTAATGGGATGAGGGGACTTGCAGTAAGAGCAAGTTGGTTCCCTCTTAGGTTCTGCCACAAAGGTTTGAGTCCTGTTAAAGGACCTGTTTTGCGCAGCATTTTGATGAGCGACTGGTTTTTGTTTATTTTGGCTTGGATGAAGCCGGTTAAGTCTTTCGACTACTTCGTATCTTGAAGTAAGAAAATCGTCCATTTGTGACCATGAGGGTAAATCTCTTCGAGAAGAGAGAGATTGTTCCCAAAGTGACAGTGTGGTTTCGGGCAATTTGGATGAGCAAATGTACACCAATATGGGATCCCAACTGTCTGTCTGGACGTCTTGGGAATTAAGAACTGACAGACAGTTGTTAATTGATGTTTGCAGCCTTTGAAGTTGCTCGCTATTCTCGGATTGAATAGTCGGCAAAGTCATCAAAATTTTAATTTGGTTGTCAACCAAGATACGTTTGTTTTCGTATCGTGACCGTAAAGCTTCCCAGGCCAGCTCGAAGTTGTCATCGCTGAGCGGGTATTGCTTGACGATGGAACCGGCTTTTCCTTGAGTTTTGTACCGGAGGTGATACAGTTTTTGAGCACGGGAGAGCTTCGGGTGGTTGATGTACACCGCTGTGAACATGTCACGAAAAGCGGGCCATTCTTCGTAACCACCGTAAAATGTCTCCGTGTCACAAGGTGGGACTTGAAGAAAAACGTTTGCCTCTGCCGAGGTGTGTTCCACGCGGGGTGGTGGACTCGGTGCGGCGATTGCTTTAATCAACGACAGTTGATCGGCAATTTTAGCTTTGGTCACCTCATATAATTCAAGGCAAGTGAAGTACTTGCCTTCTACCGAACTCTTAAAGTTTTCGGGTAGGCTGTCATCTGGCTTTGAAAAACCCAAATCATAGGCGGACTGAAGCCGTGCCCAACAATCATCTAGTGATTTGTCTTTTATCATAAGATATGATTCAGTGTGGTCTTGGATCGGTGCATCACTGAATCTTGCACAGTATCTCATGATACTGTCACTTTCCGCTATAAACTTTTGAGCGGATGGGTCAAAAGTTTTAGATTTCGGCCGCGGTGAGGGTTCCCTCTTACCACCGGTGGCTTCTTGCGAAGCAGTTTTTGACCTTGTCTCGATTTCAGACATTTTTGGTGGACTGTGTCCAAGTGGCATTTTTAATGCTGTGGAAGGTCACACGTATAAAAATTGAGAGAAAAATTTATCAAATTTTACTGAGTACCACCCAGATAACGTTCGCAAAAATTAGAAAAATATATGTCAAACGAGTAAAAATTGCACTTTGTGCCACAGAAAATCAGGAAAAGAATTTTAAGAGTTTGTGGCGGTGTTTGTGTTTTTTGTTTCTTGCAAATTACGTGAAATTATATTTGCTTTAATTTTTGGTTCAGCACTTTTTATTACGTGGAAAACGGAGCGTCCCAATTAAATCCGCGGAATATGGATTTGAAAAATTTCAGTACGAGAAAAAAAAATCACAAACACTTTTCACTTTTATATACGTGGTGAAATATACGTATGTATAAATATTTAATGTGATATAACTAATTATGTAAATACTGAAAAAGTAATGGTTATTTATCACTATCTAGACCAATGCAATTCGGGAGCTTTCCCTACTGGGTTGCATGTATCTGATATCTTGAACTCACTTCTTATCGCGTTATGGATAATATTCGTGTGACAATATTCTTTGTTAGCACGTATGTACAAAAGTGCAGAATATGTAGAATGTAAAAATGTACGTACGTATGTATGTACAAATATTCACGTATGAAGCCAAGTATATGGCTAAGCTATGCTTTGTCACAGCAGTGGTGAGTTAAGAAACGAAAACAACAGAGAATTTGTTTTGATTATAGTGCGTATGTATGTATGTGTGCGGGAATGCACAAGTGGATATAATAATACGTAAAGAGCCGCTCACCGCTGAGAGAGCGGGCTTTGATTTACGTTCTCTTAGCTTGGTGAGTGCAGCAGAGAAAAGCAAGATTGAAATAAATTAAAATAAGCTAGAGTGCGCTTGGTACGTGTGGACTGTATTGTTCGATAAATAGCAGCGACTCTCTTAGCTATTATACGAATAGTTGCAGAAAATGCAACTGGTAAAAATGTTTATATGTGCTAACGTATGTACATATGATATATGGGAAATAGTGCACTTATGTTTTTCGGCAATTTGTTTAGCCAAGTTCAACGAACTATGCGACCAACGTGATTTTAATGTGCTAATATTTTGTTCTTGCACAGTGGGACACAGTAGGCATATAAACTGCAACGGAATTTATTTTGGGGTATATATCAGAATTTGTATATATGTACATATACCTATATATATATATATATAAGATTGGCGGTAAGTGGAGATATACCGCTTTCCGGAAAACGGAATGTTTCTACCAAAATTCAATAGCGGCAAATTGCCGATGTGAGATTTTTGGGCGGCAAGAAAATATCCGCAATTTTAGTGAAACCGTTTTTGGCGAGAATAAATACGCCTTTTATGAAATTATATATATATATATGTATGTATATACGTATGTATGCCCGTTGGCAGTTTATTAGAAATAATATAACTTTTAAGAATATGAAAGTTATATTTATTTCAATTTTTAAGGAAATTAAAAATTTGCCGACTTACTACTTTCCTTGATTTATGTAGCGATGAATGTATGTAAGTCCTTTTTGCGCCGGGGTCTTCTTGTGCTGGTGTTGTTGTTCCCGCTTATGTTGGCCGACGGTTTGGTTAGGTGATGGCTGCTGATTGCGCTTTGTTGCTTCTTTTAGTTGTTGTTGTGTTTCTTGATTTTTTTTTTTAAAATGTACAAAAGTATTTTAATTATTTATTTGTTTTTTTCCAAAATTTTATTTTATTTTTTATTTTTTTCACTTTTGAGTTTTCGAAATGTACGTGCACTCTTTTTACACTTTTGTTTGTTGTTTTTGCACTTAGTTTCTCAGTTTTTGCGTATATGTATGTATATACGTGCACTTTAGTTTATAGCTTTTTTTCCACTGTTAAAGTTGTTTTTTGTTGTGTTTTTACGGACGTACGAGTACCGATTTTTTTCGTAGTTTTTATTAATTTATTTTATTTTTTTTTGGAGCTAGGCCAGGGTTGGCTGCGAAGGACCATGAGTAATTGGTCGCTTGGTC
>NW_023458560.1:16902347-16904375 GCF_013731165.1 Rhagoletis pomonella
AGGATGTTAACGTTTCTTGAGAATTTCAGCAGTGCTTGACGCCCAAGTGTTGTCACGTCATCAAGATTATTAAACCCTGGAGCTCCGAGATATTTCAATCGTGTTTTTGATACAGCAGACAATGGCATAGGATGTATTCTAGGGTCTCGCTTGTTTCCGTCCCCATGCATTTCACTGACACTGACATGAAACTTCACTGACAGCAATCCCCATTTTGCTTGCGTGCGCTGCCAACATATAGGACATAATATCACCTATCATAGGTCTGCAGTCTCTTCGTGCCAGCGATAGTATATCTAATAAGGGCTTGTGTTCCGTTTTCCAATCTGTACATGACTTTAGAGATTTTACAGGTGCTTAGCGTATCGATTATTTAATGTTTATTATCCTTTTATGAAACAACAAAGACCATGTGAGCCAATTTCAAACTTTGCACAAAATTAGCAAAATTCGACAAAGGTTCATCAAAATTTTGAGCTTTTAAATTAATTTCTTAGAAACATTCTGAGTATGAAATTTTGTAGCCCATTCAATTCAAAGCGCAAATTTTAAGTAGCTAGTACATACCGTTGATTTTTGTTATTTTTTTTGTGAAAGGCTATTTATAATTAATTGGAATGGCAGAAAATGCACGAAGAAAAAGTTACCAAAAATCAACGGTAAGCCCAAGGTACTTAGAACTTGCACTTTATTTCACTAAAATTTAATAGACTGCAAAACTGCAACTGCAATGCTTTGAACAAATCTGGAAAATCTCATTAAAATGTTGAATTTTTACAAATGTTCTACAAAGTTTGAAATTTTGATTTACAAGTTGTCTTTTTAACTAGTAAGTTCTTATTCTTCTTTATTGGCGCTGTAACCGCTCAAATATAATCGTCTGCGGTATTCGCTATCGCCAATGCGTAAAGGTGCGTAAATCTTTCACAGAACCTTTCAACCGAATATTCCAAGAGCCGCGTCATCAGATATTTTCATTGTCCATGCCTCCGCTCCATACACCATCACACGCATGATGAGTGTCTTAGAGCCAATTTACACGATGACTTTTCACCCCGGGTGGAAAGTCATGAGTGTCGAGCTTGTAGGCAATAAGTGTAGTGAAGTCAGCGGGGTAGGCAAGCACGCACGGTGAGCGAAATCGAGGGGTTTTTTGACGTTTCGCTTTTATCGAGTTCACCTTTTCGTATTTTTGCTTTGAGTTCGCGATTCGCTCCGCTTTAAAAATGAAGACGAAAGAGTTGGCCAAAGGAAATTTTACACTTAAATGTCAAAAATACGCAAGAAACCCGGCAAAGAAAAAGTCATCATGTAAATGCACGAGGACTTTCGAAGACTTTTTTAAAAGGGAGCCTGCCAAAAACGCAGGGTGAAAAGTCGTCGTGTAAATTGGCCCTTATAGAGGGTGATTTTTGTACGACGGGAGAGGGCTTGTTGGCAAGAGTGATTCTCCGTTGGATTTCAAGGCTGACATTAGGTGCGTATAGTAAATTCTCCAGTAACAAATTGCCGCGAGAGCGTAAACGCAAAGTAGAGCGTAAAATTGGAAGAAGAGAAAACTAGAAAAATTTGTTTAACACAAAACAAGTAAAAACTTGCAAGTGAACAGCTGTGGCACTGTTTAGACATTCTGCTGTTAACATTTTACTATGTATTTATAAATCAGTTTTAAACTCTTTGCTTTACACACAAGCACTTAGAAAGTCCAGCACATCACTAATACTTTGATTTCCATTAATTTTACTTTTGTTGATGCTTAACCAATATATGGAATGGCGGCTTTTTAAAGTTATTCGTGTCCTTCCTCTGCTATCTAATGTCTGCTAGTAAAAATTTCACTAGAAAGAATTTGCAGCTCTCCAGTTTTATTACGCTCTCAATTCAGTGCTGTCTTGCAAATTTTTTGGGTTATTAAACATTTTTTCAGTAAAAATTTGCAGGTTCCAGTACAAATTAGTGCTGACTATTTGTTACTATATACGACTATTATTAGTTGCGTTCCAGATGCTTCACGATTTGCAGGTTTTT
>NW_023458560.1:16904475-16927329 GCF_013731165.1 Rhagoletis pomonella
TCCGAACTTATTGCTACAACAAAAACTATCCTTATCCTTATTAAAATCTATATAAAACTCCCCAATTTTTGAAGTTTTGTTGGAATCTGCAATTACGTTTTGTCGTTCAAGGTTTCTAAAATAAATTTGCTGTAATATTTGGCTGGGTTTGTTTATCATTTTTTTTAAATGCTGCATGTAATTTTCAAATATATACGCTGAAAAACTATCCAAAGGACTGAACTGTTTTACGCAATCTGGCAATTATGCACGTTAAAGCTTATCAAAAAGTCACCATACAAATCGCCAAATAATTTTACAAAGTCTTTCAAAATCTCATTTGCGATATTTAATTCTGCGTTATGCGACCTTTCACAAGAAAGAAGTCGAATTCCGGCATGCAATAAAAGAAAGTTGTAGTATAAATCATCTGGTATGCAGTCTTTCAAAATAAATATTCCCATGTACAATAAAAATTGTCTAAATTCCGTGGACTTCCAATTGCTTATTTCATCAAGATTTCGGGATATTCTGCAAAACTCCGAGGGAGCAAAACTTGAGAGGTAATGCATTTTCTCATTCATTCTTGTTACGTTACCTCTTTTAATCAGCAATTGGAGTAGTTTCTTCATAATACCTAAATCTACTAAATGCATTGGTTCCAAGGGAAATTGTGAAACCATGCCAATATTTGCAAATTCCAACAAACTTCTACATTGTCTGTATTCTAAACTATGATGGTCTAAATCTAATCTATTTTTAAATGAATCGTCTGTCCGTAAGGGCCCAATTGTATTCGAAAAGCAAACCCTTCTTTGTTTATACTCACTATTACATATGCATTTTGGGCAACTGTTTTTTCCAGTATGGGACTTCACTCCTGTTACAAAAGCGCGAGCTGGAAAGTCACACGAAAAAAGCCTAACATCGAACTGCTTTATTAATTCATTAAGTCCTACCTTTAGTCCGTTTTCTCTTAAAAGTACTATTTCATCACAAAACTGCCTAAGAAATTCATCTACGTTATGGGGCTTACTCATACCAGAAAAACAGGCAATAATAAAGGGGTCCTCTTTAGGAAAACCTACGACAGAGCCTAAAATTGGCCACAACGCGTTATTTGAGCTTTTAAATATCTTCAATCCATCAATTCCCACGTCTATATAAACTTTATCTACGCTTGCAAAAATTCGAAATCTCTTGACATAAAATAAAACTGGATACCGAAATATAAGAACTCTCCCCCTCGTATGGTTTTAATATCTACTGTCTCCCGACTAGGACCTAAAAGAGTTTTAGCGGAAAGAGGTAGTCCGTCAACCCCTATCTTCCTCAATGTTTTTAATAGGTCCGTCAACGTATTCTGAGAGAGATTATTTCGGATAGCAAAAGCCTTTAACTCACTACTCCGTTCATAATTTGGATCTATATTTCTTACACTATCATCTAACTCATGTAAGTCGAATAAATAACTCTCACTATCGCTACTCTCATTACACCCAAAATCATCTTCATTAACCAAAACAGTATCTGATACACTTCTCACAGTAGGATCAAAAATATTTTGAAGGCCGGCAGCTCTGCTGGTACTAGGCATGCCATCATTACAACAAGGTACTCTATAATTGCTACCAATTTCCATTTGATGAGCAAGTTGGTTCAGTTTTCTATATTTTGAAACTGATGCTTCAAAATCTTTCTTCTCCTTGCTCATCAAATTGGAAAAATGTTTTTTTATTCATACTCATGATTCACAAAAATATCCTACGTTCAATTATTTTTAGTAATCTATTGATTATTAACTAAGATTAGTATTTTGACAGTAAATGCCTTCTTTGTTTTGATTGATGACGTATCTTTATCAGCTGAATGAAAAAGCAGTCAGACCAGTAATGAGCGATTCTGAAATAATATTGAATTACAAATTGTAATTTTTTTAAATATTAGATGTCTTAATAGAAATCAGTTTGAAGCAGGTCTACATAGAATATGGCTGACTTCCAAAACGTCAATTGCTTTGCATACGTACAAAGTTTAATGTTCCATAACGCCCAAATACTAAATATTGACAATGTATACTTTTCCAAAACGCATCCGAAAAGTTATCGAAACGCATCGCTAGAGCAATCAGCGCATCAGAAACAAAGTTGATGCTTCGTTTGTTACGTGGTTATCATTGGTGTTTTAAAAATGGATAATTCAGAAAAATTTTTCATTGTTATATTGAATATTTGAAATATGCAATGTATATGATTGCAATGTGTCGCAACTCTGCATATACAAACAGTTTGAATATCGCAGTATGACAGTTTCCAAACATTGTATTGACACGTTTTGAAAGTCAGCCTATGTCTCGTTAATCTTCCGAGTGAGCGGTACTCAATCCAATAATATAATTTACACACGAGTCATGGGCAAAATTTTAGTATTAAGTACTAAGTACAAAAATATTTAGGTATTTGTGTTGTGGTAAATACCAAAGTACTATTTACTAAGTATTTTGGATTTTACTTATTTTCACAGCGCTAAATACATAGTCTAAAAGTATTTAGTTAGTTTCACCTAACGAAACGTACAGAAGAAAAACCTTGTTGTTAGTACCAAGAATCCCGAAAACTCCGAAGTAGTATCAAAGATAATTTTAGTAATCTAATTAGTAATTAGTTAGTATTTTGACGGTAAATAACTTCTTTGTTTGATTGATGACGTATCTTTATCAGCTGAATGAAAAAGTAGTCAGACCAGTAATGAGCGATTCTGAAATAATAGATTTAACTAATTAAATTACAAATTGTAATTTTTTTTATATTAGATGTCTTAATAGTAATTAATTTGAAGCAATTCTAGAATATATCTTGTTAATCAATTGGAAAAATCAGTACTCAATCCAGTTACAGATGCGTTCAACTAATTAGCAACGAAATTCAAAATGATACTGTTTGCAACTTATGTTTATTTATTTATTTTTAATAATTTTCATTTAAAAAATAATTCAAAATAAAAGTACTAAGTACAAAAATAGTTAGGTATTTGTGTTCAGGTAAATACCAAAGTAACGGATTTAAACTTTGGCCAAATAAATTTAAGTTTTGGACAATTAAATTTAAATTCAGTGATAGCTCCGAGTATAGCCAAAACTGGTAAAAAGTTGTGAAAGTTTTTAAACGGACCCATTACGAGTAAAGGAACACTGAATTTCAATACAGGTGAAATAAGCTGATGCCAGATAAAACTTTGTGGCTTTGCGTGACAATTATAACTTTGCCAGCAATGCGCCAGACGCAAAAGCCACAATGAACGCCAAGAAAACAATTTTGTTTTGCTTTTTTAATCGTCCGTATTGCTGTGGACTTCATATACATAAGTATTAAGCATTCGAAATATCAGCAATGTAATTAAATTGTATGTTTCTGCACGATTGCTCGAATTTGGATGAAACAATATAAATATTAAACCGGCTGATTGTTTCCCATCTTTTCGCCTCGCGCTGCAGCTGCAACGATCTGTGTATGTACGTGGCATGCTTTGTGCATTTTCATACAATTCATCTCATCTGTCACGCAAAGCGAAGCAAGCGTTTTATCTGGCATCAGCTTTACACAGCATAAGTTGCGTTCCAGATGCTTCACGATTTGCAGGTTTTACAGGATTTGCAGGAAAAGCTGTTTTCTCCATTAATAAACCTTATGCAAGGTGGTAACCTGGAACGACTTCCTGTAAAAACCTGCAAATCGTGAAGCATCTGGAACGCAACTATAATAGTCACTAATTTTGGCAATCCGGAGATACTGATTTGCAACTAACGTGCGCATGCTTTATGTTAATACGTTATGCAAGCCTCCTATTATAGGTTTCTATATACAATTGAGGGATTCACAAAGGTATTGTAAGTGTCGTATTGTTGTATGTCGTAAACTTTAAAAGCTTAAGTAAATGCTTAGAGGACTTGAAACGACAACCAACTATTATTCATAATATGGCTTTGATGGTACTTTACGAACCCCTTTAATATATTTTTTAGGCGTTTAAAGTTTACGACATAAAACAATACGACTCCATTGTGAATTCCCCAAACACGCAAATATACATAAGTTGTAAAGCAATACACCACCTCGGTTCCGCACATTGCACACAAAGGTTTTTATTATTAACAAAAACCACTGCATATAATACTTTCCCAATATTTTTGCTGCTGGCGCTTTCAGTGACTTAGGGCCAGTTTAAACTTAAATTACTTAAACTAAGTTTATATTGAACAGCTGGTTGGCATTTGATTGGCCAATCTTAGTTTGAACTAACCAGCTCGAGAGTTTAAGCCACAACCGTGAACTGAAAAACTGGCCCTTAATGCAGTTTAGTCTTTTACACACCCAAAAGGATTGAAATCCGAAATTTTTGGAAAACACGGCACAACACAGATCATGTCTTAAGACTAGATTCCACACCATGATTTTAAAGCATTCCGGCTTTCTACATTTTTGTTGGCACACAAATCCTAACTTCAATAAAGTCACTGAAAGAGCCACAAGCCTGTGCAAAATTTTGCACAATTTACATATGTCACTTAAATCACTTTTTATCACTTCACTACTAATACTTCCTTTAAATCAACACGGCTAGTCCCAAATTTTGCAATTTATTTGCTGAAAAATATAATAAATTATAGAAAATATAACAATTTTAGTTAGCTCACCTGATTTCAGCTACGAAAATGGCAACGAATTTGCAAACAATAAACGAGTTCTTTTTCATGAGTTCTTTTGTAAGTTTTAGTGATGCACTTCTTCTGTGAAGAGTACTTGTGCAAAAAAGTAACCATATAAGATTGATTTGACACCGCGCGGTATAAAAGCGCATTTATCGCACGTAAATATGCAATGCAGAACTAGAATCCTACAAGTCAATTAATTACAACAATGGTATCTAAAAATGTTGTGGAAATTCTAAATTGTTTGAACTTTTGCTTCAATACCGGGTACTTTTAATATGAAATAATTACTTCCAAGACATGATTTCCTCATCACAAATCTTGTTGTCATGACAACAAAGTTATTATAGCATTGGCTGCAAATGAGAATGTATTAGAAAATAGTAAAATATTTGTGAATGTGTTGGGGTTTGTGCGTAAAGTGCTCAGCAGTGTCTTGTAGGGTCATTGCTGTACTATGTATGTATGTACATAAATGCTTTAAGTGTGCAATAAAAAAACAAATTTAAATATTTTTTATTAACCTCGCCGTAAAAGTAATTTAATTGCACAGCCTCAAATCGTTTTCTACCAAATTTATGCTATTCGGTTTTTGTTTTTACCGTAACGCGGGCGCTTTGGGAGTTTGTTATCTAACATGTTTATTACGAGTATGTAAGCGAGCGGACATTTTTCTATGATGGCATGAAAGCACATTCGTTACGTATGAATATATGTAGTTATAAACATAGTTTGACATTTACATAACTCGGCGTTTGGTATTTGACATGCATATGAAAATTTTGACACGCCAACGCGCGGCGCATTTTGTTCACCCATTTCATCTGTCAACCTGACAGTTCGTTCGCCACTGGGCCACTTAGATTATGAATCGTACGATGCATAGTCAACAAATATTAACGCAAAAATGCAATGAACTGGGTTTATCCCATTTAGTTATGTATTGGAGAATTGGGTTCGCCTTTATTTGGAAAAGTGTTCAAATCATCTTGAGTTAGACCTAAATATCTAAAACCTTTTCCATAGTAAGTATTCTGATAGTTTATTTTCAATCAAAATTCTTTGTCTTTTTGCTATACCCACGTAGCTTTTTACGAAAAAAAGTCCTTTAGTTTCCTCCTCGTTGGCTTCAAATGCCTGTGGTGTTGCAACTTTGTGCCACGACGCTGCACAGACTGTGCAACACAGTGTAAGAGCTCTATATCAAATGTCGAAAAAGAAGTAAATGTGGTTTTAATTTTCTGAAAATTTTACCGTGGAGTACTTTTGCATAGGAATAAATAAAGGTGAAAAATTGCTGAATTTAGCGAACTACCACGCCCACTACACATCGGTGAGCAAGGAAAGGTATTTGGCCCCACCGTCGGAAAATTCAGCCTACACGACCTAACGGCCAGCCAAGACACGCACCCGCTTCTGTGCGGCAAAAAGTATACGCCCGACAATGCAAGAAAAGCTCAACATCGAATAGCTGAAATCACAAACGACAGCCAGTGTTGCCATTTTAGTCGTTTTCCGGCTAGATTTAGCCGGTTGCAACAGCAAACAGCCGGAGAAATTTCGGTTTAGCCGGAAGCCGATTTGTTAGCCGTTTTGTAAAAAAAAAATTAGCCGTTTTTAGCCGATTTTGCTATTTCTTTGTTTTCTTAAAATTCAAATATATATTTTTCCATTTTTGACTAAGCGTCCCAAAATCTGTTAGAAATGGCTACTAGCGTTATCGTGGAGGCAGGGTTATATAAAATTGGGCCGATTCGATTATTTTTATTTTAAACAAATTTATTTTTTTTCTAAGAAGGCCGTAACGGGGACTTTCTTCATAAAATGTTTGTTATCAATGACTTAAATTTAAGTGTGATGTTTTATTCGCAAACTTAGAAAATAACATATTGTTTCACTGTATGCTTAACAGGCGTTTGTGTTTGGATATACTGCCAAGAATAAATGTTACAGGTATTGTCTTCCCAGATAGCGTATATTCAGTTCTGCCTTAATTACAAAACATCATTGTTGCCCACGCTTAAAGTTTTAAGGCAAGGGAGAAATGGATATTTTCAAGCACTATGTACACATATGTCCTTATTTAAACTAAATTTTTTTTTCCTGAGAACTTATTTAAATTCCAAAAACCGAAGGCCAACTTGAATTAAAAGAACCAGCACTGAAATGCATAAAAATGAAAGTAAAAGAGCACAAATTTTTATGTAAAGCAAAACTCTCTAGGAAGACAATAGGTTTGTTCGTCGAAAATCCAGCGAAAATTATCACTCAAAATATCAGTTAGTAAGAAAAAATGCTCCCAAATTCTCTCTCAAGTAGAGAAACTGGAAAATTTCTGCACGAACGCAAATTTGCAGGAATTTGCAAGTTTCTCTGCCAGCTAGTGTCCACGGTTGCATTTAAAACATAAGAAGTTTGTATAGAATTTTAAAGTTCTTTCAGAGGGACAAAAAACAACATCTACATGTATATTTCTTGCTAGTCCGACTTTCTTCAACATACGTTTCAATTTCTTTGCCGTACTAACTGTCGCGTTTCCTATATCGACTCTGGTTGAGATTGCGTTACGAGTACGTTTCAAATCATTGGAATTAACTAAACAAGTATTTACTTAAATTTTTTATTATAAATCGCTCAAGTTTGTAAATTTTTAAATTTGACGAACCTGTTTATTCAAATTATTGTCGACAAAAAATGCAACCATGTGCCGCATTCATATGTTTTTTTCTAATTGCAAATTTTTGCCGCCAAAATCTTTTCCAGCTTGAATTTGCAACTTCTCCCCAAGAACTAGTCTTTCTACTTATGATTTATTTAAATAAAACATGTGAAATTTAGTTGAAACAGTTTAGCCGTTTTTAGCCGGTTTTTTTGCCAATCTAGCCGGTTGGCCCAGAAAGTTCTGGCAACACTGACGACAGCCAATGCATTCGCCATTCGAATCTCACACATGCTCTCAGAGAGCACTCCTCAGCAAACCGACAAATGCGAGCAGTGGCACCTCGTTCTCACGATAGTCGGGTCTACCTAACAGGAGAGACCCAGATTCATATCTGGCCAAAGACTGTCACTCTAGCAGCATTCCCCAAAGACTTTTTGGGGAATGCGTATGCGGCTACAAAAACAACAGCAATGGAACTTGATTTCGGCGGTACGATAGATACGACTGGTGCGATGAGGAGTTTCATGAAGCTGCAGAGAAAAGATATGCCGCCTGCAGGGCCACGCTGTGATCGGGCGTGAGCTATGTGGAACCGTTATAGGGAACTGAAGACGGAAGTGAGACATATTTTCCGCAATAAGAAGAGATATACATATGTGAGGGTGAATAGTTTGAAATGCTGGCTGACAGGAAAAGCGCCCGAAAGTTTTATCAGAGAGTTAGGCGACTTACGGAAATTTTCAAGACCAGTTCGAACTCCGTTAAGAACAACCATGACGACCTAGGGAGTGAAGTCCAGAACGTACTTAAATTATGGAGGGCACCACCCTACTTAATGGTAGCAGCACTGAAAGACCAACCCGAGACCCCGTACGTTGATGACGGAGTCAATCCTCCACCGCCTGACTATGACCAGGTACGAATAACAATTACGCGGCTGAAAAACATCAAAGCTGCTATCTAAGCTATTAAATTACGGTGGTGAAAAGCTGATAATTTTCATGCATTAACTCAATTTAGGTGTGCTCTGCTCAATCAACAAGAAAGGCGACCACACCATACGCAACCAACTACCGCAGGATCAGCCTTCTAGGAATATGTTACAATGTCTTTTGGAGTGTATTGCGTCAAAGAATGAAGCCCACTGTGAACGAATTGATTGGGCCTTATTATTGTGGATTTAGGCCTGGTAAATCCCCCATCGCCGCGAAACTGATACTGCTGTGTTAAAAGACGTTGAGCAATATAACCAACTCCGACAGAATTGGGAAAGAACTCTCCGAGCCATTTGCTACCAAGCGGGGTTTCAGAGAGCGCGACTTTCTTCCGTGTGATTTCTTTCTTATTATCTTCTGATGTTTGAGAAGATAATAAGAGCTACAGAAATGAACTGCACGTTTGCATATGTATGGAAAAATTTCATATTTGCTTGTCAGAAGGAAAATCACACCCGGCTAATAAAGCTTTTATGGTTTTATATTCGTTAATTCACCAGATTCTTAAGAAACCCCACGCAAGCTCAAAATTATTTCGCCTTTTCATGAACAGTGTGTATTCTGAGAATTCCGCAGCTACATATAGTACACACACCAGCTACACAGTCACATACTTAAGTGGACGTACAGACGAGCAGGCAGCCTTTCAGAGCTATAATAAAAAGTCCGTAATAATTACGCTCGTCATAATGCCATAAAACGCATTTAATTCCATGTAGCGTGGCAAGCTTTCGCCCATCTTCCAAAATCACTTATGGATGCTTAAATATACATCCATACATATGTGAAGTATGTGTGTAATATATATACACTTCACTGTGCAGCCATTCAGTTAAAAATGATCCGCCGATCAGACGTTGATCTTGGCCAACGCAGCGGCGCATTCCAGAAGCCGAATGAAATATCTGCACCATGTTTACAATATTTATCGTCCACTGTCTGATTCACTGTTGCACACTTGGCTGCTGTTTGAAAGTATACATATCTGTACTAACGCATTTGCATACATACCCTGCAGGGAAACCACGGACTAGTGAATCAAATTTCTAGTTTCGTACTAGGTCTTTATCGCCAAAAAGGAACTAGGCCGATAGGAGCTAGATCCCCACCACTCCAAAATCGGCGGAAAGTGGTGCTTTTAAAAAACTAATTTTTTTTAGTTTTTTCACTAGAAATCTATATCTAAAGTGACGAATTTAGAACTGGTTCAGAACTATCGAAAAAGAGATGCAGAACGAACTAGATCTTATTTGTCGAATTTAGAACTAGCTCTGAACTATCGAATAAGGGATGCAGCGGGGGGCTTGTTTACTTTACATAGATATGCGTTCGGCGGCTTTTTCGTTCAAATACGCTTCTATTCTGCACTTCGCAGATGCTTTTTCACAGCTTGGTAATACAAAACCAAAATTTGTGTTAACATTTAAACATCTTTGGACCGTCTGGAATTTAACAGCGAGCACCTCTGCAAACTCAGCTACAGCTAAAGGTATGTAAACGTACATTTCTTACAATCATTCAAACAAATTTAATTTCAAATCGAAAACACATTTCTTTCAAAACAACTTAAAATCGCACACACGTTAGAACCAAAAAGACTGAAAAATCATGATACTTTTTTCTTTCGTCTGTCGATTTTAGAACTCGTTCGGAACTGTAGAATTTAGGACTAGTTCGGAACTATCGAAAAAGGGATGCAGCGGGGGGCAATTGACACTTTCTAGGACATCGCCATGTTAAATTCGCCAGTTGTTTGCATGCAAAAGAGATTTATCGCGAACCAGTATTGGGTCTAAATGTACTAGAAGTGCACCAGTTCAGAACTAGAGATTTTCCCCACAGGGTATGTACACATGGGTATACATGCATACATATACATATTTGCAAATCCAACTGAAGTCGCACCGTAAATCTCATATTGATCACCGCTGGCTCACTGCCGATCATAGCCCAGGAGGAGTTATAGTAGTTATGGCACCACAGCGCGAATCATTCATCAGTGGCAAATTTGTTGGTGGTATGAATCCATCACGCCACAACCAACACAGTTACCATCATCCAAGTGATTGTGACTGAAAGATCGTTTGTCGCTGATCATCAGCTTAAGATCGCGGCAAATGACGATCGTAAGACATGCGCCCAGTATGTATATCCTGCTGTTGGTGTTGTTGCCAAGCGCACAGTCATAAAGCTTAAACAACTGACAACGGAATTTGCTGTTGAGCTGCTGGTTTGGTGCCTTTTTTTTACCGGCCATACTTATGGACATATATGTATTTAGTGTTAGCGTCAGTGTTGCCACTCAGACATGCATTTTCCAACCAAAAGAATTCTAAACCTATCAAAAGTAAATTTTCGTTTACATCAAATGAAATACATAAAGGGGCTTCAAAAAGAAATTGACCGGCCAAAGTACAATGGTTTTTTCGTTGAAACGTTTTCGCCAAAAATTTACGTTAACGAATTCCATTGGCACAATTATCTGCTAAGATTATGGTAGTGGTCGTCAGGAGGTATATTTCTATTGTCGTCTCAAATAACCTAAGGAAAGTGTTAAACCCGTGAAGAGGTTATTGAAATTCTCCAATGAATCTGTTCTTGAAACTTTATACTATAGTTAGTGGCAACTTCAAAAGGAGTGAGTATAGTTGTTTTATAGAAATCCAATATACAAAGACTTATTTCAGTAGAAAAACCTTAAATTTGTTACCAAGGAGCGCAGAGGTTCTGGTGGTTGTTTTAACGGAGGTAATTTGAGATTGACCCATGTACTTCTCAATCCTGTAGCTCGTTACTGTAACTCTTCTCTACCGATTATTTCTCTACTGGTAGAGAATACTCGTCATTCTCTACTACTCATTAGCAGTAGAGAACAAGGCGGCGAATTTATATATGAATTCGCTTGGTAGAGAATTGTTACAGAAACGAGCTACTGCTGTCTCCGAATGAAGCGCTAACGCATAATAATATTGGCAAATCACATCCATTGGGTCAATCCGATGTAATCGGATATTCATGACACATTTTCTCACTAGACGATTTTTAGTAATAACTTGCCTCCAGCGCCAACTGGTGGCTCTCTTTTCAATAGTATTGCCCTAACCGTTACCAATATATACATACTAGGGATGCCAAAATATCAGGAAAATTGGGATCCCGGGAGTTCGGGATATATTTTAGGTAATCCCGGGATCCCGGGATTTATCCCGGCATTCAAATTGAGTCATAAATTTTATGAATATGAAATTCAATATCTGAAAACATTTATACATACCATTAAATAAAACTATTTAAAATTTACGATAAACTGATTGTAAAACTCATATATCTCTAGCTTAGAGTGAAAAGTTGCTAACTTCACTTTTAATGAAAAATCATATTTTGATATAGGAGGCTAGATAAATTAAAATTGCATCGTTTCGAAAAGAGTAAAGGTCCTTGTTTTATGTTTTCACGTTTATATTCAATGAAAGGTAAATTTGCTAAGGCCAAAAAAAGCTCCGAAAATTCGATAAGGCCCAAAAAAGTTTGAAATCTTTTAATAAATATCGAATCTCTCCGATTCGTATGGAGTTTTGCTTTGCTTTAAACAGGCAAAATGTTGTTTTAAAAATTTTGCGAAATACTTAAAGAAAATGGCTAAACGAAGTTTTTTCCTGTCCTGTACAATTTTTGGCGATATTTATTAAATATTATTTATTAAATCAGACAAATTTTAAAGTAAAACATTTTTTAATTGTATTTAAAAAACCATGTGATTGAGGAACGTATACATCACAAATAATAATGTAAATACCAGGTACTTTTGAAAGTGCAGTTTTTACATATAAAACCTACTGATGAAAAACATATTTCGGCATCAACACTTTTAGGCTGAACTGTGAAAATGTTACGCCATTTGAAGATAATGACACCTATCTCCTCCATTACAAAGTATTTGAACTTCTTTTACCAGCACGTCGGTCAAATTATAAATTTTTCAATTTGAGGAAGTTTTGAGTAGATTGATCTAAAAAATTATCTAACTTTTACTTAAAACTCTCTGTTTCGTTTACATTAGCGACGCTATGAGTAAATTCATTGAAATCTTCTTCAAAAAAGGCTCGGACTGCAATTTAAAAGTACAGTTTCAAGCTTTTTGTTAATTGCAGTCAAAACGGCATTTTACAAAAATCATACTTCAAAATTCATAAACAAATTCTTACTATCATTTCGATATTTCAAAATTTTCGGGATCCCGGGATTAATGCAAGCAAATCCCGGGATTTCCGGGACGTCAAAAACACCGGGATCCCGGGATTGGCATCCCTAATACATACGTATCTTGAATATGAGCCAAATCGGATCATAAATAAGATTTTTGGTAATAACTCGACTCCGGAGCAATTTGGCGGACAAGTTTTTTCGCAGAAATATTTCCCTAATATAAGCCAAATTGGGCTATAAATAAAATTGTACTAATAACTCGACTCCAGCGCCTCCTGGTAGGTCTCATAGTGAACCCAAACTATCCAGAGGCCCATCCAAACAGACACAAAACTTTTCGTTAAAATGGGTGCAGGAGGAGTTCATTTCTAAACACAGGTATAGAAGAATCATATGCACATACAAATATTGGTAAAAGCATCAGTACGTTTGGAAGGTGTCACGCCCTCTTTTCTAAATGTTCCACTTTTCTTCATGAGTATGGGATTGATATCATAAATATCAATACTAGATAAGTTCTAGTCATCTACCATGAATACTTTCCGAGATACGTATCTATATAGATATGTATGTAGTATGAAAAATTATGTTTGTGTGGGAGGTACTACGCCTGCTTTCATGACGAAATTTTTTTTTAATCTACATATACGGTGACCATATTTATGGAAGCCGAATACGGGATCAAAATAATTCTTCTAACAAGCTAACAGATATTAAAACCTTCTTCAATGATCTTAGATGTTTTATCCCTGAAACAGCATCCTTATAGTAACATCACCAATTTGTAGGATATTTTCCTGGAAATTTTTACCCCGAAAAATTTGTTACAAAAAAATTCGTTAAATTTTAGTACAATAAAGTGCTAGCGGCCGCTGGGGTGTAGTAGTTAGCGTTGCGCGCTACCATCCAAGCCCGGTTTGCGCCCAAGATCAAAAAAAAAATATATGTATAATAGTGGTCGCCCCTCGGTAGGCAATTGCAAACCTACGAATGTAACTAACATATCGTGTAAGCGCCAATCTATTATTATTATTATTAAAGTGCAAGTTTGAAGTAGCTAGGACTTACCGTTAGTTTTTGGCGCACTTGTGCACAAGGGTATTATAACTTTGTTCACATAACGGTTGTTTGTAACAGGCAGAGCGAATCGAGATAGATATAGACAAATGTATACATAAATGATCAGAATGAAAAAAGAAAACGATTAAGCGGTGACTGGCTGGCCGTCCGTCCGTACGTCTGTGCACACGATAACTCGAGTAAAAATTGAGATATCTTAACGAAACTTGGTATGTGTACTTCTTTTCAGCGTAGGTTAGATGGTATTGAAATAAGGTAAAATCCGACAATAACCAGTCCTACTTCCCATATAACGGTAGTTTTCAGAATTACGAACCCTGCGATATTTTAGTACTACTTAAGCTTATTCCCTCAAAATTGATATTTACAATGACTTTTGGACGAGAGAATAAGAAATAACAATATTAAAATTTTTTGGAAAATGGGCGTAGCCACGCCTACTTATGATTACAAGTGTATATCTCGGTAACCGCTCCACCAATTTCTCTCAAACTTGGCATGGTTATTCGTCTTGGTACAACATACCAAAGGACTGAAAATTTTTAAATCGGACAATAACCAAGCCCACATCCCATATAACGGTAATTTAGAGAAATACGAAATCTGCCGTAAATCAGTAAATACTGAAGCTAATTTATTCAAAATTGATGTTCGCAAGAATTGTTTAGCAAAAAATACGTTTATGATAAAATTTTGGAAAATTTACTTGTTTTGTGTTGTCGGTGTTACGCATTTTTTCATACAATGTAAGTATGTTCGACAATTTTTTGATAGGGAAGCAAATGAGCTGCCTCTTGCACTTGTGCTCTGTTATACTCAATTTTAATGAGCTACAAAAGTGTGAACCAAATTTTTTATAAAGATTCTGATTAAAAAGTTTTACATTTTTGAGGAACTTCGCAGAATTAAATTTCATAGTTTTTGCAAAAAATCGGATATTTGGATTTATATGGTTAGGCAAATAGCTTTACGTTCATAAAAAATAATAAACAAAAAACTACCCAAACCTTGCTGAGATGTCGAGTCCTAGTTTAGATTTTGGACGCTGTATGTGTTCCTCGATTCGAATCACAGGCATTCAGATAAGAAAATAATAACTGCTTATGGAGAAACTTACGATCATATACCAACATCACTTAAAACTGGTTCATAGGCATGCCATTTTAATGAGCTGTTAAGGCGTCGAAATATTTAACACCGAATACGGGACAAATATAGGACACTATAGGACGTCCCGTATAAAAAAAATTAATTTCCAGGACAATCGGTAAAAAAGAGGTCCCGTATAATACAGGACGGATGGTCACCGTACTTATAACTATCCTTAGGTAGGTGTACCAAATTTCGAAAAAATCGGCCGTTCTCGAGCTTTGCGAACAGAAAAAAACGGCTTTGAAAATATTAATTAGTATACATAGATATTATTTTTTTAGTGCAAATGCTGAGTTTTAGAAATTTTGTAGAAATTCTCCTGTTCCAGTTAAATGAATGTTACATAAGAAAAAGTAATTGAGTACAATAATAGGGTTCGCCCAAAACGTAAAAAATTAAAAAAAAAAATTTAAAATGGTTTAAATAAAATTTTGTGCAAAATTATTTTTTCTTTTAAATTTTTAGAAAAATTCTAGGTATGCAGTATAATAAAGTGCAGGGCATTACGCTGAAAGTTAAATATATGTACATATGTACTATATGGAATGCGTTAATTGTTATAAACAAGGCGATATATAAAATTAAGGGTTATTAAATTTTGTACTTCACTTTCATTTATCATTTTTCAATAAGTCTACAAGTTTTTAAGACATTGAAACAAAACTTACAAAAACTGTAATTTTCCCTTATGAATTTTCAATTCTCCTTTATACTTCAGCAATCAAGTGAAAAATACAAAAAAGTGAGACGAGATTTATTTCAAACGTTTTAATGTTTTCGGATGTTTATATAATATTAAAAGTACCATGGACTTGGTCACGCCGATTTGGTCAGTTTTCAAGATCGTGGTGAATGAAGTCAAACATGTATTGCCAAAGATTAGGAATCGTTTGGTAAGTTAATAGTAGTTTCAAGCATATATTTACATACATTAACATAATACAATTAGGGTGAGAAATGCCCATGTTAGGTCCATTAATGCAGTCTTGAAAATTGGTGCGGAATGGTTTCATTAGTCGCCGAAGAAGCACCTTTTTCCCATATCCTGGGAAATCCTTTTGAGCACTTTCCAATTGGACGATATTGCTTTGCACACTTTTCTGTAATCCGGTTCTTTTATTAAAAATTTATTTATACAATTGAAGAGAATTTTTTTTAGATATAGCTTTGGTAAATGTTACTCGATCGGCACAAATTAAAATCGAGATTTATGATAACTAGTATCGCCCAGTTGTCGAAATTTGACATTTTTTCATACACTTTTACATTTTGCTTATCACCAATATTGACTCCTTTATGCTAATGACGATTTTGAAGTTCACCACCAAAATTTAAGCGAATTTATAGGAAAACTTAAAACCAAATTTCTTAGTAGCTTTCGCAATTATACCGAGAAAGGAACCTCCATTTTCATTTACATAAAATATGCATATGTATGTATTTGTATGTATAGATGAGATGCCTAACGGTTCTTCACTGACTATTTTGTTAAACAAATACCAATCCAGACTGTAAATACTTTTTTCGATTATACTGGTCTGAGAGCCCCTTGGAACATTAAAACTAAATTGCCAACATCTGCATAAACTCCTCATCCTTTTCATCAGAATCGCTGGAGGTTAAGTACCTCGAAGGTGTAAAACAAAATATAATATTTAGTCCTCTAGCCGCGGTTTTACACGGGTTTTTGTAAAGATTGGATCTAAAGCCCAATATTTTTGCATCACATGATTGGGCTACCGGACTGCACCAAATTTTATGTTGCTATTATGTGTTCTAAAGATGAAGAAAATCTGACCATACATTTTAAAAATAGCTCTCAATTATAGATGGGCATGGAATATCGGGACCCACGGTACTGATTCAAGATGGGCGGTATCGGGAAGGTCTGTAAAAATTTAACGCACGGAGCGGGATCAAAATCCTTTCCCGATAAAACCGCAACTTCCGCAAATTCATAAAATCTTCCTTAAAAAATTTGTATAAAATATGCACTTTTTATGTTTTATTGAGACGAAAACGAACAGCAAAGCAAAACAAAATAATTAGAGGATGCCAGATCTTTCACAATTTTTTATTTTTTTTAATTACCACCACCACTTTTCGCCATAAGTTCGGTAATGATACATATATAGCTGTGTCAAATTTCAGAACGTTAGCATAAGCGGTTACACGGATAAGCGAATTGCGAAGTTCAGCTTGTATGGGAGGTGCCTCGCCCCCTTTTTCAATATCTACCGCTGGGTCAAGTTTCAAGGCATTAGCATTAGCGGTTCCAGAGGAAAACAATATGAGAATGTCAGTTTGATGGGAGGTGCCACGCCCCCTTTTCCAAAATCTACAAATTTTCGCCGTAAGTACGGCCTTGATAGCATATGTTGCTGTGTAAAATTTCATGACGTTAGCATAGGCGGTTCCCGAGATTAGAGATATTAGAATTTCAGTTTGTGTGTTTGTGTTTTGCCCCCTTTTCCATTATTCACCACTTTTCGCCATAAGTACCAGCAGAGAACGTTTAAAACAGAGAAGCTGCAATTACGAATAGCCGTGTGAATTGTCAAACACTACCAAAATCGCTCTAGAAGCTCACCACTCGAACCGAAAATTGAGAGCGGCAAATTAACAGACCTGAGCGGCAAGTTAACAGAGCTGAGCGGAGATACAATATTGTTAATTTGTATCAATGTTAAGTACTTTGCTTTGGATTTTCTTTTTCGCGGCATTGATTTAATAAAAAAAAAGATTAAAATTCTTGGTTAAATTAATGAAAATTAATTAACGAAAATATATGCCCGGGAATGCTTTAACTCCAAAACGTAGATTTGTTATCTAATAAATATGTGAAAGCTATGCAAATATGCAAACTCATTGGTGATTTGCCGTCGGCATTTGGGTCGCAAAAATCGTTTTTTTTTTTTACGATTCTTATTGTAGTTGCTGCGCTATTTTCAATGCAACAAACCGCAGTTTTCTAGGTGCCTTAGTTTTTTCCCAAATTCACTTTAAAGATGGACACATTGACAAAAAAAGCCTACAAATGCGTACTCTTTGGTAATTTGTTGTCGGCATTTAAAAGCGAAGAAAAAATCAGTTTATATTTTTTAACGATTGCTACGCTGCTTTCAATGCAACAAACCGCAGTTTTCTTGCTAGTAAATTCACTTCAAAGATGGATACATTGACAAAAACGTACAAAAGCATCAATTGCAAAGTGGTTTTTCTCGAAAAGTTATGTTTGAGTTTTATGAACATTTATTTCGAGAAAAATGCATATAACCTAAGCAAACACCTTTTCTTAAAATCTCAGACCTTTTACTCGATTTGATCAAATAAATTTAAGTGAAGCTTATGAAATTTTAAGTAAAAGCAATTGCTTAGTTTTTATGCATACGGACCAATGTGTTGAATGATGATTTTCAACTGCAATACTCGTGTTACATGTAAATAATGGGGCTCATTCATGGTCAAAATAAAGTTGATACTAAAGTTAGTTACAGCTTTTTCACATCATTTCCAGTGGAATAGGTATCTGTGAAAAAAGCTGCAACTAACTTACTTCCTATTAGGCATGCGCATATGGATGCTTGTAGTACACACAGATGCGATCAACTAATTAGCAACGAAATTCAAAATGATATTGTTTGCACTTGCACTTATACTGTAATTGAATGGACTACAATACCCGAAAATTTTTTAAATATTCTAATTAAAAATTTGGATGACCATTTCTTGAAGTTTGATACGTTTTTTTGCAATTTGTGCAAGCTTTTAAACTTTTATTATTGTGGTTCTTGTTACAGATTGAGTAATATTTTAAATCAAAATCATTAAAAATAAATAAACTTAATTTGCAAACAATATCATATTGAATTTCCTTGCTAATTAGTTGATCGCATCTGAATGTATGTATGTACATATGTACATATGTACCCAATACACATACTCCAAAATCATTTATTGATAACGTTCTTGCACATGCACATAATATTACATATATGTATGTACATACATACTAACTTTTTTCTTATTTGGGGCTGACAAACTTTAACTTAAGAGTCGACTTTATTTCGTCTACTAATACGCCCCAATAGTTTTGGAGTCAAATGAAAATGCATTTTCTACGCATACGTATGTACATGCTCCATTAATTGATAACGTTTTTGCATGCATATATATGTATGTGCCTATTACTGCCAAAAAAACTACGAACATGCATATAAATGTACATATATGTACATATACAAATCACGGCAGCATACATATATATGCACATAATTACACGTATACTCAAATACAACAATAACTATTTTATTCATAAACGCATTCGCATATTTCTCAAGGCCAAGTAAATTCATTCATAAAAACAACCGCAGCACATCTCCCCGCAAATTCATCACCAACAAGCGCAACTTTGTCAATCCAACACAAAAATTCTAAAATCTTAAAATGAAGAAATCTCGGCCAGCCAAGTGAAAAGTGGCAATTATTTCTCTATAACCAGTAAAATAAGTTATCTCGAATCTTGGCAATTTTTGGTAATTTTTGGTAATTTTTGACAAAACACTCTATTTCTGTGTTCCATACCAATATTTCAATCATTAACTAGTATTTTAAAGTGTCATTTTAATAAACATTAAATAAAAGTGTATGTTTTCTGCAGCAAAATACATTATTTTTTTTTTTAATAAAATCAAAACTTGTAAAATCACAAACATATGTGGTTTTATCAGAAGTTCACAGTGCTACTCCACTGTACATGTGTATATGAATGTATGCATGTGTGCGTGTAAAAAATGTCAATTCCAGTTGGTCTTTAACCCTTTTAGCGGACATAGTTTTTTTGGTTTCAGCTGGTTGCAACTGTTAATGAAGCACAATTTTTATGTTTAATCTTTATGAAAGTTACATGTATCGTCGAGAACATGGTTACATGCAGAATTTTAAATTAATTAATATTATTCACCATACAAAATGTACGAGTATTGCTTTATTAAATGCAAACTTATGCGAAAATGTAAATATTTCGCAAACATGGGGTTAATGGTTTCGCGCACGTGCCAATCTGGTGCCGATTCGCAGAAATTGAATAATTTGTGTGTTGTTGGGAGCGGCGAGGGGAAGACGAAAGCCGACCAATCGTACATTTGTATGTACATATATATGTTACATACATACATTACATACCTACATATTTACAAAGGCATGTGTATATATGTACGTACAAATTTATGCGTTTGGCTTTTTGCATGAATAGAAAATTTGATTGCAGAAACAATTTTAATGAAATTAATTTTACAAACACATTTGTACTATATAATATTAAGTTTGTTAGTTAATATCGGTATTTTGATAACAAGCCATAATTTGTTAGACACACATACGTACATACACGGGTAATCAAAAGTGATTGCATGGTTCTTTTTTGTATAATATTTACAATGTTTTTCAAGTAAAAATTTTTTTGTTATATTTTTATAAAAATATGGTTCATGCTTTAATCGAAACCACATAAGTCAAACTTTAAAAATTTATACAGAACGTAGAAAAATTCAACAAATTTTCATCTAAATTTTCTACTTTTGGGTACGTAGATAGATGGTTATATATGTAATTCTAGTGAAACAAGTGAAAGTTTTAAGCGGATAAAAAATCGCGTTAATTTTTAATGAATTTTTTTCCGACGGTTTTGCGGTTTTATGCATATAACAGGTGTAATTTATAAAATATAGTGTTTATTTTTTTTATTTTGTTTGCAAACGGTCTTGCGCATTTTATTCTACAAGAAATTCGCTTTTATGTATATGGTAAAAAGTACAAGCCGTCCGCAATAAAAAATCATTAAAAATCTACGCGATTTTTTAGCCGCTTAAGACT
Organism: Rhagoletis pomonella; assembly: GCF_013731165.1. Classification (NCBI taxonomy): domain Eukaryota; kingdom Metazoa; phylum Arthropoda; class Insecta; order Diptera; family Tephritidae; genus Rhagoletis; species Rhagoletis pomonella. The sequence continues at coordinate 16,925,132 of NW_023458560.1, forward strand.
TGCACTTGCTTTTCTACCGATCTATCATTCTAAAAACTCAGATTAAAAAGTTCAAAATTTAGACGAAAATTTGTTGAATTTTTCTAAGTTTTGTATAAAGTTTGACTTATGTGGTTTTGATTAAAGCATTAACCATATTTTTATACAAAAAAATAACGAACAAATTTTAACCGCGCGCAGCATTTGTTTATTTGCATATGTGCATACATATAAATGCATCTACATAGGTACTATGTATATGTATTTACAAACATTTTTATGCGCTTGCCTTTTAGCGTGTTTAAAATTTTTTTAATGAAGAATTTACTAATTGTTGACGAAAATATGGTTTACAAAATTTTCGCAAATTTATATTAGTTAATTGGAATTTTTATGAAAATAACGTTTTCCCAAAATTTATCCAGAAATTTTTTGTAATAACTAATTAATTTTTTAGATTTAATTGAATGAAAGGGGCATTAAAATAACTATCAAAAGTCATTTTTTTTGATAGATATAAACGTGCACAAAAATAACATTTCACAATTGCTAATTTATTCGAATTCTGTTATTTTGTGCCGCTCTGCGCTCACGCTGTTAAAAAATGGTGAGCTTCTAGAGCTATTGATGTTAAAAATTTAACGTGGTGAGCTTCTAGCCGATTTCTGATCTATTACAAAATACCAACGAGTAGCGTGTTGCTGCTTCTCTGTTTTAAACGTTCTCTGCGTAGTATGTATTTACAAAAGTGCAGAATATGTAGAATGTAAAAATGTACGTACGTATGTATGTACAAGTATTTACGTATGAAGCCGAGTATATGGCTAAGCTATGCTTTGTCACAGCAGTGGTGAGTTAAGAAACGAAAACAACAGAGAATTTGTTTTGATTATAGTGCGTATGTATGTATGTGTGTGGGAATGCACAAGTGGATATAATAATACGTAAAGAGCCGCTCACCGCTGAGAGAGCGGGCTTTGATTTACGTTCTCTTAGCTTGGTGAGTGCAGCAGAGAAAAGCAAGATTGAAAAAAATTAAAATAAGCTAGAGTGCACTTGGTACGTGTGGACTGTATTGTTCGATAAATAGCAGCGACTCTCTTAGCTATTATACAAATAGTTGCAGAAAATGCAACTGGTAAAAATGTTTATATGTGCTAACGTATGTACATATGATATATGGGAAATAGTGCACTTATGTTTTTCGGCAATTTGTTTAGCCAAGTTCAACGAACTATGCGACCAACGGCAAAAATTGGTAAGCAGAGGAAAGTATGTGATTTTAATGTGCTAATATTTTGTTCTTGCACAGTGGGACACAGTAGGCATATAAACTGCAACGGAATTTATTTTGAGGTATATATCAGAATTTGTATATATGTACATATACCTATATATATATATATAAGATTGGCGGTAAGTGGAGATATACCGCTTTCCGGAAAACGGAATGTTTCTACCAAAATTCAATAGCGGCAAATTGCCGATGTGAGATTTTTGGGCGGCAAGAAAATATCCGCAATTTTAGTGAAACCGTTTTTGGCGAGAATATATACGCCTTTTATGAAATTATATATATATATATGTATGTATATACGTATGTATGCCCGTTGGCAGTTTATTAGAAATAATATAACTTTTAAGAATATGAAAGTTATATTTATTTAAATTTTTAAGGAAATTAAAAATTTGCCGACTTACTACTTTCCTTGATTTATGTAGCGATGAATGTATGTAAGTCCTTTTTGCGCCGGGGTCTTCTTGTGCTGGTGTTGTTGTTCCCGCTTATGTTTATGACGGCTGCTGATGATGTTGATGGTCGCCCTTATGTTGGCCGACGGTTTGGTTAGGTGATGGCTGCTGATTGCGCTTTGTTGCTTCTTTTAGTTGTTGTTGTGTTTCTTGATTTTTTTTTTTTTAAATGTACAAAAGTATTTTAATTATTTATTTGTTTTTTTTCCAAAATTTTATTTTATTTTTTATTTTTTTCACTTTTGAGTTTTCGAAATGTACGTGCACTCTTTTTACACTTTTGTTTGTTGTTTTTGCACTTAGTTTCTCAGTTTTTTTTTGCGTATATGTATGTATATACGTGCACTTTAGTTTATGGCTTTTTTTCCACTGTTAAAGTTGTTTTTTGTTGTGTTTTTACGGACGTACGAGTACCGATTTTTTTTGTAGTTTTTATTAATTTATTTTATTTTTTTTGGAGCTAGGCC
>NW_023458560.1:16927429-16940239 GCF_013731165.1 Rhagoletis pomonella
GATCCTCATCCGATGTTCGGGTGAAATTTCCTCCATTTATAATTGCATACTTTTTTCAAGAACAATGCAAGTTTGCGTATCTGTGTCAAACTTCTATACCTTTTAAACTGCATTTACTAACTTCGGACTACAGTCGCGGAATGGTTTAGATTAAAGAGCCTAAGTAGGCATTGTTCGAGTGAGGATTTGAGCCATGTTGAAAAATACTTTGATATATTTACCCGAATAAAGAAAAGTCGCTTTAACATTTAAAAGCTATAGAAGTTTGGCACACATACACAAAATTCATTGTATTTGAAAAAAAGATCCAGTTACATTCTTATGAAATTCTAAATGGGTGAAATTTCACCCGAAAGTCGGATCAGGGTAATAAATTTAATTTCCTTTAAATAAGTACATAACAAAATCTTAGTTTTGCATGAAATTGAAATTTTTTGTAGTTTATCGACAAATTCTGAGTGGGCGAAATTTCATCCGCAACACATCTTATGTGTGATTTTTTTAACATTGGGTGAGGGTTAACACAGAGGCACGTCTCTTTCTCTTCGGGTCCGAAGTTCCCTAAAATTAGTTATTTGTCAATACTTAGAACACAGAGCACTGAATAAAATTTTGTACAATTTGAGTGTCCTTCCAAGGATTTTTCGTTGTTTGAAACAAATATATATCATCCTTATAAAATTTGGTTTGGTGCGGTTTCCGGCTTGTGCTATCTTCAGTGAGAAGGGCGAAGAAACGCCAGCGTTGCGATGCTGCTCAACTAATACAACGTTGCTGGGAACTCCAGCGGAAAATGATATTTTAATGATTCCGCAATGCGATTCGAACAAGTGAATGCTCTGCGATTCTTTTGTGTTCGCTAGACGCAGACTTAGGCTCGCCAACTAATTGTAATAGTATCCTCAGACACTTGCTTTCATCAGTGCCAAAAATATTAAATTTACACGTTTTTTTGTCTAGGGTGTTGCGCATTTTTTCCATATAAAAATGGATTATGTTCATGCGTTATGACACCGCTAAAAACACACGAAATCTTCCGGTAGTTCTGAATTTATACCAATTAGTCATGCTAAATATATAATTTCAACGTACATAATATGTATGTTCAACAATTATACACTTTTTAACTTTATTTTCGGGTCTTATTTATACATACTAGTATCGCCCAGTTGTCGAAATTCGACATCTTTTTTCATACACTTTTGAATTTTACCTGTCACCAATACTAACTATACTATACTACAGCGAATTACAGGAAAACTTAAAATCGAATTATGAACGTTAATACCGGATTGATTAATGCTAATTCTACCAAGTCTTCTCCAAATTTCCTCAGTAGCATTTGAAAATAGACCGAAAAAGGGACCTCGATTTTCATTTATAAATAATATACATATGTATTTGTATGTATAGATGAGATGTTCATCACTGACTAATATGTCAAACATATACCAATTCAGACCGTAAATAAGTTTTTCCATTACATTTGTCTGAGAGCCTCTTGGAGGTTAAAAACTAAATTGCCCACATCTACATAAACTCTTTCTTTCTTCCATCAGAATCGTTAACGGTTGAGAAAGTATCTTGAAGGTTTACAACAAAATATAATATTTTTATCAAGACTGGGCCAGAGCCCAATATTTTTTCATCACACGATTGGGCTACCAAGTTATACCAAATTTTATGTTACTAATATGTGTTCTAAAAGTGAAACAAATCTGATCATAAATATGATTTTTTAGCAAAGCTCTCAATCCCTACGCCACCTATCGGGAGACAAACAGCTGGGAGACACTGAGCTTTCTAAAAATTTTGCACAAAACAACAATCATTCAATGCGATTTTAAAATCTGGGAGAAAATGGTTCTCAATTAAATGATTCTTGCGATTTTATATGTGTATAAAATTCCATCACCTTATAATAATTGGTTCCAGAGATAACCGATAAGAGAATTTCAGTTTGTATGGGAAGTGCCACGCGCACTTTCCCAGTACCTACCATTTTCCACCGTAAGTAGGGTATTTACAATCTATGCATCTGTGCTAAGTTTCAGTTCCCCAGATGCCACGCCCCCTATGTATCGGGTTTAACATCTCTGGATTAGAGGAAGTTATATCATTTCAATCGGTGTAGGTTTCATTGAAATCGGGCGGACGGTGCCTTCAAAAAAGGGATTGCAAAATTTTCTTGTGGCGTATTTATATATAGATGATGTAAGCACAAAATAAGCCTTACCCTCAGTTATTAAAGTTTCTAATTAAAACGGCGCTAAAAGAAAATTCCGGGCCTAGGGCGGCCGGATATTAGGGGCGGCAAAAAAAATTCGCTGGTGGTAGCAAGACACGCACGACCCCAAATAAATACGTATGCACTCAATATAGAGAAACTTAACCCCCAACCCTTTGTTTAACATGGAAAAAACTAGCATTACTTACCATTCGGATCGATTGGACCCCGACGGACCCGGGCCGGTAGTTCCTGCTGGATTTACAATAGCAATACCAATTATTTATTTAAAAAATAACTTGATCAAAATAGTAGATATAGACTACATGAAATGAAGCAGAATGAATGAGTTACAGAGCTGAAAAGCATCAGATATTGATATGGATATGTCTTAGGACCTTTATAATACATTTATATTATTACTTACCTGACGAAATTAAGCACGGCATAAGTGGAAAAAAGGCCTAGGATGGGCGAGACTGCAAATCCGCCACGGTTCTTAGTTCAATGATTTTGGACATTTTAAATAATCTTATGGCAAAATAAAAGGCCAAACTTTGTCTGATATTTTATTGAGAAACAAATGTCAAGTAAGTAATATCGCTTTTTGGGTTTAACCCTTTCAGTACAAAAAATTTACCTGAGAATTTGTACATCAGCTAATTTTTGGTCTCTGATTTCAAAAATACAATCAAAAATTTTATTAAGCTTTCAGTTTTACCATTATTCAGAGTCCATTATATTGGACGGTGGTACCCCATATTTGTAAAATGGGAATAATACTTAAATTTTTTTCGAATCTGAATTCCACCGAAAAATTGTCAATTTAATTGAAGAAACGCAGTGAAGACGAATGACATAATTTCCTCAAGACATCTGTTCTTTTAACAACAAAGGCTCTAATTTAGGAAAAAGAGCTTAAAGTAAGGTTGTCCAATAAGTTGGCCGCTTGTACTGAAAGGGTTAAGGAATTCATGAAAGAAAGGTGATGACTTAAATCTACTGCTTAAAGACTTCTGAAATCATAAAAAATACCGAAAAAATCTGAAAACATCTTTAAAAAAATCCAGATAAAATCCGAAGACAGGTTGGAAGGTCCAGAAAATCAAAGCGAATCACGAAACATTGCATTGATTGCCTTTGAAATAAGAGTATGAGTTTACGAGTTATTTTCTGCTCCACGAAAAGGTTGTTTTTGCCTCGAAATAATAAGCAGCCCGAAATAGTTAATCTGCACATGCATAAGTTCTTGTTCAAAGCATCAAAGTCAAGTTTTTTTCAAGTAATGACGATATCATGACTTACAAAGGGAGAGGCTTTGAACTCATTGTTAAACTTGTTAAAATTAGAAGCTAAGTCCATTAAATCATATTTAAAAACGTTTAGATAATTGCAAAACCTCAAAAAATATTTTTAAATGTTTATGGCCTTAATCATAAAGAAATAGAGTAGGTTTAAAGAGCTTTACAAATTGACGTTCTCATACATTTTTCAATTTATATAACTTTTATAAAGCTGCTTTATTTTTTTATAAGGCCATTAGTATTTAAGTTTTTATTTTTTGGATGTTTAAAAAATATACATATCGTCACCCTTATGCCAGAAGCATGAATGTGCAAATTTATCAATTTTGAGTTATTGGGTTTACTTGATTAACCTTTGGACGTTCTATGTTATACCAAAACCCAGAATACCATGCGTTCGCGGAAACCACATATTTTACAATTTCAATTGCATAAATGTAGAGTTAAGTATCGTACAAAAAATTTAAACTTTATTTCACAAAAATTTCCCTTTTTTACATTCATGTTTCTGGCAAACGGACGAGGATATATAATTTTTCCATCCGAATTAATTTGGCTATGAAAAGTTTGGTATTTAGAGTTATTTGAATATGTAAGAACGCGCATAATTCAATAGGTACGTAACTACTGTGCAAAAGAAATTATAGTGAACCTATTTGTGACACATTCTGTCAAATATGTAGTACATATCTACATATCCATACATCATACATATGCACCTGCATAAGATAGTTAGTATATACATAAATACATACGTACGTATGCACTTCCCTATATACCATGTGCCAAACACTCAAAGCTCCTCCAACGCCAATTTCACTCATTTAAATTTATCTCAATCGGCAAACACAGAACAGGAACGTGGTGGAACGCAAACGAAACAGTGCAAATAAAAACAACCAAAAAGTCACTCTCTTCTCACTCACACCCCCTTGAGTAAACAAGCAAAAAATTAAACTCATTCCTCTCGCACGAAATACGTCGGTAAATAAACTATTTACAAATGCACTCAGCTGTCAACAGCAGCCGAATTTCAAACGGAAAAAGAAACCAGCAGCAAAAAACAAAATGACGAATTTATGATGGCTGCAACGTGCGCGAGCGAAAGAGATAACTATGGTGAATAATGTGCCGCTATGTAGAGGCGTCGTCGTTCATAAAGAGTCGTCGACATTTTTGAATTCATAGTAGGCAAAGGAACGGTGACGCTGTGTTAAAACGGAGAAGTGGCGGGCTATAGACATTTCTTTTCAACGTTAACGGCATTGTCACAATGGAGCGGAAGGTTAGAGCAAAGAGTGCAGTTATTTGTGTTGGGTGTTAGGCAACTCCGATTGGAAAATAAACGGCTTTCGCGTTGTGTATGGGAATTTCTCCAGCAAACGGAAGTGTGTTTTCATGAAAGTGCTGCTTGCATACTGAGAGCTGTCTCTTTCTCACTTCTAACTAGCCCAGGGGCTGGTTAGAGATACATAAAAATTTGTAAAAGAATTAGCGGCTCACCTCTTGGCCACAACCGCTCTGACTGTTGTGCTCTGCTCAACTCACTGCCACAAACATTGTTGGGCGCATACACTGCGTAGATATTCTAAGCACGCCCGGGTGGATGGGCAGTAGGGCGCTTTTCCTCAAGCACCTACGCATTTGTTTGTGTGGCATGCATGGAAAGCGCGTTTGGCGTTTGTGCACTGCATTGCGCTCAATTCGCAGATGTCTCTTCATTGCTGCTTTGTTTTGTTGAGAGCACTTCAATAACAATAGTTGTCTTTGCTTAAGCGGAAGCATGAAACTACGACGAGTGCATAACTTAGCGCCGCTGCCTTTTTCTTTGGGCCAGGCAAATTGTAATGGTGATACCGGCTTTTCTCGTCAACGTGCCGCGGCAAGTGTAGGCCGTAAGCAGTTAAGTGCGCTGCTAATAATGGCGACGGCCAAGAGGGTGGCGCGTTTGCCGCAAAACAAGCTCTACAACAATTGTTGATGTTTGGTGTTGCCTTCTTGATGTTGCTATTGTTGCTGTTGCACTGCGCTCGTTCTTCAGTTTCTTACCCACACCACGACCGTTGTACACACTCCTCCTCGTCCGGCAGCACGCTCGACAGCTAAACAGATGGCCGACCAACTGACCGTTGCTTGCCGTCTGCTGACTCAAGTGTTGAAAAGATAAATTTCTCTGCTCGTCGGGTTAGATTCTCGACTTCTCGACTCGTTCGCACCGCTCGTCTTGAGAGCTTTTTTTCTGCTTGTTTTCTGCTGCTTCCACATTTTGCCAATGCCTTTTGTTATTGCTGTGGTTTGTTGGCTGTTGCTCGTTATGAAAGGCCGTTTGCTCGTCGCTCAGGCAATTGTCGCCTCCATCGATCAGCTGCTGCCGCTGCTGCTTCTTCTGCTGCGGCCGCCGCCACTTGCTGTCGTTTAGCTCGCCACTCGAGTGCGTTTCGCACAGTCGACTTTAGTAACGTTGCCGCATTCGCTCCATTTCCATTTGTATTGCCGACGCTTTCAGCTACTTCGTTGCCATTCCCAACGCTGCCGTACGTCGTCAACGCGACTCAGCTGTGTTTGCTAAATCCGCCGCACAACTGTTGGCGGTGCTTTTGTTGTGTTGTGTTGTGCTAAGCTATGCGCCGCGCCACGCCGCGCTCGCCATTGACTAACGCAATTCACGGACGGGGATGGGCGGGCGCCACCTGACATTTCGCCAACAGCCGCCGTTTGGCATCTTCATTCATTGGTCAGCGTGACAATGGAGCGGTTGTCGTGTTAACGGATTTGCGAGTTTTCGTCGGCGCCACTTTACGCACTGTAAATTCGTACGCAGAGCGTGTTGCACGCGTTCGCTGAAATTCCTACGCAAAAGTGTTACAAGTTTAATTGAAAAATTAATGTTAAAGTTCGGTAATAAAAGATTTGTGAAAAAACTAAAAGTGAATAGGTGCGGCGCTATAAATCATAATAATATATAAAATGGATTAAAAATTAAAATAAATTAATGATTTGTAAAAAACTAAAAAAAATCATTTTTTTTTAAATTAAATTACTCTTAAAATATATTTGCAGTAAAAAGTTTTCAATTTCCTTTGCCCTTTTACGCGAAAATTGCTTTCCCATAGTCAGCAGCAATAGAAAATGCTTCTGAGCAACACACCGTCACAGCCACATCAACAAAACCAATCAACATCAACAACAACGACGCAAACGAAATGTCAACAACAGGAGAATCACCAGCAGCAGCATAGCCAGCAGGATATCAGAATTTTCCAAAATAACAACAACAACTACTACTTTAATCATAACGATAAGCAAAATCTGAATTATTCGCCCAACAAGCTGACACAGCAGCTCCCGACATCCACAACAGCGACAGCAACGGGCACCACCACCGACGCTGCTGTGGCCGCAGCCGCTGCAGCAGCCACATTGTTGTTCAAACAAACTGGAGCATTCGCATTAACTGCCACCGCAGCTGAAAGAGCAGCAGCAGCAGCACAAGCAGCATCAGCCACAGCGACAACAACAAATATCCTCAACAGTAATTCCTGTGTCAGCGCCACGGATTTCTCAATTGCTGCGATAATGGCGCGAGGCGCAAATGCCTCGAGCCGTGAACCATCCGAAAGGAGTTTGAGTGAGTAATGAGATGTACTTATTGTTCGCAAATATGTACTTACGTATGTACATACATGTGTAGCGACATACTTACATACAGGCATTTTCATACACACGAATATTTCGTTAAAATGTATACATAATTGAAACACAAGCAAAATCGAATAAGAAAACCCAGTAGAAAAAAGAAGTAAAAAGCAATTACGGAAGACCTTCTCTAGAATGTAGAGGGCCTTACCATCTCCAAGATTTCCTTAGTTATGAATTAAAAATAATAGTTTCTAGAGCTTTGCGCGCCCCTTGTGTAACAGGGTCCGTAAGTGATAGGCCCACTTTTTGTTTTTTTTTTTGTATGAAGGAGTTATCACACACATTTTTACTAAATCGTGTGTTATCTTCATTGAATATCACTTGCATCGAACGCAAATAAGGATGAGCAAGCAGGGAAAGAAATTACGAAAAATCGTTGGGGCAAACAAATCTTGAGAGGAAAAAAGTATTTAGTTTAGCCTATGCTTCATGTCGTTAGCGTAGGCTAGGATTTCGGGAAGGGGAGCATTGAAAAAACTTTCAGGGACAACTTAAATGTAAGACACAATGGCTAGCGCCGTCGTCTGTATAAATTCTCTGCAGTCATACCATTTCAGGTTTCACTAAATAATATGGGCTATCGCTGCATCCACCGTAGTCCAATTTTCATGAAATCTATGGAAATGCGATGACTGAATCCGAATTCCTACGAACGTATGCATTCAAAGTGCATGCCTGCATTTTCATAAATTTCACACGGACTGTGATGGATTCAGTGGTGGGGCTGAATGAAATCACTTTGTTCTTGAAATTATATACCTCTTTATATTTTTCTCTGTAGAATAATTGCTCCTCCTATTTTCGAAGTTGGATTCCTCTTTAAAGAGATAATTTCAGATTTCAATAGATAATGAAGAGGACTAATGAGGAGGAGATTATTTGTAATGTATGTTTTATTAGAAATGTGAAAATGCTGTTATTAAAAAAGTTATAATAATTTACCTCATTAATTTTTCTGTTTTTATCATAACAACTGAGTTGTACCGAGCCCTACAAAGTAATTGAAACTGCATGAAGTTTATTATAAACTTATTGAAAAGTTAAAATAAAATTTTTTTAATTATCTTAGTTGCATAATATTTTAAAATACGACATCGTCCTTACACCAAAATCATAATTTTTTCATTATTTTTTATTTAAACAATAGTCTTCGAGGGTATTCTGCAAATCGATCAATGGTTTCAGTAATGCTTTCATTATTATTTTTCTAGAAAACATCTGTGAACGCTAAGCATATACATATAAACCTAAATTACAAGTACAATCCAAATAGAAAATATTAAGAGAAAATAATTATTTTACAACTTGTTTGAAGTAAATCATTATATTTCTTGTGGGAATGTATTTGTTGTATAGGAAAAAATACCAATCAGCTGTTCATAAACATTATTTATGAGCAACGGATTTTTAAAACTAAAAACTTATAAAAATGGCAAAATGAAACAACGAAATAGGCTGGAAAAGACAAAATAAAAAAGGCAAAAGAAGGCATTAAAAAAGACAAAAAGCGAAAAATAATCAAAAAATACATTTATTTTAGAAATGTTTATATTACAAGTAAAAAGAGAAAAACTATGAACTAGTTTCATAATATGAAAAATGTTTACTTTGAATCTTCGACTATTTGCTCCTTTCGAGTGTTTAACTCACAAAACTTTCATCGCTATAGTTGTAGTTAGGGAATCCAATCCCGCATAAAAATCGCAATCCCCCAAGCTTGCGGGATCGAGGGCATCAATCCCTCTAAACAGTTATATTCAAAATTTATATGTGAAAAATACGATTTGACTTAGAAAATCTACGTATTTGCTTTTAATTAGGTTGACTTTTTTGATAAATAGGAAAATTGAACCACAAGATGTCTTTTTTGGCAGCATTTTTATTCGATTTTCGCGAAGAAAAGCCTTGAATGTACTAAACGTGCGCTCAACGTGAGTTGATACAAGTTGCGGCCTTCCCAGCCCGTACCTGCGTACTATGTGCGTGAAGGGAGATATAGCTTATATATCCCCGATCTTGACTCTCAGTACACTTTGTATGATTATTTAGAAAATATCTCACGAAATTTTCCGGTATTAGACGTTGAGGGAGTTTTAAAGTAAAACCTCATATTTGAACAACAAGTTGTATGGTCGCTATAAGTTTTAGTGACCCGATCTTAGTCACTACTGTATTACTGTTTACAAGAGGGAAAATAGCGAAATTTGATCTTCCTAGCTCCAGAATCGGATGAGTTATAACTAGTGTTGGGAAGTATCGAGTACTTTTGAGGATCGAGTTCTTTGGTATCAATACTTTTAGGGATCGGGTATTTTTCAGAGTACTGATTAGTGTAGAAATCTCGCAAGCTATTTTCAAATTAATATATTAATCCCAAATTACGTCAAATGAGTGGCTACCTGAAAACTATTGAAACTTCAAATTGAGTACAATCATTTCTAAATACCGGCAAATGTAAATAAAACTCAGTACTTTTAAGTATATATTCAGTACTTTTAAGTATCCTGAGTACATGTATCAAAGTGATGATTGGAACAGAGAATTTTTGAGTTCTGAGTACTTTCGAGTTCTTTTGTGAGTCCTTAGTACTTTTGAGTTCTTTTAGGTTCTGAGTACTTTCGAGTTTTTTAGTGAGTACTGAGTACTTTGGAGTATTCAGTATCGATACTTATAAAAATCGGGTGCTGTCGATCCTTTTGAGAATCGAGTTCCGAGTACTTTTAGTAGCGATACTACCCAACACTAGTTATAACACAAATCTCACATCCGAGCTATATGTTATAGCAGAACTGGGCACTTTATGATTACGATTACATTTTGATTACACAGGATTACGATTGCTGTAATTGTAATCCCGAAAATTTTCAGCATTACGATTATTGTAATTGTAAACATACTCTTTATGATTCCGATTACAGTAATCGTAATCCGAAAAATTTAAGGATTACAATTACAATAGTCGTAAACATTAAAATTACGATTACGAATATTTTAATTGTATTCCTTAATATATTACGATTACAATTACTGCAATCGTAATCATGAAAACCATGATTATGGTTAAAATAATTGTAATTGAAAAAATTTAGGGATTACAATTAAACGAATCGTAATCGTATATTTAATGATTTCAGTTATAGTAATTACTGTAATAAGAAGTACGATTGCGATTTCTTTAGCTGCAAGATTGCGATACTTCGTAATTTATCAACAGTCACTTATGAATGTTGAATATGCCACACTTCAGAACAAATGTAGGTTTTTGTAAGGGTAAGGAAATTTAATTTCGCTTTTAATTATAGGAACTTGGCACAAACCAAACATAAAAATTGTAGGTTTTTTTAACTTTGCATTAATATACCTTACTATTTTATGATGATATACGATTAGATATGTCTATAAGACATTCCGGTTAAAACAAATGGTTAATTCATTATAAAAATACAACGGCTTACAAAATTCCAGTCGGATATCTCTAAAAACCAGACTGCGTTCAAACAGACGGACATGGCTAAATCGGCTCAGCTTGACATTCTGATCATTTAAGTATAGATTTTATTTATTTATTTATTTATTTATCATCAGTGAATACATATTTTCATACTGACTACTAAGAAACTATCTAACTACTAATTATTATTAAGGTAGCTTAAGAGGATATTATTTAATATCCCTCCAGAAAGTGCGAGGTCAATATCAATAACTCGATTGATTTGATTAAGCTCACTAAGAGCTCGACTGATAGGAGCATTTATGGCATAATTAGATTTAACTCTATACAAATAGAATATGTCGAAGTGACGCAAGTTCCTAGTAGGGATATTGAGTGGTATCCTACTTAGAATATCAGGACAGTCCATATCTCCAGTTATGACTTTTATTATGAAGGAACAAGAGAGATATTTTCTTCTATTATCAAGTGATTCTAATCTTAAGAGTAGACATCTCGAGGTATAAGAAGGCAAAGGTTGTGTGTAATTTAAAGATCGCAGTGCAAATTTAATAAAAATCTTTTGAATACGCTCGATTCTATTTATATATGATACCTGGGCAGGCCGCCAGATAAAGGCAGCATATTCTAAACGGGACCTAACAAAGGCAATAAACAATTTCTTATGTGTATACGGATCCAAGAAATCTGAGCTGTTTCGACGAACGAATGCTAACATAGGGTAAGAATTTGCCACTATAAAATTTATGTGGCTTGCAAACGTGAGTTTTGAGTCAAAATATACTCCTAAATCTTTAACCGTGTTCACCGTCTTCAGTTGAGAACCCGCAATAGAATAAGTAGTATTTACAGTAACAAGCTTTCTGGAAAAAATGCAATGAGAACATTTATCAATATTAAGAAAAAGTCGATTCTTCACGCACCAGGCGTGAACCCTGTCGAGATCGGACTGTAGTGCGAAAGAATCCTCCCTTCTTGCTACGACAGAATAAACCTTCAGGTCATCCGCGTACATGTAGGAAGCATAAACTAATATCATTTATAAAAATAATAAATAACAACGGTCCAAGGATACTTCCCTGCGGAACACCTGAACTGGCATGAAAAGATCGGGAGGACGTGTCGTCAAGTACCACCGAACAGTACCTATCACTTAAATATGATTTAATCCAAGATAGAAATTTAGAGTGAAACCCTAAACAGGCTAGCTTGTACAGCAGAATTGTATGAGAAACTCTGTCAAACGCTTTTGAAAAATCCGTGTATACCGTATCAATTTGAAACCCAGCCGAAAAGCTTTCCAGACAGTCCTCCGTAAAAATCGCTAGATTGGAAACGGTGGATCTCCCTTTAATAAAACCATGCTGATTCGGAGATATGATATTTCGAACTGAAAATACCATTTTGTCCTTCATAATGGCTTCAAATAACTTGGCAACCGTTGACAATTTAGCAATAGGTCTATAATTCTTAACGTCATTTTTATTTCCGCTTTTAAAAATTGGAGTAATATTTGTCTTCTTCCATTCACTGATAAAAGTACCCGAAGAAAGCGATAAATTGAAAATTAGCATTAGCGGCTTAATAAGAGCCTGGCAATTTTTAAAAAGAATGACAGATAAACCATCAATATCTGTTTGGGTTGAAAAATTCAGGGATGCAATACCCTTTTGAACATCCACCTCAGATAAGGATAACGAGCCAAACGAAAGAGAGGAATCCGATGCACTTGAAGTATTTAGCTCCAATCCATCATCAGCAACAAAATTGGCACTAAAAAATACAGCAAACAGATTAGCGGCATCATCCGCCGAATCCGCATGCTTATTATTATAGACCATCGAGGTTGGTATATTAGATTTACATTTTTTAGATTTAATGAATGACCAAAAAGCTTTCGGGTTAGTTTTAATATTGTCCTCGAAATTTTTTATATATTTTTTTCGAAGGGCTCTATCCATTTTTCTAAACTCAGAAGAACAACTTTTATAACTATAGAGATACAAGGTATTATTTGACGCTTTGAATTTTTTATAATACTTATTGCAGCGATTTTTGAGGTGCTTCAATTCCTTAGTGTATCATGGATGCTTGTATTTTCTGTTGGAAAATATTGGAATATGCTCCAT
>NW_023458560.1:16943239-16949783 GCF_013731165.1 Rhagoletis pomonella
GAGATATTTTGAGTCGAAGAAAAAATGCTATAAAAATTGTTTATGCAATAACTTGCGAAATATATATTTTTTCGAAGTTTTGTTGATGGGAATCTCTTGCCATGCTCCTGCATTACACATCCACCATATTAAAATTAAAAATCAAAAAACTTTAATTTTTACTGATCGAATTCACGAATTCTGGCTCATATGCTTAATTTGATCTCATATTTTTTTCATCTATGTAAGAGATGAATTTTTAAACTAAGAAAGACTGATATATATACATATATGTATTGTATGTTCCTTACGTTTTTATACTATTACTAGCTATACCATGCCACGCTTTGCTGTGGCATTCCTGTTACATGGATGATAAATTATTAACGAAACAAAGCATACGTTTCATATGAGTTTGATTTTGTAATAAGTACTTGAGTGCACACAATATTTGTCGTGTTTATATTCTCTGCATTGATATCAAGGATATCTGGTTTGCCGACAGGGGAACACGCAACATCTAAGAACTAATCCGCATCTCACTCTAAACCACACTTTTCCAAAGGATAACATTGAGCATTAGTGATTGTGATTCCGAATGTCAATCGAATTGGGAATTGCAATCTTTAAAATTGAAATGGTGTATCGGTCGGAATCATGGGAATTCTTCACCTTTGAAAGGCCACGTAAAAATCTTTACTTACACTACGTTCTTCATCAATTTCTTAACTGCGAGTCGCGTACCGTTGCGGAGTTTTAGCTAATTAATATTCCGCAACGTGATAATTGGCACACCTATTTTCAGTTCAGTATGTGGGGTCATCCCTGGAAGATCAATCGAGTTCAAAAATTCCGTTGGATTATTAACTGATTCGTCTTCTTCCACAACGGTGTTTATCGACGCATATGTTATTGTTTAAGCGACTTATGCATTTCCCGCTTAAACAAAGAACAGCGAACACACAGATGCACTTGTTTTTAAAGGTACTTCGCTCGTGTTTAATTGTGTATGCATTTTTTATGCAATTCTCAAATATCTCTTCGCTGAACTTAGTGAAGTGATAAGTCGCTGGCATTTTGAGCTATGGTCAATGCTAACCCAGCTTGGCTATCACACGGTGCTTTGAGCATCACCCACACTCCACTCCCGGAGTAATTTTTGGCATGGTACCAAGCTACTGCTTACAAACCACACTGGGGCTCTGCACGAATGCATCCCTGGATAAATCCCAGCTCATTTCCCAGCAGCCTATGGCAGCTAGAGCATGACTCCTCCAATGGAGTCCCACAATGAATACACGGTGAAACGGTCACATCTTGCGCTACCGCTTCATCAGCCTGCCCGCATATCTCTCTGTCTCTCTCTTTTTCTATCGCATATCAGGCATATGAAGTGCGTGGCTGACTTGATGTGCACCTATAAACCATACGGACTCATTGAGCTCGATACACAAATACTCGCAAAGGTAATCCCTACCTCCCCAATTACTCTAACTCGACCACAACTCTTAACCTGGGCTCGAATAGTCACATACGATATCGTATTACTCGTCACGTAAAAACAAATTTTTCAGATTATGACGTACGTGAACGTAGTCTTCGTCTCATTCAGCTTATACTGCCTGACGTATCACTTAATTTTCTTTCGTATGGTTTTCGATCCGTGAACGGATGTTACGATTTGAGCCCTGGTCTCCCGCTCTCCCTCAGCTAAACACTTTGAATGCTGGATTGAATAACATTAGTGGTGTTCACCAAATTGAGCAAGTGGCCTGGCAGTCTGGTAAAAGAGCAGACCAGCTCAAGCAACGTCTGTTGTCAATACCACTCTTATTTAGTTGATAGACATCCTTATTCTTCGCAGCAAGAATAGCTCGTTCACTGAGCCTGTAATTAATTTTCTTAATTAAGAAACATTCTTTCCATCAGTTCTCCTTTCGATGTTCCTTAGTTACAAAAATTATCAGGCAATACAATTCGTCTTAATCTCTCGTTAGCTGGCAGCTTTCCGTTCCCAATGTCCAGTACTTGTCGTGAAAATCCCTCGGCTGCAGTGTATATATGTATGTAAGTTCGTCTAGCCACAATGTTGACTATTTCAGGTAAGCATTTATCTAGTGTTAATCAAGAAATTACAGACAATGTTTGCGTAAAATCCCCTGAGGGCAATATCAATACATTCCCGAATGGTTGAACGTTTCCATGCAAATCCCGCGACAATGGATCAAGGACCTCAAGCAATTTTTTATGTGCCATCGTGCACTGAAATAATTAGTTTAAATACTTTCAGAACTGGAACGTCGCTTCCCATTCGAACGACGTGGCCAAGCCAGCGGAGCCGGTATATTTTCATTCGCTACACTATGTCCATTTCGTTGTAAAGCTCATACAACTCATCGTTCCATCGTCTGCGGTACTCCCGTCGCCAACGCGCAGAGGCCTGTAAATCTTCCCTAAGATCTTTCTCTCCAATACTTCAAGAGCCGTCTCATCGAATGTTGTCATTGTCTAAGCTTCTGCGCCATATACCAACATGGGCATGATGAGTGACTTATAGAGTGTGGTTTTTGTACGTCGAGAGAGAACTTTACTCCTGAGTTGCCTATTCAGTCCAAAGTTGCACTTGTTGGCAATAGTGATTCTGCATTGGATTTCCATACTGACATTATTATCGGTGTTAATGCTGGTTCCCAACTAAACGACATTCTCTACTTTCTCGATATTACAACTGGCAACAGTAATGAGGGTGTCAAGGCGGGACTGCTATGACTCGTTGTTTGATGACAGGAGATACTTCGTCTTGTCTTCTTTGATCACCAAACCCAATCGCTTTGCTTCTTTACCCAACTTGGAAAAGGCAGGACAGACTTCGACGTTTTTGTTACCGATGATATCGATGTCATTGGTATACACCAGAAATTACACGCCCTTGTAAAAAATTGTTCCTGAGTGATACAGTTCTGCAGCTCTTATTATCTTAACACTTGCATCATGCGATCGTAAATGCCCATCTGAATTCGCTTTAATTTGGGAATGTTTGTTTGGGCATATAACAGGAGTTCACAATAGTAATAGTAATCATAATCATAATAATATTATCTGATGTTATTCAAAATTTCTTTACTCGCAATATACTTAGGCCAAAAACATAGTGGAGCGGCGAGCAAAGAGCATCGAGCAAAGCGTCGATTTCAAACGCATATGTTTCAATGGGAGGGCCATATATCTAATACTTCTATATTGATAGTAACGTATCTTCACAATGTGTTTTTATTCCGAAATCAAAGGGAGACAGCCTATCAAATAAATGTTTGCTTGTGTTAGTATAAATGTATATTTGTGAACTATTACAAACAAACCACTGTCAAGTCACTCCAGGAGCGGTTTAAATTACAAATATTAAAAAAATAGAAAAATAAAATAACCAAAAATTTTTCCCTGAACGTGATTAGGGCGAGCTTTGTGGTAACCGGCGGCCCGTTTTCCCTGACACGGCTCATTTTTAAGTAAATAGTATAACATACTGACGCGTGCAACACGATTCCTTTTTCCTTACTTTTTTGTTCAAAAGTTAAACACAATTTTTTTTTTGGCTTTAATTAAAATTGAATTTTCTAAAATATTGACGGTTACTGCACCGCTCCTGATTTTTTATCCTTTTAAAATGTCATTCTGAGTACATTGGTTGGTTGGTTTTCTCGTTCTATCATTATATATCTGCACTCTAATGTTGGCGGATGTACTTTCAATGTACTGCCAATATAGAAGTATTACATATATTGGGAGAGCGCATAGTGAAGAGCAAAGCGTACACACACTTTTTAATTGAAGCTTTGCTCGAAGAAAGCTCTTCGCTTCACTCGCCGCTCCACTATGTTTTGACCTATGGCGCTATGGCGACCGAACGAAATTGTTTATAATTCAAATTTAACTGTTTTATAATGTAAAGGAATGGTGACAACAATTTTAAGTTTTCATTATTTCATTTCACGGGATATTTTTATGTTTGCGTTACGCTTTTTATCATTTCTTCATTTCATTTGTATCCGTAATTTTTTATTAATTTTTTTCCATTGCGTAATTTGTATACCAACTTATCACTTCGTTTGATAAGATATCGTAAACTCTTTTTTTTCAAACTGTCCGGACTTGGATAAGTAGAAACATTAAAAAAAATTCTCTAGTAAAGCTTTCCCAATCACTTTCCGTTCCGAACCAGTTATAATACTTCATTTAAGTTCAATATTTTCAGTTTATTTTACATATTGGATAATCCTATATAGAATATTTGCAAATTAAGATTTCTCAAATACCTTTCGTTTGGTACCCATATTGTAACATTTCATTTATTTTATAAATTTAATTGAGTTACATTTTAAAACAGGTGGCAAACCTCCTCAAATATATTTTCGACTGTAAGTCTTCTTAAAACTATTTAGTTTGATACCCACATTGCAATATTTCGTTTATTTAATCAATTTAACTGAGTTACAATTTTAAAATAGGTTGCAACCCTCCTCAAAAATATTTCCAGCAGTCATGTTTTTTAGACCTCTTTAATTTGATTCCTATATTGTAATAAGTCATTTATTTTATCGATTAAATTTAGTTAAATTTTCAACAGGTAGCAACCCTTCTCAAAAATATTTTCGGCTGTAAGCTTTCTTAAAACTCTAAAGTTTAATACCCAAATTTCAATATTTCATTTATTTTATCAATTTGACTGAGTTAAAATTTTCAAATAGGTGGCAACCCTCCTCAAAAATATTTCCAGCAGTTATCTTTCTTAAACCTCTTTAATTTAATATCTATATTGTAATATATCATATAGTTTATCAATTAAATTGCGCTAAATTTTTTAACAGGTGGCAATCTTCCTTTAAAATATTTTCGCCGGTGAGCCTTCTTTAAGGCCTGAATGCAGCTCTCAAGAAAAGCAAAAACTCCATATAAAATGAAGTACAAGAAATGGCTAAGAAATTTTCTTGAGTCAAATTTCCTTAAGGCAGTACGCAGTTCTTAAGAAATTTACTACGCTTTCTACTACGGTTTTTAAAGTTTTTTGTGAAAAAAGAGCACAAGGCAACCCAGGTTTGCAACAGAAATATATGCCCGTTCCATTATTTCTTGAGGAAAGAGTGAGGCAACAGGCTGTGGGGTATCAAAAATGTCAAAATTCCTTGGACACACACACGAAATAATGGCAAATCTTTCTTGACCGTTTTCTTGACAGCTGCATACAGGCCTTTAAACTCTTCAGTTTTATACCCACATTGCAATATTTCATTTACTTTATCAATTTAACTGGGTTAAAACTTTTAAAATAGGCGGCAACCCTCCTAAAAAATATTTCCAGCAGTTATCTTTCTTAAACCTCTTTAATTTAATATCTATATTGTAATATATCATTACGTTTATCAATTAAATTGCGCAAAATTTTTTAACAGGTGGCAACCCTCCTTTAAAATATTTTCAAGTGTAAACCTTCTTAAAACTCTTTAGTTTGACACCCACATGGCAATATTTTATTTATTTTATCAATTTGACTGAGTTAAAATTTTCAAATAGGTGGCAACATTCTTCAAAAATATTTCCAGCAGCTATCTTTCTGAAACCTCTTTAATTTGATACCCATATTGCAATAATTTATTTATTTTATCAATATATTTGGGTTTAAAAATTTTCAAATAGGTGGCAACCCTCCAATTTTTTGCGATATCATTGGTTCTGGTATTATACCGAACAATACAGAAAAAAATTATTCAAATCGGTTCAGCCGTTCTCGACTTTTTGACGACCGTGACATACGAACACAACATTTTTATTAATAAAGATAGTTTAAAATAGATAAGTTTACGGCCCTTAATATGCTTTATTTGTTAAATAGCCCATCAAGTCGATTGACCGTGTATGTTCTTGTGGTGTGATTGTACCAGCTGCTGGTGTGACTTCAAAAACTATTTGAAAATTTTATGGTTGTACCAGCATGCTGGTGTCGTGAGTGGTGAAATTAGCTAAATTTTCTAAGTAAAAAGTATTTTGGCGGAAATTTCTTGCCCTCTATGGGTCAAAGCCGAGTTTGTGGAAGATTAAGTTCACGATATTGCAGTTGTGAATTTCAAAAAAAAAACAATGTTTAACAAAATGGTAGAAAAATTATGAAATTTCGGCTCTAATCATTTCGATCTTTCCTCGACCTCATTTGTAAATAAATAAATATTGTACCAGCATGCTGGTAAGTTATACCTATGCTTCGAGCCTGATGGTACAATCACTTGATGGAGCCAGCAAGTTGTTGTCGTATGTTTCCTCTTTCATACAAAAAGGTTTTAGGTTGGATAAAATATTAGCTTTTTTCCAGAATTCATTGTTTTTCTATACCATTACTTATTGAAAATGTTTGCGTGTATACTTATATATGTATAATAATAATAATAATAGATTGGCGCTTACACATATGTTAGTGTTTGGCCGAGCCTCTCCTCTGTATGTATATGTAAGTAAAAAATTTAGCTACCATTTTTAGCCACAACGACTTTTTTTAGCTCTTTTTTAGCCCTTTTTT
>NW_023458560.1:16952783-16968055 GCF_013731165.1 Rhagoletis pomonella
GTAAAGGACCGTAAATCTTCCGCAAAATCTTTCTCTCAAACACCCCAAGAGCCGCCTCATCGGATGTTGTCATTGTCCATGCTTCTGCGCCATATACCAGCACGGGCATGATGAGTGACTTATAGAGCGTGGTTTTCGTACGTCGAGAGAGGACTTTACTCCTGAATTGCCTACTCAGTCCAAAGTAGCACTTGTTGGCAAGAGTGATTCTACGTTGGATTTCAATGCTGACATTATTATCGGTGTTAATGCTGGTTCCCAAGTAAACGAAATTCTCTACTTTCTCGAAATTGTAACTGTCAACAGTGACGTGGGTGCCAAGGCGCGAATGTGCTGACTGTTTGTTTGATGACAGGAGATACTTCGTCTTGTCCTCGTTTACCACCAGACCCATGCGCTTTGCTTCCCTATCCAACTTGGAAAAGGCAGAACAGACTTCGCGGTTTTTGTTACCGATGATGTCGATGTCATCGGCATAAGCCAGCAATTGCACGCTCTTGTAGTAAATTGTTCCTGAGCGGTTCAGTTCTGCAGCTCTTATTATCTTCTCCAACATCAGATTAAAGAAGTCACATGAAAGGGAGTCGCCCTGTCTGAAACCCCGTTTTGTGGCGAACGGCTCGGAGAGGTCTTTTCCAATTCTGACGGAGCTGGTGGTATTGCTCAACGTCATTTTACACAGCCGTATGAGTTTTGAGGGGATGCCAAATTCAGACATAGCGGCGTATAGGCAACTCCTTTTAGTGCTGTCAAAAGCGGCTTTAAAGTCGACAAATAGGTGGTGAGTGTCGATCCTTTTCTCGCGGGTCTTTTCCAAGATTTGGCGTATTGTGAATACCTGGTCTATGGTGGATTTGCCAGGTCTAAAGCCACACTGATAAGGCCCAATCAGTTCATTGACGGTGGGCTTCAGTCTTTCGCACAATACGCTCGATAAGACCTTGTAACCTATGCTTAGAAGGCTGATCCCGCGGTAGTTGGCGCGAATGGCGGGGTCACCTTTCTTGTGGATTGGGCAGAGCACACTTAAATTCCAGTCGTCGGGCATGCGTTCATCTAACCATATTCTGCACAAGAGTTGATGCATGCACCTTATCAACTCCTCGCCGCCGTACTTGAATAGCTCAGCTGGCAGGCTGTCAGCTCCAGCGGCTTTGTTGTTTTTCAGCCGCGTTATTGCTATACGTACCTCGTCATAGTCAGGCGGTGGAACGTCGACTCCGTCATCATCGACTGCGGGCTCGGGTTCTTCTTCTCCACAACTTTCTGTGCTGCTGCCATTTAGTAGGGCGGAAAAGTGTTCCCTCCATAATTTAAGTACGCTCTGGACATCAGTTACTAGGTCGCCATTATTGTTCTTACAGGAGAGCGCCCCGGTCTTTAAACCTTCCGTAAGTCGCCTAACTCTCTGGTAAAATTTTCGGGCATTCCTCCTGTCGGCCAGCATTTCAAGCTCTTCGCACTCACGTATTTCTGCCTCTCTCTTCTTGTTGCGGCAAATACGTCTCGCTTCCCTCTTCAGATCCCTATAGCGGTCCCACATAGCGCGCGTTGCGCCCGATCGCAGCGTGGCCCTGTAGGCGGCATCTTTTTTCTCTGCAGCTTCCTGACACTCCTCATCGTACCAGTTGTTCTTTCGGGCTCGCTGAAATCCGACTACTTCTTCGGCGGCGGTACTTAATGAGCGGGAAATGTGGTTCCACTGCTCGCATATGTCGGTTTGTTGAAGAGTGCTCTCTGAGAGCAGGTGTGAGAGTCGAGTAGCGAAAGCGCTGGCTGTCTGTTGTGATTGCAGCTTTTCGACGTTAAGCTTTCCTTGCATATTTGGGCGCACATTTTTTGCTGCACATAGGCGGGTGCGTATCTTGGCTGCAACAAGATAGTGGTCCGAGTCGATGTTTGGGCCTCGGAGTGTGCGTACGTCTAAAACACTGGAAGCGTGCCTTCCGTCTATCACAACATGATCGATTTGGTTTCTCGTTTTTCGATCCGGAGACAGCCAGGTAGCTTGATGGATCTTTTTATGCTTGAACCTAGTACTGCATACTACCATGTTTCGGGCCCCGGCGAAGTCGATCAGCCTCAATCCGTTGTCGGACGTTTCGTCGTGGAGGCTGAATTTTCCGACGGTGGTTCCAAAGATCCCTTCTTTGCCCACCCTGGCATTGAAGTCGCCAAGCACGATTTTGATATCATGACGGGGGGCAGCGCTCGTACGTGCGCTCCAAGCGCTCATAGAAGAGATCCTTGGATGCCTCATCCTTCTCTTCCGTCGGGGCATGGGCGCAGATGAGCGAGATGTTGAAGAATCTCGCTTTGATGCGGATTGTGGCTAGACGCTCGTCCACCGGGGTGAACGACAGTACTCGGCGACGGAGTCTCTCTCCCACCACAAATCCAACTCCGAATTTGCGCTCCTTTACATGGCAGCTGTAGTAGACGTCGCAAGGCCCCAGACATTCTTTGCCTTGCCCCGTCCAACGCATTTCTTGGATGGCGGTGATGTCAGCTTTTGTCCTTACGAGGACATCAACCAGCCGGGCAGAGGCACCTTCCCCATTAAGGGTCCGGACATTCCAGGTGCATGCCCTCAAATCGTAGTCCTTTAAACGTTTGCCGTGGTCGTCATCATAAGGGGGGGTCTCATCCGAGGCTTTGCCTTGCTTCTTCACTGGAAGTGGTTTTTACGTGGCGGGTCCCAAGCCCAGCGCACAACCCATTGCTGGGACGGGGGTGGTTTCGCAACCAAATACACGTTTATATAGCGAGCCGCTTGCTCCAAGCAGACACCCGCTTGCAGCCGCACCTACTGGTGAACAGACGCTGCAGACTTCAGTGAGCCCTTAAACCGAATAAGTCAGAGTGGCCCCACCGAAGCTCCCTCTCTTTCTGCCGTGACCCAAGGCTCCACTCGGATTGGTTACCGCATCTCGCACATGGGTTGCTCACGTTGCCCAGAGTGCGCGAACGAGGACGCAAGAGTCGGGATTGAGTATAGCCATGCAACTGTAACTGCATACCCAGCGCAATGACTATACCCCATATGTTTTTTCACCCTTCCGAAACCTTCCGCTAGATGGTAAGCCGAGGTGTATCAATTTTGAGTAAATTAGCGTCCTTCAATTTGGAAATATTGAAGTTTCAAGCATTTCTTAAATTTACCGTTATATGAGAATCGGCCGTTATTTTAGTCCGATTTCAATAATTTTCAACGTTTTGCTTACACGTGGCAAGTACAATAACCATACCGAGTTTGGTAGAAATTGGTAGAACGGTTACCGATATACTTATATGTGATCATAAGTGGGCGGTGCCACGCCCATTTTCCAAAATTTTACCATAAACGTATTTCTTGGTAAAGAATTGTTGCAAGCATCAATTTTGAATAAATTAGCTTCAATATTTAATGATTTATCGAAGATTTTGTATTTCTCTAAATTACCGTTATATGGGATGTGGGCGTGGTTATTGTCCGATTTTAAAAAGTTTCGGCGGTTTTTTATGCTGTACCAAGGCCAACAACTGTGCCAAGTTTGGAAGAAATTGGTGCAGCGGTTACCAAGATATACACATGTTACCATAAGTGGGCGTGGCTACGCCCATTTTCCAAAAATTTATAATATTCTTATTTTTCGTCTAAAAATTATTGTAAATATAAATTTTGAGTGAATTATCTTCAGTAGTTACTAAAATATCGCAGTTTTCGTATTTCTGGAAATTACCGTTATATGGGAAGTGGGCGTGGTTAAAGTCCGATTTCGCCCATTTTCAATACCAACCTACCTTGGATTAAGAGAAACCTACATACCAAATTTCGTTGAGATATCTCAATTTTTGCTCGAGTTATCGTGTACACGGACAGACGGACAGACGGACAGACGGACAGACGGACGGACGGACGGACAGACAGACATGGCTTAATCGATTTCTTTTTTCATCCTGATCATTTATGTATACATTTGTCTATATCTATCTCGATTCGTTTTGGCTGTTACAAACAACCGTTATGTGAACAAAATTAATATACCCTTGTGCACAAGTGCGCTCGGGTATAAAAATTATAAATTAAGTACCAGCATTATGTTTGTTTGTTTGTATGTATGTTTGTTTGTTTATAGCGCAGATTTATTGGTCAATTTTGTCAGTTCTCAACACTACTATTTACAATATCTACTAACAACAAAAAGCATAGAAATTTGCATTTCCAACTCCAAGCTCACAAACCCACACTCATGTATATACAAGTACATATGTACAAACATATGTATGTATGTAGGTATACTATTTAGTCATTAAAATGATTTCTTCGAAAAGCCTAAAATGATTCGTTTCCTGATGAAACGAATGTTGAAGTGTGAAAAACATTTATTTGCATGCGCTGTCGCCTTTATCAGCTGTCTCGTCTGTCTCAACGCTTGGCGGCTGAGTGCCTCTTGGCTACCACATTGTAGTCTAGCGTTTTGATTGTGGCAGATTTGAGGCGTTTCTCTGCTAATATTCATAAGTAAATTTATACATAAATATGTGTGTAAATATATAATATTTATACCTAGCGATAATTATATCTGTGTAGTTTGCATACTATGCTAATTTATGCGCCTGAAACTTTTCATGATTTGCCTGACTGATTTGTAAACGTGTGAATATTTGCATAAAATTAGAATATGCTTAAAAAAATACTACAACTACATACATACATATGTACCTACATATTTTCTCAAAGATCTTATGCAATATTGCATTGAGTTATAATTTGTGCTTGGACACATTAACACTTCTAAGGAATATGCTGAATCTTGTGACTTCTTAGGTTAGGGACGGAACCGTGGAGAGAGAGTACTCATAGTAGCAGTAAAGAATAGCAACAGTTTGCAAAAAATCACTTTCTTGTTTTTTCGAATTCAACTTGGCCTCTTTTCCTATTACTTTATGAAAACAGACTACTTTCACGGGATCTTACTCTCGACTTTTATCCGGGGGTTTACATTCGTGAATAGACACATTTTTTCTTAAAGATCGAGCTTAGGTAAATATGTATATGTTGGCTTCGGAAAAGCTACTTTTTAAACTCATTTTGAGAAATTGTCAATGATCTAAAAAAAACTGGAAAAATGAAGAAGAAGTTTTTAAAGTTTGTTTGTTAAAAAGTATGCTTATATTCTTGATTCACTTGAATAAGCCCATTAAAATTCTATCTGCACAACAAAAATATTATAGGGAATGTGGGAAGGTACATTATGAGGTCAGCTACCTATCACGGCATAGTGAACCAAAATGAAAGAAAAAAACGCGTGCATGTAAACCTAAATACGCGGAAGAACTTAAACTTCACAGAAAAAAAAAAACAGAAAAGAAGTTTGCAATATTTTTTCCAAAACATTAAGTGCCCTTTTTCTTTGTATATATGTGTTTTTGTTTCCGCCCTTGTATATGTGTTTATCTATGCCTTTCTATTTGCCTTTGCTTTTATCTTTGTCCTTGTCTTTGGCTTTGATTTTGTCTTTGTATTCGGCAAAACTTAATCTTAATCGGCCTTATCGTGAATTTTCATTCCGTGTGAACTCGTTCACATTTCGCCCATACACTTAACCTCTTAGGTATATGTTGAATATTCACCAAGCGAAGTAGTTCGCTTCGAATCATTTTCACACTATCGTATGCCGTATTCACTAGTGAAATAACTGTCACTCTCACAAATAAAACCGCAAAAAAAAACAATTGCACGAAATCCTCGAAAATTTTATTTAATCGCTTTGCCAGCTGTAATCCTAATTTTGAAATTTCTATGTGAAATCCCGTTCACCCGAAATCCTTCCACACTCATGATAGAATGAACGATTTCGGTGAACGAAATTTTTCACCAGAACATTCATGATAGGCTGAATGCATTATGGAACGATTTTGTGTCATCTTTTATCAAATTTGATTTGGATCTTAATCTTAATCTTATTCGTTATCTTAATCTTAATATTAATCTTAATCTTCCTCTTCACCAGCATCTTGATCTTGATTTTCATCTTCCTCTTCATTTTCATCTTCAATTATCATCTTAATTTTGATATTGATCTTCATATCCCTCTTCTTTTTCATCTTTATGTTCATGTTCCTCTTCGTTTTCATCGTCACCTACATATTCATCTAAAACTTCTTTATCTCCATCTTCAGCTACTTCTTCATCTTCTCCTCAATCTTAATCATAATATTTTTTCTTTAATATTTGTCTTTGTCGTAGCCTTTGACTGCGTCCTCGCCTTTGCCTTAATCTCTGCCTCTGTCAAAAACCTTGTCTGTAACTCTGTCTCTACCCGCCGCGAGTGGCGGTCAACGTAGCTGTTCATTTGCTGTCCATGCATTCCCCATATACCACCCTCACCGTGGCGTTAAATATTGAACGCAAATACCTCCGAACTCCGGCAAGAAGCTTCACTTCAAAAAAGTAGTGTCCATGCCACCACAAATTAGATTACGAAGCGTTCTAAAGGCCTGTGGTAAAAATTTTAAATCACGGACAAACAAAAGCGCAAGGGTATTAATAGCAAGGTTATAATGGAAATTTATACACTACGGATAATTCACAATTCAAGTTCTTTCTCGACATATTTGGAGCTTTTAATGATGTCTATATATAGACATTATTGGACTCGGTTGAAGTTAATCCTACTATAAATCACTGGATTTTCAATCTGTTGAAGAGCTGGATAAGTAGACAGATGCACTCCTCTCAGGGAAGTGTTTTTAACAACATATTACTCAAGAAGTGAAGTAGGGGTACTGGATTAACAGCTTATGCTGATGACTTAGCCATTACCATATTTGATTGATGTCTAAAGTGAGTGACGAGTGAAATATTCGAGAGGACATTAAGTAATAGATATACACAGCTTGTCCTGCTATGGTGGAGCTCGAAGTAATTCCAGAAAAAAAAACGGGCCAGGTACTCTTCAAAGGAGGGCATAAGGTTCCACACAAGTTTATACTAATAAAAACTCTAAAAACACACACAATCCTATCCCGACTCTGCGATAAAACACGCAACGAACAGCAAAAAAAATATCGCAATATGCCAGATCTTTTTTTTTTATAAATTATTATTTAAAATTAATTTGATTAATCTCAGTAATAAATTTCTTTGGGACTTAGGAATTGAATTTCGAGATGGGTGGTATCGGAATTGAATATTTAGTCCCTTGCACATCTCTAGTCCGTATAATTTGTTAGTGTAGTTTTTTGTTTATGTGCGGCCGCTATCACCTTGTATAAATTCGCCTTGCGTACGATTTTATAAATACAGTTGCGAATATCGAAATGCGGACATAAATGAAATTTACTTAGACCGGAATTGCATTATGTGAATTCTTTATATTATTGCTTCTTATTCAGGGTAAATATGTATGAAGTTTGGAAAACCTAAATAATGATACAATATTCTGAATCCTTAGCAAACGGCTCGGATAAGTCTTTCCCAATTCTGACGAAGGTGGTGGTATTACTTCTTTTCGTGCTGTAGAAAGCGGCTTTGAAATTGACAAATAGACGGTGAGTGCCGATGTTTTTCTAGTGGGTCTTTTCCAAGACCAAATTTTCGGGCGTTTTTTCTGTCGCCCAGCATTTCAAGTTCTTTCTATTCACGTAAATATATCGACTTTGCCACACAGCTTGCGTTACGCCCGATAGCAGCGTGGCCGTGTAGGCAATATCTGTTTTTGCGGACTTTCTTTACATTGTTGGACACAAATTTTTTGCTGCACCGAGGCGGTTGGTATCTTTGCTGTAAAAAGATAGCGGTCCGAGTCGATGTTTGGATCGCGGAGTGTACGTACGTCTTAAACACTGGACCGTGCCTTCCGTCTATCACAAACAACACTGTCGATTACATATCTTGTTTTTTTCGATGTGAAGACAGCCACGTAGCTTGACGGATCTTTTTATGTGTGAGCCTAGTACTGAATACTACCCCAGCGAAGTCAATCAGCCTCACACCGCTAGGAACATGAAATTTTGCTCTTCCAACAGAAAGCTTAAGTGAAAATGGCAAAGATCGGGTCACTATAACTTACAACCTCCATACAACTGATTGTTCAGAATGGGGTTCTATTTCACATAGACGGCTAAAACCGATGCTTTATAAGGCATATATTCTATACCACTGATTGTTCAGATATGAGATTTTAAATATCTCCTCTATCTTTGTGTGTAGTGAAGGTAAAATTTTGTTTAGCTCCCATGCAACTAATTTAAAATGCAGTAATCGGTTGAAGTACAATTTTCTGATGTTCATGAAAACTAGAAGCCTTCGGCATAGCCGAAGACAACACTCTCCTTACTGTTTTTTTGCCATATGTTTGAATTAGCGAGAGACTTTTGGCCACTAAAAGATTTAAATGATGGAATTTGTGTCAATAATAAGTGCACTTTTGCTTGTTCAATCTAATACCTTTCTTGTGTTAAAGCCTATTTAAAGTGAGACAAATAAAGTAGAAAATTTGGCTTGCCGTTTTTTAAAGCAGAGCTTCCTAAAGTGGGTTCCGCGGAACCCAAAGGTTCCGTAGAAAAGTCACCGGAATTCCTCGACATTCATTTTGTCATGAATAAGCACGGCGGTCGGTTTGAGTTGCACACAGAAAGAAAAGTTCTATAAATAGCTTGACCGAGACGCTATTATATATTTTCAAGTATACATATGTACTCGTAGTTGGTATGATTGCCGTACCTGCATAAGAGCGTTGAGCTTGTGCTTGACAGCTTGTTTTTTTTCTAACCAGTATGTATTGTTGGCCGCTGCAGATAGGGGTATTTGCCCGATTTATGCGGCCAAAATTATTTTTATGAATATTTCAACTCGAAATGTTTAGAAAATACGTGTTTTGACATATAGAATTGTAAACGTCCAATTCTTCCATCAAAACAAAGAAAATAAAGTTGCTTAAAGTTTGATATCGATAGACTCCATGTTGCCGTGGTCCGATTGTAGGAACCCGCATATTTACGTGTTCGTCTCGGCGAGGAGAAACTTTATATCTGTGTTAAAACATTAACAGAGTTGCCACCCATTAAAAAATTTTGTTCAATTAGTTAAATGAATTGCTGCAATATGGGTTTCAATGGAAGTGGGTTTGAAAAGGCTTTACCTCTAAGCGACCTCCCAGGGTTACCACCGGTTTAAAAAATCAGATTCAACTTTAATTTAGAGAATTAGATAATTCAAATATGTACTATCACAGTATAGGTAAGAAAATGTAATAACACAACATGTTTTTAATAATAACAGTAATATTTATTGTTAAGAAAATGTTGTAAGTATTAACTTGGAGTAAATGAGCGTCCTCAATTACTGAAATATTTTCATCGTATTGCTTTTTCATACCACGGTTATTAAGTGCACCGAGTTTGGTACGAATTGATAAATGGGTTACCGAGGTATACATTTGTGATCATAAGTGGGCGGCGCCACGCCTATTATCCAAAAAATTATAATAATCTTATTTAATGATAAGAGGTTATTTCAAGAATAGATTTTGAGTGAATTAGCTTGAGTAGTTACCGATTTAGCGCAGTTTTCGTGTTTCTGTAAATCACCGTTGTATGGAAAGTAAGGCTCATACCGAGACTATTTGTTTTTAATTAATTGGATTCATATTATGGTCCAGCGGCCTCAAATTCATCTAAAAAGTTAAATTTCATTGTTTAAATATATCTAAAGTAGTGTAACTATATACTAGTTGCGTTTTTAGATTTTTCTTTAATACATTTTCTAAGTAAATAAATATCACTTATCTGCCATTTTCGGCGGGAAATCTTTTCACACTACATTAGCCAAATTTCCAAGCTTTCAATTGAACAAAGAATAATAACGCGATCTCTCCCGGGATACAACAAATTCCTTAATATTCAACAAAAATTAAAAAAAAATACTCGTTGAAAACCGCTATTTTCGTTACTTTTAAACTTAACTTTTGCTTAATAAAGTAATTAAACAAATACCTTCTGTATGCGGATCCATCAATACTTTTAAAGAATACAATGCAGAAACTAAAGTATTAACTTAAAACCGTCACGATGTTTCTAGAGAGCGAAAATTTATTTATGTATATGCAGCGTTAGAATATTCTGTTTCCGGTCAACGGTGAGCGTTCGCTGTGCAAGGTAAAAAAGTGAAGGGAACTGGGAAATGTTATTTGGAATATTCTCTATCAAATGTGACTAATCTTTTAAGTTTCCGTCAAAATTTTGTCAAATTGGTTTTTGGCCGCCTAAATCGTTCAAATACCCCTATGTGCGCTGTAGCCAAAGTGTTATGTACAACTTTCTGGAAGGAACGCGATGAATTGCCAAATTAAATGTGAAATATCATAACTGGGCACTTGGTAAATCACCGGAAATCTTTGCCAGAATATTTTTCGGATGGTAGTAGTAATATCGGTCTGGTACAAAATCCATTTACGAAGCATTCATAGATGTTTCGAGTACTTCGAAATTGAAACACTCATTTGAATCTGTGTCTCTGAAAGAGTTTTGGGTTAATGTTAACCTGGGATTTCCAAAATACCATATGTCTGTCACCAAATATTATAATATTCTTCAAAAGACTACGTGAGCGAGCAACCATGTATTTTTTGTAGAAAGAATGCAACTTTCCGAAGGTTTGATTTTGTGGTATTCTTATTGTGAATGGGCGTTTCGCACTGAACATACCCAAAAATTACAGATGTCACCTGCTCATTTAACAAAAAATCATTGAAATTTGAACCGAAAAGTTTATACCTCAAATTTTGATGCAATATATACGCAAATTTTTCCACTATTTTTGCAGTTTTATGTTTATGTGCTGGTATTCAGAAACATATGATTTGACACTGAAATACTAAGTTAATGTCTGTCACTATGGTAGTATTTTAAATACCACAATAAATTTCCAGAATGCAAATACCAGATGTATGTTTCCTGTGTAGGAGTAAATATCATGAAGTCGCTAAAAAGGCCTCTTAACTTTGCTTCCTTCTGTCACAACGTACCCGGTCAACAGGGTTTTCAGCTTACACTTATATAAAAAATAAATTCAGGTCGAAATTGGGTGCTACCCCAGAAATGCGCATACAGCTTTCAGACATTATATCGAGCTGCTATTTTATACAATAATTAATTCATTTCATTCACATTAAAATTAAAAGTATACATACTTATTTCTAGTAAAAGCTTTTATTCATATCTAAATTGCACTGCCTTTGATTTTTAGTAACTTGAAGTGGGCTTCCATAAAATTATAGGTGTTTAGAAAGGGTTCCATCATCTTAAAAGTTTAAAAACCCCTGTCTTAAAGAACCGCAATAAACACGAGTAATAAGAGGTATTTCGTTTTTTCACCACAATTCTTTAGAATTGATAGTCCTTTGAAATGAGATGAAAATGCATCTTCTCCGAAACCTTGTTTTATTGGCTTCGTTTTATTGTATCTACATACATTGAACCAGTTTTTGAAAGCTCAACAAAAACATAATTAACCCAATTCAGCTTAAACGCTTAATACATACGACTTTGTGACGTGAGGAGTGCTATTAAACAATTTAATAACTAAGTGCAAAAAACTCAAAAAATTGCTTCATGTTAATAATATACGAATGATGGAAATGAACAAGCTTTGATGACTTGATAATTGTGGCAGCACATTTACAATAAAATCAGCGTCAAAAATTACATTCATATAAAAAGATTTATTTACGTGCGTAGTTATTGAGCAAATTATCTAAATTATTTATAGGCATAATTGTAGAAAATGAATGTTGTACGAAAAAAAAAATGGACACTCACAAATTACCACACAACCGGAATATGTACATAAATAAATATGTGAGAATATTGTGCAAATTGCGGCACAGCCAATTGGACGATTAATTTGCATAAAATAATTTCATAAAACAAATAATTGAATTCCATATCTGAAATATGCATTTACGCGGCGCCTATTACGCACTGCGGGCATGTTGCTTGTACATATGTACATTTGCCCACCGAAAGCCACCGTCACTTGTAGATGTAAGTTGCCACACATTGTTGCTGCTGTCACAATGGCAGCCAATTCAATTGGCGGCAGCCCATGTGTGTCTGTGCAAAATTGTAGCTTATTAGCGGCAGTGAGTGCATTCAGGTTGCAATATAGGAATGTAAATATGTATATACATATTTCAGTCTGCATAAATAATAGCGATAACAGAGGGGCCGTTCTGTCTGGCACTCGAATTGCTTGCAACATTTGACAGCGAGAAGTTGATGCATGCGCCATGGTAGGAGTTGCGTTTTGTCTGCAACATAATACTGTTTGGGGCCTACTCATTCGCGTAGCGTAGTTGAATATTTTGTCGGCCTTGAATGAGCTCTGCAATTTACACTTTTCTTATGTATTCTACATTTTATTTTGACTTCAGGCCCGGTTTCCGTGGAGCGTTACCCCGATCCCGACGATGATGTCGATGTGGATGTCGTCGATTGCAGTGACTCTGAATCACAGTCGGCGCGTCCAATGCGTGGGCATCATCGCCATCAATTACAACAACAGCAACAATCACAAACGCATCACAAATTGCAACGGCATCACCACCACAACCAGATTCATCTCAATCATAGCACCAGCAGCAATACAAATGGGAGCACCAGCCTTGGCGCTGGTGGTCAACAGCATT
The DNA here is from genome assembly GCF_013731165.1 of Rhagoletis pomonella. Classification (NCBI taxonomy): domain Eukaryota; kingdom Metazoa; phylum Arthropoda; class Insecta; order Diptera; family Tephritidae; genus Rhagoletis; species Rhagoletis pomonella. The sequence goes on from NW_023458560.1 coordinate 16,965,458, forward strand.
CGAGTCGCAGCTGTAGTCGGGGGCGCGCCTCGCCACACAGTCCTAGCAGCCCTACTGCGAACGACGAGGACCGCCTGTCGCCGGAGCCACCGCAGGTAAAACGCAAAGTCAGCAAAACCCATTTTCTTACCAAGGAACACTTTCGTGACTAATTTAGTTTTTTTGTTTTGTTGACAGTCCGCGCCGAAAATTGTTGGCTCTTGTAACTGTGATGAGTTGCTGCCGGTGCAATGTCACCTGGAGACGAAGGAGTTGTGGGATAAATTTCATGAATTGGGCACAGAGATGATTATAACGAAGACGGGGAGGTGAGTAATTTTTGAATGCAAATTAATAAAAAAATCTGCGCTCAACAAGGCGCAGCGAACCTCTTATACTAGCTATTGAAATATTATTGCCTTGTAGCTGATATACAACGCTTAACAGTATGTAAATTATTTTAAAGCCAACCATAGGACTTAGGCGGCTTTTAGAAACGAACACAAATGAAATTCCGATAAATATGCGTGTGGTTAATTTTGTAATCGAATAAACCTATTTCATATTTTTTATGCAAAGGGTAATGCTATATTATCACTGATAGTATATATGCGAAGACGCCCGAGGATTACCAGGCATCATTACAACCAAAAAAGGTATATTATTTGATGTGAATTTTTTGGTGCCGAGCGGTGATAACCGATATTTTGAACCCAAACGAAAAATGTGGCCTACATGTGTATGGTTACCTCGCCATGGGGCGATGTGAATTAGCCACCATGCAGGTATATGTCAATTAGGCGTAGTCTGTGCGCAGATTCCTTCAAAGTTCTTACTTTGATTAGTACATTTGGGGATGAGTAAATTCGGTACTAGGAAAAGGGATCGGAAAATGCTACCTCTACGACAAAAAGGTACCGTCTGAGGCTGATGAACTTCGCAGACACTAGAAAAATGGCAGTCTGCAGCGCTAGGTTCTAGCTAAAGTGGTTCCGAGGGGCAAACTAGGTGAACTATCTGTTGGACCCTGCGCAGATAAAAATTTGCGCTAAGTAATGCATAGAAAGCTCTACGTTGAAGAGCTGCAATTACCTCAGATTGCCAGCATCTTGGGCAGTCAACTCCCTCACCTGCTGTCTGAGAAGAAGAAATACTTGCATTCCAGCGAGTCTGAGAGAACAACCGGTAGTCGAATCGACTATGCCACAGAGAAAACTGTGGCGTATTTTCGTAGTAAAAGGAGAGCTTGAAATGCAGTCCAACAGCAAAAGCGTACGAACATTTTAGTACATAGGAAGTGGCGCGACCTACAGAAGGTTCCAAGAACAGGACTAAGTCATGTGAGAGCAACCACAGCGATTTAAAGACCGATGTGTGAACCATACTTAAATTAAAGAGGTAAACGCACTATGGAATGGTAACAGCGGAGACGCCGATACGGAAGAAACCCCGGGGTGCCCACCCGAAGATGACAGAATCGAAGGCCCAACAACCGACATTTACGAGATATAAACTATGCAAGACGACTGAAATTTAATTGTACTCTACCCAATCTACAAGACGGGTGACCCCGTCATAGCCGCCAACTACCGCGGAACCATTCTTCTAAACATCGCCTATAAGGTGTTATCCAAGCCGTTGTAAAAAAATCACGCTCTATAAGTAACTCATCATGTCTGATCTAGAGTATGGAGCATAAGAAAGAACAATGAAAACATCTGAGGGGCGGTTCTTGTCTTATACAGTGAGCAATATGGGTTCTACATGATGTGGACATACTTCGGCTCCGTTGGCATGTCGTACGGATGGAAATAAATTGAATGAAAATAAACAATGAGAATCACGATGCTGGTAATGGAGGCAGACAGTAGGGCTATTCAGGATATTGTGGAAATGTTATTGGATTTGAATTTGAAATTGCATTTGCAAATTTTATGCTTGCTACCATGGCAACCGTTTTCATTTTATTGTTGTGAATTCACAAATACACCTAAATATTCAAAGGCAAGATCATATGCATAACACTCCGAACAGCCCTAATATATAGAAGGCCTTGGGCTTCAATCGGCATTTCAAAATGGCGTCAGTTGGCACAGAAGTGGAACGACTGGCTGGGTGTTTTGGACTCGGCCAAAATCACTTAGGCGGTTATATCGCCAAACAAGTACCGAAATTAATATTTTTTTCGTTGTCACTCGAAAAAGTCATAATTGCTTTTTATACCTTTCATGAGCATGAAATGGTATTATAACTTTGGTCCGATGTTTGTAAGTACCAGAATACGAAGAGATAGACACATTAAAATGTATACTTAAATGATCACAACGTCGAGCTGAGTCGATTTAGCCATGTCCGTCTGTCCGTCTGTCCGTCTGTCTGTCTGTTTGTATGCAATCTAGTCTCTCAGTTTTCGCGATATCCGGATGAAATTTGGTAGGTGGGTGTATTTTAATAATGTATTAATCATTTGTCGGAACCGGAAGAATCGGACCACTATAACATATAGCTCCCATATAACTGATTGTTCAGATATGGGATTTTTCGCTATAACTTCTCCATTTATGCAGCTAGGAACATGAAATTTTGCAATACTTCCACCCATTATCATCAAAAGACTTA
>NW_023458560.1:16968065-16971080 GCF_013731165.1 Rhagoletis pomonella
ACTGAAAATTACAAAGATCGGGTCACTATAACCTAAATCTCCCATACGACTGATTGTTCAGATATACGCTTTTTCGTTATAACTCCTCTATTTATGTAGCTAGGAACTTGAAATTTTGCACTACTGTCACTAATTATCAAGATATTACTTACAGTAAAAATGGCGAAGATCGGGTCGCTATAACCTATATCCTCCATACAACTGACTGTTCAGATATGGGATTTTTCGTTATAACTCCTCCATTTATGCAACTAGAAACATGAAATTTTGCAATACTTCCACCCATTATCATCAAAAGACTTACACTGAAAATTACAAAGATCGGGTCGCTATAACCTATATCCTCAATACAACTGATTGTTCAGATATGGGATTTTTCGTTATAACTCCTCCATTTATGCAGTTAGGAACATGACATTTCGTACTATTACTACTCATTATAAACAGAATACTTACATACAGCTCCCATACAACTGATTGTTCAGATATGAAATTGTTTGTTAAAACTCCTCAATTTATGCAGATAGGAACATGAAATTTCGCAGTATTTTCATTAATTAACAAGAGAAATGAAAATTACAAAGATCGGGTCGTTTGACCTATTGGCTCCATACAACATTGTTGAGATATGAGGTTTTCAAATAAAACTCCTTCATTTTAACAGCAAAAACCGGGACACCTTCTGAGCTATTTACTTATCAACCAAATAAAGTCCACTGAGGAAATCAGCCAATTCGGTGCTCCATGAGGTATGTAACCCATAGCTATAATTGTTCGGATTTGAGTTTTTTCTTAAAAACCCCTTCATTTAGACGGCTAGACAGTGAAATATTGTGAGCTACAGGTATAAGTTTTTTTAAGGTTAAGGACCTATTATTTTGTACCTTGTCTAAGTTATGACAATCAATTCAAGAAGTCTAGGCTCGGGCGAAGTCGAACATTAAATACCGAAAACCACCGTTATGGTTTTACCCTTCTTTCAAACAACATCTATAGTATAATGAAATATACTTATGTATACAGTCATAAGTGGGTGGCACCACGACCATTTTCCAAATTCCATAATAATCTTATTTCTTTTTGAGAGATTATTGTTAGAATTAATTTTGAGTTAATAAGCGTATTTAGATTTCGAAATATCGTAGTTTCCATACTTCTGAAATATACCGTTTTATACAAAAAGTGGGCGCAATTTTTGTCCGATTTCAAGCATTTTCAACGTCTTTCTTTTTTGTGTCAAGTACATTTATTATACCGAGTTTGATACAAATGGATTGAACAGTCACCTAGATACACATATGAGGTCACAAGTGGGCGGTATCGCGCCCATTTTCCAAAATGTTTTCTAAACGTATTTCTTGCTAAATAATTATTGAAAATGTTTTACTAAAGCCAACATCTTCGCCAAATTTTATAGAAATTAGTGGAGCGCTTACCGAAATATGCACATGTAACCATAAGTGGCCGGGCCTACGCGGTTTATGTATTTTTCCAAACTACCATTACATAGGATGTAAGCGTGGTTATTGTCTAATTTTGCTCATTTTCAATACTACCGGTCCTTAGCTCAAAATAAATACACGTACCAATTTCGGTAAGATATCTCAATTATTACTATATTTATAGTGTGCAAAGACGAACGGGCTGACGGACGGACAGACAGTTACAGCTTCATTGATTTCTTTTATTATTTAGAGTCCGATAAATGTGCTAAAAGTATTTCTTTTCGCGTATACAGAAGTAAAGGGAAATTTGGAATTTTATGAAAAGTTTAGCAGTCGCTACCAATCTAGAGGCCAGATACTGAAACTGCGGAACGCACACATGTGTGATTCCCTGTTACGAAGAAGTAGCTTAGAATGTTTAAATTCAAAACAATAACATTTCTCAAAAAACGGAACAAAAGTCTTAAACACTTTGTCATTTAACCCGGTTCTTTTTTTGTTGAAAACTCATTGAATTACAAACAACTGTTTGTCCGCAGACCGAAGCCGTGATAGGTCTTTGTTATTTCTAAAATCTGTAAGGAAAGAATAGTAATTACAGCTGGTACATGCACTGCTACCTGTTTGGTTCACTTTGTTCATACATATGTGCACACATATGTGGTACGCGAGAAAAAAGGTTGACTACCATTGTTCAAGACAATAGATCAGGGGAGACATTTCCATACTCGCAATAACACACTTTATCTAACAGTTGTTAAGGACGTATCGTCCATTATGACGGTGATTCATTTAGGTAACCTCCGCGACTAGTAGCTATAGATGCTTTCCTTTCACACCAGACAATGCTACTCGTATTTCGCTAAACGGCGGTCCCCATTTTCTCTACCTACTCTCTTTAAGAGGTTATTTCAGAAATTTCTTTATGAGAAAACACAGAATGGTTATTTTGAATTACTAAAATATAAGTATTCAGTTTAAATTTAGACTTCCAAGCGATATCTGGTTGATCTCTAAAATTAAATATTAAAAAAAAAATTCATTAAATTCGAAATTTAAATATATTTACTACAAGTATTTACAAAAAAAATGCCACGAGTATCTGCGCGATCACAAGAACAACGACGTCGTGAAGCTGTAATTCGGAGCCGCCAGCACTATGAACGAAATTTATCGCAAAATAGGACAATAAGCGCCAGTCTTATGGCTAACCTTCGGTCTTCAAATACCCTGTTTCGTCAAATAGAAAGGGAAAATGATGCAGCATTGCACAGAGTAAGAAGGCGTCTACCAATGCGTAGAGTTATGGAACAAACCCAGGACACCATGGCGCACCGGTTAAGAAGGACTGTTCCACAATTAAGGGAAAATGAACGCGTTCGCGACTCGGAAGCACGTGTACTACGACGAAAAAATCCGGATTTGAGATGGGATGAACAAGCGCATAATACGGTGGCGCATCGGTCAAGAAGGACTGTCCCACAATTAAGGGAAACTGAACGGGTTCGCGACTCGGAAGCACGTCTACTACGAAGACAAAATCCGGAGTTGAGAAGGGACGAACAAGCCC
>NW_023458560.1:16971090-16986480 GCF_013731165.1 Rhagoletis pomonella
AGTTGAGAAGGGACGAACAAGCCCAGAACACTATGTCGCACCGGTCACGAAGGACTGTCCCCCAATTAAGGGAAACTGAACGGGTTCGCGACACGGAGGCACGTGCACTACGAAGGCAAAATCTGGAGTTGAGAACAGATGAGCAAGCCCAGAACACCATTGGGCATAGGACCAGAAGGACTGTCCCAGTTTCAAGAGAAACTGAACGTATTCGTGATAGACTTGCGAGAACTGAAAGACGCTTAAACCCTATTACAAGACGCCGGGAGCAACTAAGAAATACTTCCCAAAGGAGAATTACTCGACAGCAAAGTTTGAGACGAGAGGAAACTCTTAGGCAAAACGCACTTGAACAAGTCCAGCTTCACAGATGTAATCCAGAAAACCGAAGAAGAGAAAACGAGAGGCAGCGTTTGAGGATTGCAGCGAACCGAGAAAATCTTTCTCCAGAAGCACTAGAAGAAGCTCGTAATACTCAGCACCAATTACGGTACTTGGCGCAATATGCGCAATATGAAGCCAAAATAAAAGAAGGGCCTACTATGGTGTGCGTGTGTTGTGGTGGAACTTGGTTTCCCCACCAAACCAAAAAATTGAAAAAGTGTAACATTGCAACAAAGCACCCAAATCTCGACGTCAACACAATATTTTACTTGGAAAATGAATTTCCGAGCTTATCGGAAAAGTTCACATTTTGTCTGACATGTTACCGTCAAACAATGTCAGGGAAAATTCCAAATATATGTCTTGCGAATGGACTGCAGTTTGTAGACATACCAGATGCCTTGAAAAATTTAACATGCCTGGAAGAACGCCTCATATCTCCAAGGATTCCATTCATGAGAATTATATCTCTTGGATACGAACGCCAATGTGCTATTAGAGGAGCAGTTGTAAATGTGCCTATATCAGTGGTCGAGACAGTGACCGCTCTTCCTCGCAGATTTGAAGACACTCACGTTGTCCAAGTTCTTCTGAAACGTCGCTTGGAGTATAATCATAGTTTTATAACGGAAACTATAAGGCCATCGAAAGTAATAGCAGCATTACAGTGCCTTATGACAACGGAACTATACCGCTTGCACAATATTCAGGCATCTGGAGGATGGTTGGCAGACGTTCGGAACCATGAATCAGTGCCTTTTATCGCCGATCCGGCAGATGAGCATATCGTCAGAGATTTGCAGACGCGCCATGAGGTAAATGTTGGAATCGAGCTAATCGGAGAAGATGAGATAAATCCAGGTGGTCAAGAAACACTTTTGGATAACGAGCTCATCGAAAACCTACATTAGAGCGAGTAGCAATAGCCCCTGGAGAGGGCCGAATTCCTATCGATATAACAAGAGATGACGATGCAGAGGAATTGTCTTTTCCAACAATTTTTTGTGGCAAAAAAAGGCGAACGACGCTTAACTACAGCAAAATAGTGAGGTCAGAAGTTCGCAGATATGACCGACGATGTGCACGTGTTGATAATTTGCTCTGGAAATATAAATATTATGAGTTGCAGCGCATTAAAGATGCAATTTCTATTTGTTTGCGGAAAAAATCTGGAGCCTCCAACATCGCCGCAGCAAATATGGTCGATACGAATTTTATTAGCAACTTAGTCCAACATGACGAGGGATACCACATCCTAAAGGGTCTCAGATCATCCCCTGCTCACTGGGAGGCAGAGAAAAAGAAGGTTTTAGCGATGATTCGTCAATTTGGGTTGCCATCGTTATTTATCACCCTGTCGGCTGCAGAGACAAAATGGACTGAATTGTTGGTTATTCTAACAAAACTTGTGGACAAAATGGATATTTCCGAAACTGAGGCAGCACAACTATCAAATTCAGAGAAGGCTCGGCTTATAAGGACAGATCCTGTAACCTGTTCACGGTACTTCGATTATCGTTTCCGACAAATGGTTAAGCTACTCAAAGATAAAATATTTGAGCCACATGTGCTTATTCATTATTACTGGAGGATTGAGTTCCAACACAGAGGTAGTCCTCACTGTCATGGAATGTACTGGATAAGTAACGCACCTACTCTGGAGACAGAAGGTGTTATAAATATTGACCCGATTGTGGAATTTGTCGACCAATTTATAACAACAGATGGAAGCAATCCAGAGGTGCAGCAATTTATTGACTACCAAAGACATAGGCATGGTCGGGCTTGCTTGAGAGATATAAGAGGTCAGCAAGTCTGTCGTTTCAACATGCCTTACCCACCAATGCCCCGAACTGAGGTATTATTACCTCTGGACGAAAACGAAGTAACGAACAACACCTGGCTCTGTTGCAAAAAATTAAAAATGTTTTAAGCCAACAGAATGATAATATGGAAGCAGAGAACTTGGACAACTTTGAGGAATTCTTAATGCATCCAGACATTTCCACAACTTATGAGAATTACAAATTAGCGCTGCGTTCCAGTTTAAAGAAGCCCCAAATATTTCTACGAAGGAAATTTTCAGATAGACTGCTTAACGCATATAACAGCGACATTTTGCGTTTGCATAGAGCAAATATGGACATTCAGTTTATACTTGACGCCTATGCATGCTGCAGCTACATAATAAATTATATCAACAAATCTAATAGAGGGGTATCTCAGCTGTTAAGACAAGCCATGGATGAAATAAATGACGGAAATTTCACAATTAAGCAAAAATTACAACACATAGGCAATAAATTTGTTAACGGATCGGAGGTGTCCGCCCAAGAAGCATCCTAAAATATTTTGGGTCTCCATCTTTCAGAAGCCAGCGGAGGAGAAATTTTTATTAATACGTCACACCCAGACAAAAGAGTCAGAATGGTGAAGCCGAAAAGTGATCTAGAAAGGCTTCCTGCTGATTCAACTGATATTTATGTACCGAACTTGCTGGATCATTATATTCAAAGGCCAAGTCGGCTAGGGCAACTCTGTCTTGCTGATTTTGCTGCATTGTACCGATTTTCAAAAACAAGAACAGTGTCTACACTTGAAAACGAGGACAATGAAGAAGTCGAACCAGTTGATGAAAATTCTGAAGCAAACGAGCTCCGGCTTCAATTAAATGATAGGAGCGGTTTCATCTGGAAGAGAAAGCGCCCTCTTATATTAAGGTGGAGACGTTTTAGTGTTGAATTTTCTCGATCAGACTACTTTCGGGAAATGGCTATGCTATTTTATCCCTGGCGTAGCGAAGCAGCTGATTTAATCGATACTGACATAGAACGAGTTTGTAATGACAACAAATCAATTATTGAAGAGAAAAAGCAGAAATACGACAAGTTCTCAGACCGTGAGCTCGAAAATATTTTAGAAAACTTAAATCAGCAAACAGCAGAGGAAGATGTTCAGGTTGATGTTACCCCTTTCTTGGATGAAGAGTTTAGAGCACTAGCTATTCCAGAAATCGGCAATGATGTCGACGTATTTCAAACCGATGAGCCACAGGACCCAAACTTGGAGGAGGTCAGGCTCATAAGACTACCTATACTTATTCAAGAAAATGAGCTGCTCTCAATTGTGCGCTCCTTGAACAGAAAACAGCGGGAATATTTTTATCATGTTCACCATAACATGAAGCTGAAGAGACACTTTTACGAATACATCGGAGGCGGAGCTGGAGTAGGAAAAAGCCGATTAATTTCCGCTTTATACCAGTCACTGACAACACGAGCAAATAGCTTATCCGGCAGTAATCCCGAGACAATTAATGTCTTATTGTGTGCTCCTACAGGAAAAGCTGCATTTGGGATTGGAGGCGTTACTTTGCACTCGATTTTTTCCTTACCGATAAACCAATCCTCAACTGAATTACGACCTCTCAGCAATGATAGTGTTAATTCTATCTATTCAAACCTAATAGACCTTCAGAAGGAAATATGACATCTGATGATATCGAGCTTATTAAAGCAAGAGAAACCAATTTTAACGAGATACCCAACGACTGTATTCATCTTTTTTATTCCAACGCGGATGTATCTCTATATAATACTGCAAGATTGGCTAAAATCGCCACAGAAGAGTTCATCTCTACAGCGAAAGACAGTGTGAAGGCGAACTCTCTTTCGGAGCGAAGTAAAACGGTTATATTGGATGCCATTAAGAATTTTAAAATATCGGAGACACAAGGAATGTGCTACGGTTTACAACTGAAAACCTCTGCAAAATACATGATTACGGTCAACATTAATACTGCAGATAGTTTGGTAAATGGAGCTACGTGCCGACTAATGCAAATTGACCATCGAGGCCCCGAACGGACCAGTAATTCTTTGGATGCACTTTTCCGAGCCAGGAATTGGAGTAATAGCACGTTCCAAAAAGCCTCACCCCCACGAATCGAGCTGGACACCAATTGAAAAAGTAGTGCGCACCTTCCAATATAGAAGAAACGAACAAGTCTCGATAGAAAGAAGGCAGTTCCCTATAATACCAGCAGAGGCAATAACAATACACAAAAGCCAAGGAGCAACTTACAGATTGGTTGCTATTCATACTAAGAAGGGAATGAGCCGATCAGCTTTGTACGTCGGATGCAGTAGAGCAACAAGTGCTTCAGGACTATTTATTGTAGGTAATTTTATTCCACCTAGACCTTTTGGAGGCAACGAAGTAGTCCAAGCACAGCTGAATATACTTCGGACATTAAAAAAATTAGAGACGCACTACAAATTTGCAACTGAGCGCCCAGATAACAGTCTTCTATTGTACTATCAAAACATAAGAAGCTTAAGAAAGCATATCGATGACATTAGAAGTGACCACCTTATATGTTCAGCGGATATCATTTGTTTTGCCGAGACTTGGACCCGTCCAGAAGAAGAATTACAAATCGAAGGCTATAGTATTGTGGCGCGTATCGATGGAGCAACTGAGACTGGACAAAGCCGCTCACGGAATGGAGTAATAATTTACTGTAAAACTGGTAATGAAAGTTGCTGTACCACAAGTTTCATTAAAAGTCATCATGTAGCCGGAAAAGTGTATCAGTTTCTGGCGATATCAAAACCAGACTTGGCAATCGCTGTAGTATACAGAAATCCATCTTTTTCATTACCAGCATTTAGAAGAATATTGGAAGAAGATATAAAGGAGCTGAGTAATAGAAATAATGGAGAATTAATAGTTGTTGGAGACTTTAATGTCTGTCGCATTACGTCAAATCATGTTCTTGGAACGCGCTTGAGCCAACTAGGATTGCATTCCTTACTGGAACATCTTCCTACTACAAAGCAACAAACCGTGATTGATTGGTTATTGGCAAGTTTTTCTGCAGACAGAACAAGGGCGATAACATATGAAACCTCATTCAGCGACCATGACGGGATATTTTTTAGTGTTGGCGATTAATGTTATTATATTCTCACATGTACCACATACGTTTGTATTTAAACAGTTTGTTGTAGAACACCTTAATTTACTTTATCATAAGTCTTTTTGTTTTATTTAATGTATTTGAAATTTAAAAGTAGTAGATAAAAATTAAATAAAGAATAAAATAACAAGTAAGAAAGTCTAAGTTCGGGTGGAGCCCAACATTAAATACCCGGCGCAAGTATTAAATATATGTTTTTCACCTTTCCGAAAGCTACCGCTAGATGGTAAGCCGGGGTGTATCAATTTTGAGTAAATTAGCGTCCTTAAATTTCGAAATATTGCAGTTTAGAGCATTTCTGAAAATTACCGCTATATGAAAAGCGGCTGTAAGTTTAGTCCGATTTCAATTATTTTCAACATTTTGCTTTTATGTGGCAAGCACAATAACCATACCGAGTTTGGTACAAATTGGTATAACGGTTACCGAGATACATATATGTAATCATAAGTGGGCGGTGCCACGCTCATTTTCCAAAATTTTATCATAAACGTCTTTCTTGGTAAAGAATTGTTGCAAGCATCAAGTTTGAATAAATTTGCTTTAATAATTACTGATTTATCGAAGATTTTGTATTTTTCTAAATTACCGTTATATGGGATGTAGGCGTGGTTATCGTCCGATTTTAAAAATGGTCGGCCATTTGGTATGCTGTGCTAAGGCCAACAACTGTGCCAAGTTTGGAAGAAATTGGTGCAGCGGTTACCAAGATGTACACATGTAACCATAAGTTTGGCGTGGCTACGCCCATTTTCCAAAAATGTATAATATTCTCATTTTTCGTCTAAAAGTTATTGTAAATATCAATTTTGAGTGAATAATCTTCAGTAGTTACTAAAATATCGCAGTTTCCGTATTTCTGAAAATTACCGTTATATGGGAAGTGGTCGTGGTTACAGTCCGATTTAGCCCATTTTCAATACCAACCTACCTTGGATAAATGGAAACCTACATACCAAATTTCGTTGAGATATCTTAATTTTTGCTCGAGTTATCGTGTCCACCGACGGACGGACAGACAGACATGGCTTAATCGACCTCTCTATTCATTCTGAGCATTTATGTATACATTTGTCTATATCTATCTCGATTCGTTTTGGCTGTTACAAACAAGCGTTATGTGAACAAAGTTAATATGCCCTTGTGCACAAGTGCGCTCGGGTATAAAAATTAACTGAACACATAAGGAAATTTGTATGTACGATGTAAATATTTATTAGATATTTATAAAAAAATAAATACTATTTTCATATTGAATATTTTTACGCTGAAAATTTAGTAAGAAGTAGTAGATGAAAGACAGCTTTTTTATTTTCATGAAAGGTATGAAGGCTTCGGCATAGCCGAAGACAGCCCCTTTTTACTTGTTTTTAATAACTTTGCGGAGTTTTTAAACAGAATGTTCATATTAGAGCCGATGTACGTTGGCATAAAAAACAACATATTTGTCTGTGAAGTTTCAAGAGTGTGCAACCAAATTAAAAAATAGCAGCATGCAGAATATCTGTCGCAGCTATTTTTGTTTTTTAATTTTAATAATTTTGGATACTTCAAAATGTTAAAATTAAACAATGAAAATGTTCTTCTTGTCAAAACGAACGAATATAGTGTAATTAAACTAGTGTGTCACCAATTGAAAAAAATCACATTGAGTAAAAGATTACTATTTATTATTGAGATTTTATTGGCACACTCGAAATTCATTCTAAAATTGTTATAAATATACATACATAATGAAAGCTATATATTTGTGCATAAGGAATAAATTGTAGAAATCTTAAACGCCAATATTTAATTTCTTTTAAATAATATGATTTTTAAGTTAAGGCGTGCGTATTAGATGACTGCGCATGGTGCTACAATGCGTATACGTTAAATACGCAAATACGTGTATATGAGCACGAGTGGTTATTTTTTTTTAGTATAATCTTGTTGTTTATACTAAACTGATGGTAATGCATTTTCTAAGGTAAGTATGCCTCCATTTTCGACCAAAAACACGTTTTTGACTTGTGTACGCTCTCTCGTCAAAGCTGAGTACGTAACACAAGTGTCCAAATTCAAAATCGTTCCAAGGATTTCCAAGGACTTTGAAATATCAGGATATAAAATTCAGGATTGCTCGTTACTCATCTCTTACAAGAGCATGCGATCCTCTGGAACATCTTTCCGTATTCATTTAAGTATGTTTATTTTTATGTTATTTATACATATTTAAAAAAAAATCGCTGAAAAACTAGCGATTTTCGACGAGTTACATAGCACTTGTTTCTTCATATCTCTATCAGTAGCTTTAGTAACAGCGTGAACATTTCCATCACGTTTACCGACCTTCGGCCATTGCAAACGCTTGGGGCAACGTAGCTCATAGTTGCACCAAGGTTTTTTTATTTTAAAAGAAAATATGAGAATAACACCGTGAATTAGTACAATATTGATAAGTTTTATTATGCAAATTCGGTGCTGTGTACAAATGCTTTTGGCCTACAATATTAACTTGATTACTACGCAGGGGTGATGGCTGGATCCCTTCCGCTGTCCTTGATCGCTCGAAAGAAGTAACCGAGCTAATTCTTAAGAAGTTAAGTTTGACCTCCAAGCAACAAACTGTTTGGAGGGGAAACTTAACGAAGTTTTATATTTAAGCGGTAAACTAATATACGAACATGCTAACGGCTTAGCATTAATCAGGTTATTTATATATGTGTGTATCCGTTGCACATTTAATGCAATTTTACATTAGGGTGGTTCACCCTTTTAAGTGTTTCGTTTAGCATGGAGGCCTAAACAGCCATTCTTCGAAAAATTCTAAATTTGTAATATAGTGAATACGCTCTTAAATAAAAAATAAAAACAAATAGTAGTACTCTAATGTGCTGAATAAAATGCATATTTTTATAAACACAAATTATACTGCTAAGGTATATGCAAAATCTAGGCCCTATTACGGTTGCCGACTTCGACGTCGATGTAATTTTTTCATTAAAAAATAGCCCCCGAAAGCCGAACTGCAGTTACGCTGACCACAGTATTTTTACGGAGAGGTGATCCTCGCAGAAATACTGTGGTCAGGGCAGTGGCGGATACAGGCGATTTTTGTATATTTCCGCGGTGAATGTAGAAAATTTCACATTCAACTGTGTAACCAGATATTCGTAGGGGGATAAAAAAAGGCACTTGCCGCGTTAGTTACCGATATCGCTAAGGAAATATACTATTTGGACATTGTCCTTCCTGGGAAAGCGGATAGAAAAATTTTCGGGCTAATTATCGTGCATCTAGCGCCGAAGATTATTATCGAAAGGAAATATTTATACCGCTATTGCATAATATTTAGCTCGATCTCCGAGAAAGATTGCCTAAATGTACATTACATAAACATTTGTGAGTTGAACTATTACTTCCATACATATAAAATTAGGGAATATAATACGCTACAAAAAGACGCTATCAGTTTGGAAGGAGAGTATAAAGTATGGTCAGAACGATAGGTTAGGTTAGGTTTGGTTAGAGTGGCTGCCCAGCGCAGGGCGCGGAGCACACGTGAGCTGGAAAAGCCCGTTGTGATAAAACTGGCCGAAGCCATTTGTTTCTTTCCCTCCCTTAGTAATTGAACCACCGAGTGCGTTTTTTAAAGCACAAAGAGTCGAGAACGTTCGCCGAGTTCAAATCGGCTAAACAATCTAGAAAGTACTTGTTGAAGAATTGGTTGCGCATGTTGGCCAGGGCGGAACAATGGCAGAGATAGTGTTCGATGGTCTCCAACTCCTCCTCGTCTCTGTAACTGCGACAGAAATCGTTGGTGAGGTATCCTAACCTTTTTACAGGTGTGCCCATCAGGCAGTGTCCGGTGATTACCCCGACTACTAATCGGAGAGAGGAGCGGTCCAGCCGGGTGAGAGCTATGGATCGCTTTACATCAATCTTTGGCCATATTTGCCTGGTAGTATGGCAGGTGGTATTCACAGCTTTATATTTACCTCCTTAACGAGTTTCGCCTTTAGTCTGCGTTTGCAGGAGGTTAGAGGTATGCCCGCATTCCTAGCAGAATTGACTACAGATAATTCCGTCGCCCAGCTCGTCGGCTAGGCAGTTGCCAGGGATATCCCTATGTCCAGGGACCCATACAACAGTCAAGGAGCATTTTGATGCCAGCAGGTTGAGAGTCTTCCTGCATTCGATGGCTACTTTGGACGTTGCTTCGTTAGAATTGAGAGATTTGATAGCAGCCTGGCTGTCAGAATAGATAGAGATAGGCCGTCGTGGAGGGGCGGAGGTTATAAGCCACCGAGCCGCCTCCATTATGGCGTTTAATTCCGCTTGAAAAACGCTACAATGGTCCGGTAAGCGAAAACTGAGATTTAGCGCGAGTTCGTCAGAGTAGATCCCGCTACCCACTCTTTTGTTAAGCTTGGAACCATCTGTATATATGGCCGTAGACCCTGGGTTCAGTTATGTGGCCCTTTCCCACTCGTTCCTTTCTGGGATTCTTGTGGAGAATTTGTTATCTAAACATAGTAGAGGAGTGGTATAATCTATTTGTCGTAGATTATCCGGTAGAGTTTCAAGTACTTTTGCGTGCCCGAATCTGAGGTCTCTCCACGTCTGGATTGTATTTAGCCTGGCCGCACTGCAGCCGACCTGAAATTTGCCGTAGAGATCCGCAGATGGAAGATTTAAGATTATTTCCAGAGATTTGGTGGGTGTAGTGGGCAGGGCTCCCGTTACGAGCATGGCAGCCGTCATCTGCACAAAGCATCGGTCTTATCACAGCTGTGTACATCCAGTGTACTATATGTGGTTTTATTCCCCATTTTTTGCCTATAGCCGCCTTGCAGGCATACAGGGCAGTATTGGCTTCCAGTCCAGCTTCCTGTGCAGAATAACACCAAGGTATTTGACCTCGGTTGAGAGAGTAAGTGCCACCCAGTTTAGGGTGGGAGGTTTAAATAAGGGAGTTTTATACTTCCTTTTGAAAAGTACCATTTCTGTCTTGGCAGGATTGACACTAAGTCCACATTCCTTGGACCAGATGTTTACCAGACCGAGTGCATTTTGCAATAACTCACTCAGGACCTGAAGATGTTTGCCCGTTGCAACGATTGCTATGTCATCGGCGTACGCTATGACTTGACAATCGGTGCTCTTTAGGCTTAGAAGTATAGTGTCCACTGTTAGATTCCAGAGTAGAGGGGAGAGAACGCCCCCTTGGGCGTGCCCCTGGTCACATACTTTGTAATGGAACCATCCCCCAGTTCTGATAGGATAGTTCTCTTTCCGAGAAGGAGCTCAATAAAATCCACCAGACCTCGCTGCACCCCCGCCATGAGAAGGGAGTTAACAACAGACTTCTGGTAGACGTTGTTGAAAGGACCCTCGATATCGAGAAAAACTCCGAGCGTTTTTCCTTTAAGGCCAATCCTTTTTCAATCGTCGCTACAATTTCATGGAGTGCGGTCTCCACTGATTTTCCCTTGGAATATGCCCGCTGATTCGAGGAGAGGTTGTCAGCTTTAATATTCCGTCGAATATATTCGTCGATGAGCCTCTCTAGAGTTTTGAGAAAGAACGAGGTGAGGCTTATAGGCCTGAAATCTTTTGGTTTCACATGAGCGGCCTTGCTTTCTTTTGGTATGAATACAACCTTTACCTTTGTCCACTCGTGTGGTATGTGAGTCAATGTTATGCAGGCTGCAAAAATCTGAGAAAGCATGGGACACAGTATGTCCTTAGCTTCCAGTAGTTGAGCGGGAAAGATTCCGTTAAAGCCCATTCCACCCTCTCCTCACTTACGATGTCCATAACGGTATCACCCAGAGACAAGTAGATCCTAGGACCGGTCGAAAAATCGGAGGTGTCATCTGAGCAGCCCGGGAAGTGAGTGCTCATAATGACCTCCAGTATTTCGCTATATGATGTCGTCCAGTACCCGTTAGGCTTCTGGATAGAGTTCATACTTGAAGAGGATTTCGAGAGAACTTTCCTCAGCCTGTTGGCTTCAGAGTTCTCTTCTATGTTGTCGCAGAAGTTTTGCCAAGATTCGCGTTTCGCCCTCTTTATGGCCTTCTTAAAAACCTTGAGTGCGTCTTTGTATGGTTGCCAAAGACCTGTTCGTTTAGCTTGATTGAAGAGCCTCCTTCTGTTCTTCCTCAGCGCTGAAATCTCCACCACTGGGGTTTCTTTTTGCCCTTCGGGAGGGTGCTTGGGCAGGAGGCTTTGAAAGCAGCATTACCGGCATTTGTCACAAAGTTCACTGCTTCATCAATTTTTGACGATGAGTCCAGCTCACCGAGAGAAACAACCTTCGTATTCCGGAGACTCGCTTAATCAGATCTTAACGATAAGCAGGACTTATCGTGAGAAGCGAATCTGTATAGAGAGACCGACAGCGTATTTTTATACTTTGCCCAGTCGGTTCGCTTTTTGTTCCTGTATGCTGTTAAAGGAGCAGGATCAAAATTGAGCTTAAAGCTAATGTAGAGATGGTCAGAGAAAGATTGTTCTTTGGACGCCTGCCAGTCCCTTCTCTGATCAGACAAACTGCTCGAAACAAGGGTGATGTCCAGCACTTCGCTTCTAACAGAGGTCACAAAAGTGGGGTCGCGCCTACGGTTACATACAGTAAGATTATATAAAAGAACAAAGTCAAGTAAACACTCACCTCGAGAGTTGGTGTCGCTTGAGCCCCAGATCGTGTTATGCGAATTAGAGTCTGCCCCTATTATGACCGGGAGTTTCCTGCGATTTGCTTCCTTCACAGCTTCTTCCAGTCTGTAGGGTGGAAAAACATGGCTGTCGTGGGCCCTGTTCATTTTTACCAGCCAGATCACGCTCTCCTTCAGCTGGACGCTGATGCAGACAGTATCCTCGTCGCTGTATTGGGAGAGTAAAAAATAATAATATACTTTTTTAATCAGAATGCAAGCTCTGATCTTACCTGCTACTGGAGCTGTGGAGCAACCTGGTAGGCATCAGAGTTCAGTCCACAAACCTTGTTTCTAACGATCCAAGGCTCTTGGACTAGAATCAAGTCCTCAGCTTTATTGCTGGGGCGAAGAAGAAGGGCAGCCGAGGCTGCCTTGGAATGGTGCAGATTAATTTGTAGGATCTGCACCATCCTCAGAGTCGGTGATGTCCATCGCTTCTAGCTCCTCGCGTTCGGCGGCGGCAATTACTGTGACGCCATTAACCTCCTCCTCCGGTTCGGAGTCCAGAAGCTGGTCCTCGTTCAGCATTGCCCACCGCACAATAGACCACCTTAGAGGTCGCAGTGCTCAAGGCTCATAATAATAATAATACCGACCCTACGTAGGCAGATACTGAGCTCGTGTCGCTCTCAGTATCTGACGCGGTATCGGGTACACCCGTTGGTAGGTGCCCAGGTCCGCTCGAGGCGTTGCCTGTGTTTTTGGCCCCTTCGTCGGTACAGTTATCGGGAGGAACGGATCCGCTCGGGGCGTTGCCCGCCTCCCCTACCCTTGTTGGTCCGTTTTCCGGTGGATTTTTACCGTGATGGAATAAAAGCCATAGCTTATTACCCCACCACAACCCTCGAGCACTGGGAAGGAAGCATCGTTGATGACAAAGCCAACAAAACGCTGCTTCCCCTTGGTTTCGCCAACTCGGACTATCCTCCAATCACTTGTGGGCAGTCCTTCGTTGCCCAGTCGGATAAAGTCCAGAATCTCCTCCGGCTTTGATGGTTCAGCTGGGATCCAGGCCCAGGCTCGCGACCTGTCTTTCCAATTGTCCGTGCTGATGTGGCCGTCCGGATGGCCCTTGTCCAACACCGCCAGCGTGAGGTGCTCTTTGGCGGCCTCGCTGAATGGCTTCGTGGTGGACACGGCCATGAACGGATGGTCAGAACTATGAACAAATGAAAAGTATGTCAGAACGATGAATAAAAAAAGCCATACCTAAAATCAGCAGCAGAAGTTCTTGGTAAATGGGAAGACGAAAATGCTTTTCCGTTGATTAACAAACTTCTCCGCATTCTGACTACACTTCTAGCTAGTAACGCTTCTTCAGAAAGAAGTTACCCTTCGCCGGTTAAAAACATGGTTCCATAGTATCATGAATGAAAAAATACTGATAGGTCTAGCACTTTTACACGTACGCTTAGGGCCAGATTTTAAGTGCACGGTCGTGGTTTAAACTTAGTTTAAACGCCCGAGCTGGCTGCTTTAAACTAAGATTAGCCAATCAAATGTCAGTCAGCTGTTCATTTTAAATTCAGTTTATGTAATCTAAGTTTAAACTGCTACTGAAACTGGCCCTTAGATATTGAAATTGACACTGAACGGATTATACAAAGATTCCCAAAAGGAAAGCGAAAAATTGAGTTTGAAATTTAAATTATTATAATCAAAATTCCGAATAAGTTGTTAAGTTACTTAATTACATCCCTCATTTGACAAACATTATAAGCAAAAAATAAGTATTTATGTAATATACACAACATAACTTTTAATCTTGTGCTTTTTTACAAAGAAGTATAATTGTTTTATTACATGGGACTCTGTAAATGGACCATGCGCCAAATTCACAACATGAAACTTACTTCAAGTAAAAATACATCACAAAACATTTCGACTTCATAAAAACTACTAGAACCTCTATTTGCGTGAAAAATAAATGTGGGTTCAAGCAGGTTGGATGCTTGTAGGTCATATTGCTTCGATTGGTCACTCCGCTGTGAATCAAGTTAGATGCCTGTAATTTAACGTTATTCGACAAGTCAATCCCAATCGCCCCTCCCCAAATAAAATCTTGTATCCGCCACTGGGTCAGGGTAGCTGGAGTTGGACTGACGAGGGCTATTTTTTGATGTAAAAATTACAACGACATCGTAGTCGACATTTTTCGAAACCCATTTTCACAATATCAGAAATAGTCCACAGTTTAATTTAGTTAAGTAGATGTAATAAATAACACTAGAAATATGATCCATTATTAAGAATTTACACCAAATCACACACTTCCACAATGAGGTGGTTTGAAAAGATATAGAAAGTCAACAAAATTTTTTTCAGTTTCAGTAAGAACTTATATTGATTTCTGAACACTGCCACACCCCACAGTTGAATGTAAATAGTACATAAAAACTTTTCTTTGTGGGTATTCTTTATATTGATAGTTAAGTTACTCTTTTCTAGAAATCCTTTAATGAATTTTGTCCATCTAGCTTGTTCCACACGACACACTGTGCATCAAAAAATAATAATTTGCCAAAGAGGAGCGGTATACAGCAAGCTTACACTTTATTATACTAAAATTTGATGGACTACAAACCTGCATAGGTACAAGTTTCCCAAATTTTCTGAATAAGAAATATAAAATTTGAATTACATGGTTTTTGTTAGATAGTAAGCTATACACTTATAAAAAAATAATAAGCATTAAATAAACAAGAGATGGTTAAGCAGAACAGGGGGCTACGCCCAAGCAGATTCTTCCGGGCAAAGAACTCATTTGAGTTATGAGCTATGCAACCGTATCGAATTTTCTGTCGCACAGCAAGCAAAAAATTTGCAAATGCAGTTCCAACTGCAAATCCAGGACCATTTCCACAACATCCTGAACAGCCTTAGTATTTAGTTTGCTCGATTTGTAAACAAAGCTTCTTAGCGGTGAAATATATACAATTGTGAACAACCTAAACGAGCGAAATTCACAATAGCGCGATTCAGCGTCATAATACCAAATGAAAATTCGTTCAATCAGCACTTTCGACCACAGTCGAAGACCGAATGCAACTCATAATAGGGGTCTTTCTCTTGATCACTTTCGAGAATGTAATACTGCCCTAATATGGTAGATATTTGTTTTTTGACTACTTACTAAATATATTCATGATTTCTTAAGTAGAAGCTAATATTTTGCCTGGTAGTGAATTTTTGTCTGCTTTAGGTTGGCTAGCAACTTTCTAAAAATATTAATTAAATATGTGACTATGCCTATTTTCAAATATTTGTGTGTAACTAACGGGTGATTTTTTAAGAGCTTGATAACTTTTTTTTAAAAAA
>NW_023458560.1:16986580-16990210 GCF_013731165.1 Rhagoletis pomonella
AAAAAGTCGATTCTTCACGCACCAGGCGTGAACCCTGTCGAGATCGGACTGTAGTGCGAAAGAATCCTCCCTTCTTGATACGACAGAATAAACCTTCAGGTCATCCGCGTACAGGAGAAATTTTGCATGTAGGAAGCATAAACTAATATCATTTATAAAAATAATAAATAACAACGGTCCAAGGATACTTCCCTGGGGAACACCTGAACTGGCATGAAAAGATCGGGAGGACGTGTCGTCAAGTACCACCGAACAGTACCTATAACTTAAATATGATTTAATCCAAGATAGAAATTTAGAGTGAAACCCTAAACAGGCTAGCTTGTCCAGCAAAATTGTGTGAGAAACTCTGTCAAACGCTTTTGAAAAATCCGTGTATACCGTATCAATTTGCAACCCAGCCGAAAAGCTTTCCAGACAGTCCTCCGTAAAAATCGCTAGATTGGAAACGGTGGATCTCCCTTTAATAAAACCATGCTGATTCGGAGATATGATATTTCGAACTGAAAATACCATTTTGTCCTTCAAATAACTTGGCAACCGTTGACAATTTAGCAATAGGTCTATAATTCTTAACGTCATTTTTATTTCCGCTTTTAAAAATTGGAGTAATATTTGTCTTCTTCCATTCACTAATAAAAGTACCCGAAGAAAGCGATAAATTGAAAATTAGCATTAGCGGCTTAATAAGAGCCTGGCAATTTTTAAAAAGAATGACAGATAAACCATCAATATCTGTTTGGGTTGAAAATTTCAGGGATGCAATACCCTTTTGAACATCCACCTCAGATAAGGATAACGAGCCAAACGAAAGAGAGGAATCCGACGCACTTGAAGTATTTAGCTCCAATCCATCATCAGCAACAAAATTGGCACTAAAAAATTCAGCAAACAGATTAGCGGCATCTTCCGCCGAATCCGCATGCTTATTATTATAGACCATCGAGGTTGGTATATTAGATTTACATTTTTTAGATTTAATAAATGACCAAAAAGCTTTCGGGTTAGTTTTAATATTGTCCCCGAAATTTTTTATATATTTTTTTCGAAGGGCTCTATCCATTTTTCTAAACTCAGAAGAACAACTTTTATAACTATAGAGATACAAGGTATTATTTGACGCTTTGAATTTTTTATAATACTTATTGCAGCGATTTTTGAGGTGCTTCAATTCCTTAGTGTACCATGGATGCTTGTATTTTCTGTTGGAAAATATTGGAATATGCTCCATACACAAATTATGCACCGTGGACCTAAACAATTCAAAACTGCGGTTAACATTAACGTTATTTTATTGGGTATGTCTCTTCTTCTTGTTCTTCAGAGAAAATGCCGAACAAACTAGACAAAGTCTTTAAGTTATTATTCAATTGACATTTCATTCCATTAAATATTTCTTTCGTCCGTGTGAACGAGCATAATAATAATATATTGGCGCTTAAAAATATGTTAGTGTTTGGCCGAGCTTCTCCTCCGATTTGTGGCGTGCGCCTTAATGTTCTTTTCAAGAAACCTACATTTGCATGATTTATCATATTTGCATTTTCCAAAAATTTTATTCGGTTTTTTTATTTCATTCATTTCCCGGGCCCTGACATTCAGCCTTTAACCTCTTTAGCTACTAAATACACGTTTTTTTAATAAAAATATATACAAGTTCGAAAAATATGTATTTTCAATGCATTTTTGGCTTTAGGCTTTTATGTTCTACGTTGCCATTTCATTTTGGGTAACATCTTTTGCTGAAACGACGCAGATCAGTATATACTTATTTGGGTGCTCGATTATTCGCCTGGTTTTTGAAAACCGGTTTTCGAGCTATTCGAAAAATGGCAATTTTAAAATACCCGACTCCCTATTATGAAAAACCCGGATAAACCGGTTTCATTTTACATAGTTCCTCTACAGTAACTCTTATTGTAAGTCAAAAATCAAAACCAAATTAAAATATCATTGCTAACAAGTAATTTTTAAGCAAAAAACAAAACCGACTTCAATTCTCATATAAAAATTTAAGGGTACCGTTAATTTCCTCATGATCCAATGATCGGATCTAAACCAAATTAGTATGGGACCAGCTCTGAGGTACCACTTTCCCTTAACAAATGAATTATAGAAATCGGTTAACGTCTGTTTTCCCAACGAGTTGTGCATAATGGTTTAACGGTGAGATTTTTGCGAATGGTCCATCTCTGGGTAGACGCTCAGGATAGAAATTAGATGCGCTGAAGTACTGCAAAAATAATGATACATATTCTGGATGAAGAGGCAGCATCGCCTCTCACCAAATTCAAGGAATGCCATCAGCATAGTACAAATGGTGCTCTCGGATTCAGTTCGAGGGCCCCGGCTTGATCTCCTTTGTTTTGTAAATAACTGATATTTATGTTGTTGTCGATGGAGAAAATTCACATTCGAAAATTGTAATAAAAAAATTAAACGCCATCCCAGAACTTTGCGCCCCTTGAATTTGGCGCCCAGGGCAACTGCCCTTCTCGCCCCGCCCTACAGGCGCCCTGCATGTTTTACAGGCATCATTTTGAGAAAATAAATACGGACACTAATGGCGGAAATAGGGTGCTGAACAAATTGATGCAACTGATGATTATTACCAAATGAGTATCTAATATATAGTATAACATATCCGCATATGATATCCGCACATTTGCAAGAATGATTTGTGAATCATCAATCAGAGTTTTTAATATACAGTCCGATTTAAATTATACTAAGAAATCTGGAGATGTCAGCGAAAAATTTGGTTTAAGTGCAGGATATTTATAAAATCGGTTTTTTTTTCAACTTTTTAAAAACGTATTTAAGATCGACATTTACTGAAGTTAGGTTTATTATTAGAAACTGTGGTTAATTATCTTCATATGCATTTAACGGGGTATTCTCATCAATTTCTGTAGTTCTGGTAAACTCGATAATTCTGTTTGTTACTCGATTATTCTATCAACTGTGGTCGTCCTTTTCAGCTTACTTTTGTTAGTCTGATAAATTATGTTGTTTATAGCGTTGGGCAGTATCGATACCAAAAGTACTCAGAACTCGATTCTCAAAAGGATCGACAGTAACCAATTTTTAAAAGTATCGATACTGAGTACTCCAAAGTAGCATTCAATCGACGTTATTTGGGATTAATATATTAACTTGAATAAAGTCCTGCCAGCTAGTGAGATTTCCTTACTAAGCATTAAAATGTTACCAACATATGTATGTATATGTAAAGAAAGTACTCGAATCTCAAAAGTACTCGATACTCCCAACACTAGTTATTTATAAACAGCTGATTGGTGCTTTTTTCCTATACAAAAGAAAATTTTAACAGACAATGCGCTTTAACCCACTTGGCAAAAAGGAGAAGGTTATCAATTCGTCGGTTTTTTTATGTATGTTACCGCATAACTTTGGACCAAGTTAATTTTTTAGCAAAAAACAAAACCGACTTCAATTCTTATGTAGAACTTTAAGATTACCATTCATTTCTTTAAGATCCAATAATCGGATCTTAGCCAAATTAGGATAGGACCACCTCTGAGGTACCACCTTCCCTTAAAAAAAAAGAATTATCGAATTATAGGCCCGATTCTGTTCTTGCTTTTTATAAACGATATTTCTACAGAT
>NW_023458560.1:16990310-17000551 GCF_013731165.1 Rhagoletis pomonella
CTAATGCATGAAAATCCTAACCTCAAAAAAATCACCCGTTATTAGTACCTATGCTTGCGGATTTATATACAAACATTACCAAAAATGTGGCCCCTTTAGGCACGCGTTGCATGTTGTAAATACGATGTAGTAAGTAGAGCATTTTCATAGTTGTCGCATGCCAGCATTGAATGTGGCTACTGTTGATGGCGAATATGTCGCTGGTGTTATTATTTCCGTTTGCAGAAATATCCTTTGCCCTGTAATTATGAAAAGGACACCGACAATGCTGCCAACGCGCACGCAGTTCGCATGTGCAACTATGTATGTACGTCTGCCTATCGTAGTGACGGTGCACCCTACATACATACATATAAACGGCGGTTGTGGCCTGAAGCAAAGCTGACTTGTTGTCACAATGCTCAGCGGGTTACTCATTAACTGCATACTTTGCTTTGTCCGCTTAGCAATTTTACTCCCTTTGTTTTTGGCCGAAATGTGGGTGCGCTTTCGTAACACATGCCAAGTGTGAACTGGTTGACTGCCTGCCTGCTTGTTGTTTGCTTCAACGGCACTCAGCTTGTTAGAATTTTCCTCCGCCGCGTTTTTGACTCCTCCGCTTTGCTGATATGAATCTATGTCAGCACTTCGTTTATTATTATTGTGAAATGCTTGTTGTTTGTTTTAGTTTTGCAATGTG
Source organism: Rhagoletis pomonella (assembly GCF_013731165.1). Taxonomy (NCBI): domain Eukaryota; kingdom Metazoa; phylum Arthropoda; class Insecta; order Diptera; family Tephritidae; genus Rhagoletis; species Rhagoletis pomonella. The sequence continues at coordinate 16,990,990 of NW_023458560.1, forward strand.
GATTTGTAGGTACATACATACATTTGTACATACAAGTATAAGTATATTTGCGCACATTCATCAGTATAACAATGTAAGCTTTTTACCCAGCAATTACATTTAGAAATTGTGTTCAATGCATTCGCACTGAGTTATAAGCGAAATAACTAATGTAAATGTATAAAATAGAAAAGTTAGCAGTTGTAGAAATTCAAGCTAAAATCGGTTCAGAACACACTTTTATGAGCTTAATTAAAGCATAACACAGTACACTCGCGATAACTCGAACTAATGAAAAACAGACCTGTTCGGGTTAACGAATTGTTCGAGTCTTCGAATGTTATGTTTTGTTATGCCCGGTGACCGGAAAAACCTACTGAGCAAATTTATTAATCTTAGCAGTTTAATATAGCGATTCCACCCTCAATATTTAAATTTCACCCAATCCATCTCAGTTTGGTTAATGCCGGACAGTTGCAGAAAAAATGCTCTCTATTCTACTCATCTTCCAAACTAGATGAACACAGTTTATCATCGCTGAACCTTATGGTGACGATATAACGTCCCCACGGATTGTTCCTTATAATCAGCCCTGTCAGAGTTCGAAGCTACGTCTTTCTCTGCCTGAGAATGAAATTCGCCAGCACTCTATTCTCTGGCCTTTTCAGGAAACACTTGGTTGTTTAGCTGGTACCTGGCAGTTTTCGCTATTCTTGCCCTAAAGTTTGACCGGTATAATTGTATGCTCCAAAGAACCGCAGTTCCCCAACTCATCAGCCAGTTTCTTACCTTCCCCACCAGCAATGGAGTTAAGCCTCAACCTACATTCCCGGTGAATTCTTGAACAGGTGCGAGCAGTTTCCTAGACCTTTACAGCTGTAATTGATTTGATTTTCGCGCCACCTTTCGCAAGTTATCCGCTCTGCTACTTTAAGTATTGCAAAGGCTTCCTATTTAAAGGGCGTTGCCATTACACCTAAATTATCTGAAGTTACACTCCAGAGGCCATCCAGTTCTGGTTTCATTTTTAGCCTTGGAGCCGTTAACGTTCCCCAACGAAGTGTATGGATCTTTCCATTACTCTCTTATAGAAAAGCTATAACATAGTAACATTTCAAAAAAGGATCCAGGTAATATTTTATGACCATGAGCCAAAAAAAAACAGCATTACTCTGATAACCTTCTAAACAACTCTCTGTTCTCGACACTCCGGTTCTCGGTCCACAATCCAAAAATATGCAGGCGACACATAGTTTTAATAGCTTCCACTTGATCAACCAATCCACGTGGCAATCAATATTGCAAAAGCTATGATCCTAAGTAGCATATCCAGCTCCAAACCCGAAGTCTTACTAAAGATTCGCCGACTTTCAGCTTTCGAAAACCTTCAGCGCTCGATTTACCTTTAACTCCACGAGCGTTTTGATTGTGAGCTTTACACAGGAGCATTTGATCTAATATATTTTTCGTCCGTATGTTCATGGCTTCTTTGCCTTAAGAACGTGAAACTCATTTACCTGTAGTGTAAAATCATTTCCCCAGTTTGAGGATGAAGACTACCCTAACTTTCATCCAAAGAGTAGGAATATGTTCCAATGCCTCACTGGTCATACAACTTTTATTAAGTAGCACCGTTATACGCTTTTCTCGTTCACACTTAAGAATATGCATATATGTACTTTCAGGGCAAGGTCGATAAAATAAGCTAAAAACCTCGCTGACTTCTCTGTAACCACCTATGGGTCTATGGATAAGTTTAATCAGGTAACTCTTCCGTCTTGCTTGCCCCTTCATTAGCTCCGCCTGCTTCAAGAATCAACCTGCTACTCGGAGAATGTGTTTACAAGAGAAGGTTGTGAGTATTCAGCAGTGACGTGATGTAATTCCATCAGGTTTTATGAGGGAGCCAAGCCTTATTGTTAGCGGTTTCGGTCGGCGCTCGCTAAGCCAACTGAGACCCATGTGTCCTGGAGCAGTCCACAGGTTGCTACAGGAACTCCTATATTATGTAATTCTATGACGAAAGATGACCTCAAGAATGCACCGTCCAGCCAAAGCATCAGAATTGTAGTTTTCTGCAATGTCACTGTTCTCTTGAACTCAAATCAGCCTAATTTGGAAGCAATACGTAGTGACCGAAAGAGAGACCAGGCATTCCCCAGAGAGTTTCGAAGGCACCATAAGCGATTGTAGAGCTCTGATTGCAGCTTGTCTTAGAAAGTAATTATTTCTAATCATTATTTTTTACCAGGAAGACACTTTCCCATAATCTCCTTTAGATGGATGTTTGTATTTAGAAAACGTTTCATTTGGGGCACCGTTCATTTTTTCATGTATGAAGTCAAAGTATCTAAAGATTACCGAGTAGTCATTTGCCAGGTTGAAGGAGAAGTTAATGCTTCTTAGCCAATTGGCGGAGCGGGTTGTGACAGCCTTTCCCACAACTTCTACGGGTAGCACAGAGCTAAGCGCCTGAGTAGGAGTAGCCCAGACTACCCCGCTCATTCGGACAAGCATGCAAAGGCTCTTATTTTTTTAACTAATGCAGAGTTTTCTAAAGATTCCACTAGAAAAATAACCCAAACAAAATGATTAACATGATTATGGCTCCATTTAGCAACTTGATTGCCTTTATCGAGAGGCCTTTCCTATAGAAGTTTTAGGGCTGTATAGGAAAACTTATGATTTTCAAAATCGATCGTTAATATTTGGATTCTAGGAGAGTTTCCTGTGCTGAATCGCTTTAAAAACATGACCCTGTCAGAGAGAACAAAATGAACGCCATCGATCGAGGTAAGCTGGTTATTGGGCACTTTAAGTCTCCCGGTGAAAAAGATTATCTCCGTCCCTCCAGGATTAATAGACAGTGCGCAGCTGGCATACCAATTTGGATCTAAGTTAAACTACGCCTGCATAAGATCATACGGAGTTTCCAGAAACTTTGCTTTGACGATGAGTGCCACGTCATCCGCATAGACGATAACCGGACAGTCTCTCATTTCTAGGTTCTCCAGAATGTCATTGTTGACGACGATTCAGAGAAAGGGTAAGGAGACTGCCCTCTGAGGTATACCCCTAGAAATGTACGAATAATAATACAAGAGAAACGCACAGTCCGAAAATTGTTGGTGACAATGTTCGTTGCTGGCGTGTATCCATATGGAACCGAAGAGGGCATGGTTGTCTGTCGGAGAAAAATTATCCTTAACGCATTCCAAAATAAACGTATACTTCTTTTATTCACAAATACTAAATAACTCTATTTCTGCTGACGTTTATTGTGCAACATAGACACCGTGCTACTGGTGCTACACGCATATCCCCCCACTGCAGCACCATAAGGAAGCTCTGGTACATATGTATGTAGTTGATTGTGCACTAACTTACATGCTGCTAAATGCTTGTTGCTGCCACATAATGCCTTGTCTGATGGTTTTCTATGAGCCTCTGACATGCAAATACGCATGCGTAGTGAAAATTTCTCACAAATGTCAGTGCAAAATTATGGCTTTGAAGACTGGAAAATTTCGAATGCATTTTTTTTTTTAATATGAAATGTCAGCAACTGCGTGCATAATTCAAGAGCGGGCACTAAAAATTTTTACAAATTTGAATTTATTGCTAAATTATGCTACGTAGATACTTACATATGAATGTACCTGCGTTACTACGGGCCTATGGAATTAGATCGCAGCAACAAACACACATGCACATATATGTACTTGCATATGAACTCAGTTTACTTGGCCACATTTGTGCTGCTTTCTGCCCAAAAACCCAGAGACTAGCTGGATGCTAAGCAGCGGCATAACACGTGGTCGGCTGGGTTTTTGTTACGCTGTCAGTGGTCGCAGCGGTGCTACCGATAGCCAACTCACTCGCATTGAGGCATGCAACAGTAGCCAAAAGTGGTCGCAGCGGTTGCATAGCTGAGTTTTTCAAACAATTGTTAGGTGATGGCGTATTGTAAGCTGTAGGAATGCCTTATTTATACACTTACCAAGTTTTGCACACACAAATAAATACATATGACTAAGTACGAGTATGTGTGCGAGTGTGGGCTGCCAAAATGTTTGCCAACATTCGATTTTATACGCTTCCAGTGAGCAAGCAAGACATTAGCTGCAGCTAGAGTCTGCTCCACATGGCATTTCTGAGAAATTGAAAACAAATTGAAAAAACATTTAATTTCGTCAAATTGGCATTTTGTCTAATTACGTTGAAAATTGTGATTTGCACGTCACACCTCGCACAATTCAATAAAATCCGCAGTATCCACGTTGCTTTGATTGACGAAAAGTCGGCACGTTTCTAATGTATGTATGTATGTTAATATGTATGTATATCCTTTAATATTTATATATGTACGTTTTCAGCAACGAACTGGTGTGCCGGCAATGGCGTGTGAATAATACGCACAGCATTTGCACTAAATATTGATGTATTTAAGTACATACAGTCTTCAAAAGGGTCACAACTCAAAATTGCACGTTTGTCAGAAAATGCGAAATAATATTTCTTAGCACATGATGATCATATGCCCAAGGGAGACTTTACCTTAGGTTTGTTTTAACAAATTATAATACAAATTTGCTGCAGCTTTTGCTGAAAGGTAAATAAAAGCTCTGTGCACCTTTTTAGCGCATAATTCCAAAAATGCCAAATTTTGAGTTGTGCCTCTTTTGAAGACGGTGTGCGATATGTAGATATGTACATATGTATAATTTTCCATATTTTCTCTTACTGCTCGCTATTCGCCCCTTAAGCATTACAGCATTTAACCATTTTACTATTTTACGAATTTGCTGATATTCACTAGTTTTTCGCGTCATAAAATGTGCCATAAAATCGACACTTGCCACTTCCCGCCCACTGAATATGATGTGTGGTGGTATCAAGCGCCGCCGGATTTTGACTTTCACACTCACTCAACGAATAGAGAAATAGATGTGGGAGAGCTAGAGATGGTGTTTATACAGTAAAAAAAAATAAGTTACTTAGTATGTTGGAATAGCATACATTTTATATAATTTTCCAATATACATATGTATACTAGGGTAGTCCATCATTTTGTTTTTCCAGTTTTCCCAGCCACCCCTCAGAATCAAGATAAGAACAAATATTTTTTTATCGAAAATTACATAGAAAAAAGTTTCCGCATATTGGGACAAACCTCTATATCCCTACGTTATTCGATGCCTTGAATGCGGGTCCGAGATCTGTTAGCATCCATCACGTCAGCTTCGAGGTCATTTGAAGGTTAAGTAGGGAAACTTGAGAATTAAATACAATCCTTCTGAATTTGATATTTAGAAGACCTTGGCATGACCTCTAGATGACCTTGAAGAATTAAGGGATCCCCATATTTGGATTCAGCGACAACAAAAACAAAAACAAAAGAAAAACAAAAATTATTTTTATTGAATAAATTTTTTATCCTATTCGACCCTCAAATGACCTCGAACCTGACACTATGGACGTTAACGGATCTCGGATTCGGGTTCAGCCAGTCTTAAACTCCATTTCAGTTTCAATGAATTTTTCCCTACTTGACCTTCAAAAGAACTCGAACCTGACGTGATGGGGTCTAACAGATCTCGGATTCGCATTCAGCGCGTCGAATAACATGGGGATATAGAGGTTTGGTTCAATATGCAAAACTTTTTTTTTGTTAACCTGAAATTGAACATAAGAAAAAATATTCTTTTTGATAGAAAATTATTATTATTTTTTGATCAAATAAAAATATTTCCCTTCAGAGACCTTAAAATTGTATTTCAATATTAAAGCAAAATATGTACATTGTACAATAAATTAATTTTTTTTTGAAGATTCTTTAAGCAAATTATTCTTATTTGACTAAAAAATATATATGTATTTCTTTAATTACTCTGTAGCAATTCCACGAAAAATTTTATTTTCCCCATATAAAAATTTCGAAATAAATAATACTAGTCTCCTTATTTTCATTATTACTCAGTTCTGGGGGTTGGCAGCAGGAAAATACCAAAAAGTTAAAAATTTTTGTGCGTGTTTGGACCACCCTAATGTACATAAACTCATTCATATTGGAGCAGCCAAGCATTCATAAAATGTAAATGGTGAAGACTGTATATGATTTACGATTTTCCGTTACGATTTTCCCTACGCACTCGATGGCATCAAGCAATGTTTTACTTCAAATATATAGTTATATTCTTCCTCAACTTTTCCGCTTTTCTTCTAATATTATTCCCCTTTCACCAGTTTGCCTTTTTATAGTCCACCTTTTTATGGCCATTCGTGTTGTAACGCAGCAAGAAAACAATCGTCATATGAATTTATTCAAATTTTCTTCCCTCTCAACCTCACATTTAAAGAGTTATATACATACATATTTTATAGCATTTTTATGCGCCTCGTAATTTTCTTTCCCTTAGCCGAAGGTAAGCAGGCGTTGTTGTAAATATTTAATAGGGTTGCCTACAAAATTATTTCTATATAAGCAATGTAGTTATTTTCGGTAGACAAGTTCTGAAGTAGCGTAGTATTCAATGTTAGCCTATCTACAGATCGTATCTCATCATCTACTTGGTTGGACACTCATCATCTATTTATTGCCTTCAAAGCCGCTTTCGACAGCGCTTAAATGAGCTACCTATACTCCGCGATGTCTGAATTTCTCTCCCCACTAAACTTATACGGTTGTGTGATATAAAGTTGGAAATTTAAATGACATAAAGGTCCCCTTTGTAAGAAAAAAATAAGTATGTCCTTTTCGTAGTGATAATTACATATTTATGGAAATCAGCTGATGAAATTTTGCTGAGATCAGCATTGCAAACTTTGTTATTTCCATTTAAATGAACTTTTCATTATGAAAACACTTCTTGTTTAAAGTAGATTTAATTGACACTTTAACTAAAAGGAAACTTTTGCAAAAGGAACATTAAGTACTTCATTACGAAACCGGCGCTAAGAGTGCTAGAACTGAACTGATTAGGTAACATTTTTTACAAGAGCGTACAATTTTCTGATGTATGCCGGTACCATTGACATCAGCGGTGGAAACAATGGCTCAGGTTGTTCCGCCTATTCTAAGTTGGATATGGAAGCAAAGGGAATGGGCTTAAGAAGATTGAGAATCTCTGCCGTCTAGCAAAAGCTCAGCCTCTTTCCATTACACTGCCCATTAAATCAGAAATATGCAGTTGAAAAGTCTGTAAGTTGCACTTCTGTTGCATATTTCACGATGATGAGAAAGCTTAACGCTGAATATTGACATAGAAAATCCGGAATTGATTTAACGCCAAAGTTAGAGCATTTACAGAGCGAAGCCCACCCATTTAAATAAAACAAAAGTTGGAAGCTATATATATATGGTTTTTCCTGAAGAAGATAGAAAGAATTCTCTCGATTTTTATTATGCCATCTAATTAAAAACTAAATATAGCAAATGACAAAAACAAGTCTAAACTGAACTGTTCCCGAACCCGGGACCTGCTGAATGGCAGTTTACCTACTTACTTACTTAGCTACGGTGGTCGCTTTACCTAAACTATTCTATTTAATTACATACATTTAAAATCAACTCAATAAAACAATATATAAGATTAAGAGTTAGGTTAGGTATGCTGGCCCACATAGTGGGCTTCGCAGTGACCTTTAAGGTCCATAGCGTTACCAAGAGCAGTGCTGAAAAAAATCGCAGCCCTCTTGGTTAACTGAAACAACTTGTTGTACTCTACCTTGGCGGCGGCTTCCAGACTAACCCGCAGTCTGCTAAGGGCAGGAAGCTCGCAGAGGATATGATCCACTGTCCCTCCTGTGTTCTGCATCCTACAGATATTATCGTTAGTCAGAGCCAGTTTAAGGGCGTGCGATGCCAGCGCAGGCAATGTCCAGTAAGGACAAAGTTCGAGGGGTGTTTTCCCACGCCTTCTGCGCTTTCCATATCATGGGTAGGTCGAGTTCCCGTTTAATCGCCTGGAGGGAAATCGGCACCTCCTCTATCAGCATGATTTCAGACAAAGTATCAGCCTGTCGGCCTCTTCGTTGCTCGCGACGTCGGTGTGCCCCGGATCCCACTTCAGAGCTGCTCTGCCACACTTACGGAGGAAGTGCTGTGGAATAGTAGCGCCTTCATTGTACCTGAATGTCTACATAGAGATTCCGCCGTCTTCCTTATAGCCAATACCTCCGCCAGGAAAATGTTGCAATAGTTTGGCAGATAATAGATTTGTTAAGGCCGAGCTCCGCACATACGACTGCCTCATCTATGCCCTTCCCCAACTTCGATCCGTCTGTATAGACATTCACATCACATCACATAGTCAATCCGTGCGCGTAAAGTCGACGCTATACTGCTGTGACCGTTAGACCTGAATACAAACTGACCCGTAACATAAAGCCTGGCGGCAGTTTATGACGCTATATTCTTGGCCGATAGGTCCGCCGGTAAGAGATGAAACAAGGCGTAGAGTGCCGCGTCGGTGTAGTCCTAAGTTTCCCTGCCATGCCGATCATTGATAACCTATATACACTTCCTATACTCTTAACAAATGTTTTGAGTAGTTTTCCTACATTTCATATAATTCATATGAGACTCAATCAAGCACACTTTCTCTATAATTCACATAAAATAAATAAGGTATATCTATGGAATTTTCTTTATTTCTGTTTTACCGCTTAGCCTTGAACCTTTCCGACTATCTTCTTGTTTTCATAGGTCATGTTTCTCTCTGCGATAACGCCAGTTGCTGTATGGCAAAGACTTCAGCCGTCAGGCAGACGATGTAACTGCGTGATATGTACGTTCTCCGAATATAAATCATGGCCAGCTTCGTAGAAATCGTAAAAGAATTCGAAAGCCCCAGAATGGCGTGGCGTGATTTGTGCAGGCATTTTAGCCAGGCTTGATTCTGTTATTACGTACTCTTTTAAATTGACTCAATGGCACCGCGTGTCCACAGTCAACTTAGGTCCACAATTTTGATTCCCTTATTATACGAAGCTATTTTGCGGCTGCACCTGCGATGAAGCTTGTGCTGGATTTATTCGAAAGTTCTAGGAGTGTCTAGAGTTTGATTTACCGAGGCCGGCAAGTTTCCACCCGTTCCAGATGCTCATACATAGATAAGTCAAATTGTATTAGATTTAGACTGAGAATGGCGCTTTTTGGGGCACTTGCTACTCGTTGCATTGTAAATCCCTATAAGCTACTCCTGATCATCACAGACGAATGCAATTTTAATTTAGAAAGTTAAAAGACAGTACGTTTAGTTAAATAAAACTTCAATATAAGTGATTTTTCTTCATTTGGCAACCTTGGCGTGAACTTAGACTGATTTAGCATGCTATAATTTGGACTTCTCTTTAGTTTTCTGCGGGCAACTCGAATTTTCATATTTGTCGTATTGCAAGGGCATATCAATGCATAGTTTGCAGCCAACTTCTGTTAAGGATTTTGTGTATGTTTGACCAGTGAGCATTTGCCATTTCCGCCGTTACGGCTTAGACTTTTGTGAATATACTCATACGAGTATGTAGATATTTCTTATTGTAACGGGTGATTTTTTAAGAGCTTGATAACTTTTTTTTTAAA
>NW_023458560.1:17000651-17017946 GCF_013731165.1 Rhagoletis pomonella
ACTACTCAGCCACAGCGTCAACCACAATGCAAATCGTAATAAATAATGTTTGAAAAGTCATAAGTATTACGAATTAACAATGTTGCCACAAGAACTGTTGCATTTGGTAAGACTGTTGCGATAAAATTATTATAAAAACTCGAAATGTTTCGATTTCAATTTTCATCCAAGCGGCATACAAGTTTTAAGAAATCAATGGTAAGTTTTGAACAAACATACAACACACTTATTAGAAAGGCCCTATCTAAAATATTTGTTCCTTTGCGGAGTCCTTGTAAACCTTTAGAATAATTTTAGTTCTTCCGTTGCAAGTTTCTTATTAAGACCTTTTTAATAAACGCTGGAAATAGTTTATTAATGGGCTAGTTGTTTTTAAATTAAATTAGGTCCTTAGTGAACAATCTACCGACATTTGTACAAAGCTGAATATCGAAAGAAATTACCTCTGACTAAAATTTTCTTGTTGGCCTGATTTAAATTTAATAACTTTTAAAAGTGGTCATATTTATTATCATTTTATTAGATTTTGTACAACATAAGACATATTTTTATGTACATACATACAATACATGTATAAATATTTTTTATTTCGGAATTACAAATACAAATTAATTACATAGGAACATATAATATGTATTAAAATTACCATATTTGATAAATAAATAATTAGTAACATTTGAAATTAGATTTCTGTACATAGGAAAATATATAACATGATCGCAATCGCCTAATTTTAATACTGTAATCGCACATATTTAATACAATGTACTTAATTATACATTTCATTTACAATACAATGTATATTTGCTAAATATTTCGATTAATTTTGTTATCGCATTTTTTTTTTTACATTTCGGACACGCAAATAAAATTACAAACGAGTTTTGCATTTAAACAGAAATATTGCTGCAACATGTTGCTTCAACACGCTGCGACTTTTAGCAACATTGAGAGTTTAAAAATATATGTATTAGCTAGTTAATACATAAATATGTATGTACAAACATATGTAGCTACGCAGCTAAAAAACAAAAATTTATGCAAATTTTACAAATTGGATTGCACATTTTACATCCCCTCTCAGCTAACCGCTCAAAGTGGAGGGGTACGCGCCATTTGCGGTTGCTGTTGTTGTTGATGCTGCTGCTGCTGTTGTTGCTGTTGCTGTGGCAACTGATACGGACTGTAGCGTTGAAAATGCCGTATGCGCATATCAGGTGAGGCCGAACCGGACGAGGATGGCGTCGTAGCTGGTGGAGGTTGTGGCACTCCAACCATTATTGTCGATGGTGGTGGTGGCGGCGGTGTGCGGCAAGCATTAGCCGCTGCAGCGGCGGCGGCAGCAGCTTGTGCGGCTGCAGCCTGTTGATTGGCGCTCGCTATGAAACCGGCGGTCAGTTGGGGCCACTGTTGCCGCCACATGCCAATATTGAAAGCGTTGAGTACAGGCGGGCGTTGATAGATTTGTGGCAGCAGCATTTCCGTGTACGGTGAACGACCAAATATTTGCAAATGCTGACGCGCCTTCTCGAGAAATGCCAGTGAAGCTGCATCGGCTTCCTGTGGCGAGAGTTGTGCCATTAGAGGATCGGGAAAGAAACGTAATGGCGAGCGAAGATGTTGCTCGAGGAGAAATGAATCCATTGGGTCCCTGTGAAAGAAATGAAATGGTTTTTTCTTTTACTTTTTGTGATAATCAAAGTAAGTATTTATATATTTATTAAAAAAATGTTTATAAAAATTAGATCGCTCGATTTTACTAGCATAGTTACGAGCGGAGTTCAAAAAAGGCAGAAGGAAAGAACAAAATCGTGGATTTTTCAGCGACGGCATTTAATTTTCATTTCGCGTCAAGATAGCTGAAAGTTAAGCTGACATGCATTTGTTTGCTGACTGGTATGATATGTATACAGGGTGTACCTTTTACCCTTTCTTAAATTGAGGAAAATGTTACGAACGGAAGTGAGTTAAACTTCCGGGAATTCCATTTTTTATGGGATATACTTGCTTTTACCACAGTTTCGAATTCTATTATTTAGAGACTGAAAAATATAGTTCCGAAAAAAAAATCGAAACAAGAGCTATGTACATATTTTTATCCCCAGAATCCGAAACTGTTGTAAAAGCATATACATATGTCCTATTTTAAAAATGGAGTTCCATCGAAACCGGATGTCAGTAATACACCAAAAGCTAGAGCATCCTCTGCTTCGTAATGAATATTTTTCCGTTTTCCAATAAAAAACATTTTTCTACATTTTAGAACAGGTTGACGGGTGGTCTAGGAGGCCCTGTATATATTTGCCATCTGGCCGTTTCCCGTTTAACTTTTACGTATGTATCAAAACTTCGTCTGCGAGTTTCACTGATCTTCAACCTTTTAAACACTTGGCTGAAGGAGGTCAAGGTACAATTAGGCATCGACACCAACAGCAAACTAGTAATACCGGCGCTTAATGACCCGAAAATGTTTGGAGTTATCTTTAACTACCTGGCCATATCCACACACACAACTAAAATTGTCATTAAAGCACAGAACTTCAATAAAGCGCCCAAAGAAAAGAAGAGAGAAAGGGGCAAAAACAAAAAGCGTTACCTATACCACGCAATTGGCGGGCCAGTTCAAAATTATGCTACTCCAATTTGGTCACTGGGGACTATTTAGCAGAATGCAGTAAACTAAGTTACAGATCTGCAAAAAACATAGCACTACATAGCACGGAACGGGGTGCCTTGGATTCTTAGCGATGCGTCAGGGACATGATTTTTTGCTTAATAAGCAAATGGCGCTTGGCTCCTACCGTAGAAAACACTTAAGCAGACACTTGCTAGAAGCAGATCCACCACTCAGGGATAGGATCTTTACAAATTCACGGCCAAGATCCAGACATACATCCACTGGGCAAGATGTTGTAAAGAGAGGCCATAAACGGCAATTACCACCAACTCTCTACCCTTGTATACCGTCATCGGAGTTCAACCACATAAAGTCAACTGATGACATAAAGTCAACTGATGACATCGATTGGTTTTCTAACCGATTAAGGCAAGACTTAGTGGTGAATATCTGCTCATCACGTAATCTTAAGTGAATTGGAATTCAGTTTAAGTGATTCTCAACCAACACAATTAAGCCGAAACTTGCAATGGCGATATCCTGAGCAAATAAATTTACAGACCCCTAAATGCTATCATTAAAGAGATGTGAACTATTGGCTCTTGGCCTATTATCATCTGCTTCATTGATTTATTTGCGGATTGTGAACATTTTAGCTTGAAATTCTGAAGCTTATCATTAGCTATATTGGAATTAAGCCAGCATCATGACACCCTTTAAATAAAAATCTATGGAATTACACTATCCTGGTCTAAAGCTTTGACCAACGAGAGACTGCTGCAAACCTTAGCGTTCTGAATAATTTCTACGATTAAATAAATCTTTCGGAAGAAATCTATATAAAAGCTTCACGGAACGAAAATTTCTAGTGAAGAAAACAGCATTCGGTTTTGTTATGAACTTTAAAAAAACATTTAAAATGCGTTTTTCGGTTCTTGCGACCAGGGAAATGGATTCATTGCATACTGGTTTCAGGGTAAAGAAAAATGGAAAATGAAAACCTTCTATTTTTACTATTTATTTGGCTATCTCTTATTGTTCCCGAGATATCTGATTTTATTAATTGGTTCCAAAATATAACATAATGCGGCTAGAAATAGTCATCGAACTTGAGGCTCTTCATATAACCATAGATCAGGTCGTCGATAAACTCAGGTTGTCAAAAATAGAGTTATGCAGCAAAGCAACCTGGAGCATCTTTTCCCTCGAGGGACTCCTCCAAGCTAGCACCCTGCAATGCCACACGGAAGACTTAGAATCCCCAGAACGAATAGGGGCAGAAATCTTTGGATTCAGGACCAGAATCTCTGTTTCTATAGGCAAATATCCATGCACTTTTAAGGCGATAGTTTACGTTATATATAGCTAGTTATACATAAAAGCTACCGGAACGAGATTATCATTATTCTAAGTGATAGTCAGAAATGATGTAAATCATCATTAGTTTTTGTAATGGGTACTAGGCCACAGGGAAATAAGGCTAATGAGACCTTAAACTGTCTCGCTAGAGAGACGGCAACCTTAACTCCAATTGACCCTGAGCCCATCCTGGAAGTATGTCCCAAAATCTAATACCCTCCGAAAGGAAAAAGTTAAAATAGGTATGTACTTGCAGGTATCTTTGTATCTTTACAGGGCACTGTAGCCAAAGAGCGCATCTGCTTGTAAATGTATAAGCTGGGGATATGGTCAAATGGTCTTTGTCGTCTCTGCGTCTGTACCAGTGACGCCAGCACTAAATATTCTCATTGAGTGTGATGCCGTCTAGAGAAGACGGAGGATGCTATCATGACATGGCTTTTGTAAATTTTCAAGGGATGCATAGCCCTTAACTACGTCCCTTTGTCGTGGAAATGAGTGACATAAGTTTTCATCTCAAAAAACTGGTAAGCGAGCGCACATCTACGCCAAAGATTTTCGAGCAATTATCTCAACTACCTTTGTTCTCAAAGCTTTCGAGGGGGTTCTAGACGCGCACGTCCGAGGGTTTTTCCACGGCGATAGTATGTCTTAGGCAAAGCATTCATATTTACGAGGACGATCCCCTGAGACGGCGCTTCATGAAGTCGTTTGAACAGTCGAAATTCCTAGGCGAGCTTGGTGTCGCGGAGTCTATAAGTTCATGGCTAATGGCGATGCTTCGCAGCAGAACTATTTCAGCGGAACTTGGAAGCTATACACTAATAAGAAACGTTAGTAGGGGCACTCCTCAAGGTAGATTGATCTCTCTAATTTTACAGTTTAGCACCAACAAATCAGTACCGGCCCTGACTATGAAGCGATTTTAGTAACCGGGTTATTCGCATCTGTGGTGAGCCACATCATCGATGGAACTTTAGTTGAGCTATGCCGATAATTCGAGCAATGTGGCCTTAGAGTGAACCCATTTAAAACAGAATTAATGTTCTTTGCATCCAGGAAAAAGGTTGCTAGATTTTTATTACTAAAGCTGAATGGACAAAACCTACGATTATCTAAATAAGCGAAGTATTTGGGAGTTATACTGGAATTTAAGCAAAGCTGGAAAATAAATACTGAAGAGTGAGTAAAGAAAGCGAGCATTGCCTATTACTCCTGTAAGCGGCTTTTTGGGAAGTCATAGGCTCTTAATTCAAAAGTGGTACACAGCTGTTGTTCGATCTTATGCTACGATTCTCTGGTATGGCGGGCAGCCTTAAAAAAACCAGTATAATCATGTGAAACTAGGCAGAGTTCAGAGGGCTGCACGCGTCGGTATTCGCCATAGCTGAAGCCTACCATCTCTTAGAACATAGTAGTTTACCTCACGGCGAGCGTGTATCCATTTTCTCAGATAGCTAAACGGGCATTAAGGCCTTGGCGTCTTTTGCAAAAAGGTCGAAACTTATCAGGGAGTGTAGCACGCTTTTAAATTCAGTAAGTAGTCAGCTCGATCTAGATTTAGTTTGTGTCCCTGGTCATCGCAACATTCCCGGAATCGAGGCTGCTGACGAATTAGCCGGAAAAGGTTGCACATTGATGTCCGATTGGAACCTTATATAGATACATCTTTCTCCACAATCTTCAGAAGTCTGATCAAAGGTGGCGCACGGCGGCAGGTTGTCGTAAGAGAACACATATGCTTGTAGCAACCCTTACTAGGCATTAGACGGTTGGTACCATGCGAGAAGGCTGGGAATCGCCTACAACAATTTATGTGGAAGCTGCAAAGACGAGAACGAGAGGTAAACAGGAGCTTCTTTGCAAATGCCCAGCTCTAATGAGGAGCAGAAATACCATGCTAGGAGCATATGAGTTCACATCGTTACGAGAGCTATCTGATACACATAAGTGTCCACAACATACTCAACTTTACAACGACGCCGATTGGTTCTAACATATTCATTCGAGGTATATGTTATCAAAACGGCACTTAGCTGCTACTTGGGCATAATAGTTTTTCCGCCACCATTTTAACCTAACCTAACCCCGAAAGCGCTGCTAAACCTTATGTGGGATTTGGGTTTAGAAGAAGTATTGTGAAAAATAGTGCGCACAATAGGTTACTAGTTCCCGGTGCACTCCTATTTTTAATATCTATCTATCTATCTAGTCTCATCAAAACAGGTCACATCATCTGCATATGCCCATTGGAAGATACCACAGCGCGTAAAACTGATCCAAATGTTTTACGGAAATGGTTGTTTTGCACTTCGCGCATTGCGTGATTTTTTCGGTCATCATAACCGGCCATCTGAGTCAATAATCAGCCGTTTGGTGCACAAATTTTAAGAAATCGGGTCGGAGCAAAACGCGAAAATACCAGTGCATCCTTGTACTGGTGCTTTTTGGGCTGGCGGAGTCATCAAATCCTACTTCTTCGAAAATTATGCCTATTATCGCTGTTATGGCGAACATTATCGTAACATGGTACCACCCTTTTTATGGCCAGGATTAATTGGCATAGGCTTGGTTTCAACAGGACGGTGCCACTTGCCATACCTCGCATGAAACAGTGGCCCCAATGCGAACGAAGCTCTTTATTACCACTGCACTTCTTTCTCTAGGGGTACGTGAAAAGTATAGACTATACCAGTAAGCCGGAGAGACAACACCAGAGCTGAGGAACGAAATTATATGCGTTACAAATTACATAGAGCCGAAACAACATTTTTTGTTGTTGTTTATATACAAAAGAAAATCTGCGGTTTTTTTAATCACTCTGCACATACATACATATACAGTTATCCTACAGATACATTGCGACAGAGCTTACAGCCAAGCAATCTGGTTTGCAACATGTTGCTAAGAGTATGGTTTCGGAACAATTATTAAACACTCCTTTGCATTCGAATGTCGAGGCTTTTTTCTGCTATTTTTGTGTTAATGTATTATTTTTGTCTCATTTACTTCTCATTTGATAGTGTATAATTAGCAGTTGGCAAAACAACATCACCATGAATAGTAACAAAGTAATCACAACAAAAAGTCTGAATTACAAGCAACTTAGAACACGAATGGAAATAACACCAATAAAACGGAAAATAGTAAAAAATTTCATACAATCATATAGCAACAAAAATACTGGTGCATATTCAAGTTGATGTTAAACCCGTTTTTTGTTGCTGTATGTCAGCAGTATTCACTCATTACTAGCGTTTCGTTAGTTGGCCATGTTCGTGTTGCATGTACGAATGAGCTTCAAAGTTAAATTCGCCGACCTATAATTTTCTCGGCCAACTTAAAATGCTGCCGGCCGCTGCGTAATTGTGTTGTTGTTGCTGCTATACGAGCACTTCTATATGGTACAACTGCTTGTAAAGATATCTTGTACGATACACATGTGTTGTTGTTATAGTTGTTACTGCTGATTTGCAGTGGCAGTGGCAGAATTTTCTTTTTTTTTCGTTTTTGCACCGAAAGTGTCGAACAATAAAAAAAAACGCTCCAGCATTTATAACCCAAAACGGAAAGAAGTGAAAATCATTTTGATCCGACACTTTAGGAGTTTGCATTCTTTTTCATTAAGTGCGCAAACTTGGCTGCTTGTCTGCAACTTGCAACACTTTGTGTTTTGTAGTTTCTGTCGATTTTTTTATATGCCACACTGCATGCATTTAAATTTTTATTATCTCTAAATTTTTTCCTCACACACAAATTTAGCAAATTTGCGGCCAAAATATTTTCGGCTTTTATGACATGCGATATAATTTTTAACACTTCATTCGCCAGCACACCCATCGCACATAAAGGCGGCGACACACATTGGTACCTTTGTAAGCGACGGTGAGTGGATCCAGTGTAGTAGGAATGGAATGTCGGGTGCAAAAGCGAACCTTTGAATGCGGCAGCTATGCACGCACGCGCGCACGCAACATGCAATGCCAGTGAAATGCGTAATTGTTGCTGAAAATTTATTTATTGCTAAATTGGCTTTTGTTGCCTTCTCTTGGCTTGGCTTCTGCCCAAAGCTAAAGGTGGGACAAGAATGCGAACGTATTTTGACAAGCGTCGAATGCAATCAATCATTTTCACTACTCTGCGACGGAGAAGACATGCGAAGAAAGCAGATAAATAGTGAAGCAGAATATGGATGGATCACTCAAAGGAAGCTTTAAGTTAAAAGAGACGATTTGATAAACTGACCATTGTCGGTAGGTTTCGAAAGTTTATTTTGGTAGAACTCAGCAGGTTTTAGACATATCTTCATCTCTTATGGAAATGTGGCGATTTTGTTACTGGTGTTTTTCATTGCATTTGTGTCTAGCACACATCCATAAATGTATGTACATATGTACATTAGGGCAGGTCAATTTGTATAGGTGATTTTTTCGACTAAGAACCTATAGCATAGAAGGATTGTACGTGTAATTCTAAGCAAATATTCCAAATTGCGAAAACAGGTATAAAACTGTATTGTATGTATTACCAGAACCTATTAAACTTTTACTTACCTATCGAAATCAGTCAGACGCGATGAGTCCCGAAAACCTTTCGCAAATGGATTCGAATCGATTTTGAGCTTCGTTATCAATTGATTTTGATACGCTGTAACCGCTGTGAATACAGTTTCAGGAAAAACATACGTTTTGTGATCCAATTCTTGCAGTTCCTTTGGAGTGTGGGGTATATTTTGACCATGGGCGAGGCGCACCAAATGTATGCGCGGCTGATAGCGATGCATGGAGTTGAGGACGATCTATGGAAAAGTTGGAGAAAGTGTGAAAAACGACATATAATAAAATCGCTATAAATTAAAAACTAAACAAAACATTAATAAAAATTTAAAGAAATAAATATAAAATACAAGTTGGAACCATTGGCAAAATCTTGCATTTGACAACGCAATGATCAAAATTAATCTTCTCGAAATTGTGTGAAAATCAAAATTGTATGCATGTCTGCTCGCCGTAAAAGTGGCCAATGCAATAATAGGTTATTTCCCATCACGCCTCATCGCCCGCAGAGATAAATAGCGCAAACGAACTAAGTTTTTAGATATGTAAGCAAATCGTATGCCTTTATCTACCATTTATGTACTATATTATGAGCCAGGCATTCGCAAGGAAAAATTGGAAACAAAATAATTTAATTTTGAATATCTCGTAAAATTTTTTTATTTAAAATCTAAAAACTGCAAGAATTAACTCCAAATATTCTATGTGAACGATTTGTTTTATTTAGCAAGGTAAATGGGGCCAATACGAAGCTAATATGTAATTTAAAGGGTGTTAAAGTAGAATAAAATTATTCCATTTTGTTTAAAATTCTGCACTATTTTGAAATTTTTTATCTCGATTTGTTATATTTTTTTAAGTAAAAAAAAAGAATAAAACGAACGTGAGTGGCACCATTCTCTTGTTTTGTGAACTCACCATCTAAGTGTTCTGCGAATATTTTTGCTTTAAACAAAAACCAAAAAAAAAAAAACATTTTGAAAACACTGTCTTGATAGCGCTTGTACTTAAGAAAAACAGCGCAGCTACGTGCACTTTTATGGCAGAAATTATGTATGCATGTATGTAGATATGTATGTACAATATGTAAATATAAGAGTGTCTATAAATGCAGAGAAAAGTGTAGAAATAACAGTTTAAGCGAAAAAGTGACCAGCACGGCAATAAAGAAATGGAAACAATACGAAAAAACTGCATTTACGATCATTGTTGCCACCTTTTCAAATTTCACATTCACCACTTTGCCATGATTACTTTGCTGTATATGTGATAACCTGCTTCTGTTCGATTTTTTTGTTTTTTTTTTTTTGGGTAAACATCCTTATTACTCTTGACTTATTTAAATTTTTTCTTCGCTCTCGTTGAGTTCCGCCTTTTGTTCGGCTCGTTTGTGCATTTTACGATAGGTAATTTGCACGTGCAAAGGTATGTACATACATATATATATATCTATTTATTGAAATGTTAATGCCGGCGTGTATGAGTTTGCGAAAACTCCTCTACTATAATGCTTCGCCACAAAGCGTCTATACTGTTTTGTTAAATATTTATGTTTGCAAAGTAACAAGTTTGTCGATTGTATACAAATAACTACATACATATCCACATGCAAATGTGCCTTGCTTTAAAGCGCATCGAGGAAGGTATCTCAAAGTATGGCATCCGTTGGAATACAGTTCACTAGTATTGCATTAATTTTTCTTCTTATTGTTGGTTTTTATATCCAACCTAAAACTTTCTTGAAACCTTTCTTTTTTAAATTTTCTTCGCACTCACCTGTCCATTTTTATCCATTTCGTTATTCGTCAGTTTCACCTTCTCGAAAGAGACTACCTGTTTCCTTAGCGCCTCCACACTTATGGGACAATCTGGATGCGGATAGAGTCGCGCTGGAGGCGGTGGATCCGCTTTGCCTGCTACCAGCCACGATGAACGATGATAAGCGTAGCGATAACGGCGTGAATCCATTGGCACGACATCCATCACAACTGCATAACGATCGGGTGGTTGTATCTGACGTAGAGGACCTGAGAAGCTGACACGCACGGTGGGGAACATACGTCTGCAAGGGAAAGAAGAGTATGTACAATACCTATATATGTAAAGATCAAAATTCTCAAATTATAGGTACTATTTTCAGAATTTTTTATTTTTTTTTGAAAAAAATGCGGTTTCTCCGTGTTGAACGCTCTCAACTCCCTATTGGAAATGCGATGTTGCGCTTTGTTTTAAAATTTTCAGTCCATTATCTACATGTCCAAATTTCACAGTTATGCATGCGCTATCATGTTAGTTATAGTACAGAGCATTCGTCTTTATCGCCGATTGAATTTCGACAAAGGAATAGAAGCTTTTGTAGGTACTCGTACACAAGAAAAGGAGAAAAATTCGTGGCACACAAATAATTATTACTCTTAACGGTTAGCGTTTTTTACTTAAACCCGAACGAGTATTACCGCTTGCTTCAAAGCCTTTCACTTGATATGCCTATTTTGTTATTGGCTTTTTAACATTTTTAAGGAGCTTATGACCCAGTACCGGTGGAGACCTAAACCTAAGATACAGAACTGAACATTTTCCCTTACTTACCTTGTTCAATTAAGGAAATAATTTTTTAATACAATTTGGATAATTTGGATATCTACACCTATGTGTAGCAAGCTAATATTATTACTGTATACAAAAAAATACTACAGGACCTTTACTAAACAGCAAACCGATGCCACACATTTTCCCTAAATACATAAATATTAAATATTAAAATACCTTTGGCTTGTAAAATTTGTCACAAATTAGCATATCAAGCAATCGCATAAGAGCTAATAAAAACTTAATGTGGACCCTTCAAATACTACCGCCAACGCAACGACCACATAAAAAGAGTGCTAACAATAAAAACGCATACAGAGTAGAAAGGTTCAGGGTAAATACGAACAAACTAATATTAATTTTCACGACTTAATTAATATTTCATTGTGAAAAATTAATTGGACTGCGCCAAACGGCAGCTGAACTAATTCAAAGGACATTTATCATTGCAACAGCAACAAATGCATCGATACACACATACACACACACGCACCCACCTTTGCTCAATCGCATTTTTCTTATCAAAAGAATACCAAAGAATTTTACTCGCGAACAAATTACCTACCTACCTGAATGAAAGAAAAACAGGCAAGGAAGTAAAAGACAAAGCCTAGTGTAACGGATAGCAGACAAGAAACACGCAATAAAATCGTGCTGTTGGCCACATCGAACTGACCTCGTCCGCGAAGGGTAGAGGAGAGCGGCTCAAAAGCTTAATAAAGAATGATATAAAGTGTATGCCAGGCGAATCGTCTTAAATAGGCCGCATTTATACTCGCACCGGAGAGAAGCGCTGCGCTAAAGGCAGTTCGATGGTCAAATATGTATGTGGTTGAGCCGTCTGCGCTTTTTTCACGAAAGAATTATGAAATTAATAAAATACTAATAAAGGCAGCAAATGTTTAAAAGCAAGTTGCTATTGTTTTTGTTGCTGTTGCTGCTCTGTGTGCATGGCCATATGTACATATGTATTTGTTGTTGGCAAGGTAATAAACAGCAATGCGCACACCTCTTATCGAGTAGAGCGATAAAGATCGCGTGTGACCGCTGAGCAATAGTAGTAGCGGCATTAGTGTGTATGCAGCTTAAGCGTGGCATGTTGCAGGTTGCATCGGTAGATATTTACCTAAGACATGCACACACACACATAAGTTCAGCTTTACAAGCCGGAAAGCTATGAAACCATTTGTACTACGCGTATGGAGACTTGCCGTCGACGTGCCGGTTGAATGTGGCAAAGCTGCAGAAAATTTGAATTTATGTGTTGAGTTGTCATAAAAAGTGGAAAAATTTGCATTTTTTTGTTTTATTGCATTTGTCGGTAATGGATTAACGAGCACTATAGCTGAGGTGTTGATAATGAAATTGCTGAGCGTAACAAAAGTGTAACAACGTGAAAGTCTGGCATCGATGTTATAATACGGTTAGCAACATGTTTCGGATGAGGAACAAAGAAGTTGAAGAATTTGATAAAATTCTAGACATCCCTATGCATTTCGGCAGGAACAGGAATTTTGAAGGTCCTAACGAACAAAAATTGTGGTTGTGTCAATAGCCATGAGCACATCCCAGAGGTGGTAGGTAACCCCAAATACCGCATACCTAGATCTAAACGGAGCTAATTCAAAAATCAGATCCGGAAATATAACTACTTGTGGATCGTATACATTCAGCGCAATTAAAATAGAAACAGGTATGACAATAGATTTTAGTAGGTTAGTGAATATAATCATGAAGAAAAAATATTTGCATTAATTAGAGAAAAGTTCTATGAATTGATTTATGCAAATATTTTTATATTTCCAAAACCATTTTTCATAATATCAGAAATAGTCGACAGTTTTATTTTCAGTTGAATACATCTGATAAATTCCACCAGAAATACGTTTCATTTAGAGCTGACCATCGATAGTTTCGATAGTCGATAGTCACAACCATGGATAGTATCGATATTATCGAAAATGTCGACACTATCGATACCCTGCAGTGAAAAGCCAAGCCAGTTAGAAAAAATACTAGTTCATTAAGTAGTATGTGCCTACCAGTTCGACAATTTCGAAGAACTTAGGCGATCAGCGACATCTGCCTTTGAATTGCCAAAGCCAAAAATAAAACGCAATTATAATTGCTTTTCTTACAAATGTCGGCTGTGGCGTCACGTGAAGACCACTGGTTCTGGTTCTGAAATTGCAGGTTCGAGGCCGCTTGGAGGTGGTTAAGATTTTTAAAGTTAAATAAATGTAAGTAAAAATAATTTATTCAATTTATAAATAAATAACAAATTTGATAATCTAATTGCATTGCAAAAAAACATTTAGGAAGAAATGCTTGTGCTATAAAAACAAAGAAATTAAACCAAAATATTTTTTTTTATTAAATTTAAAAATTACAATAAACAGCTTAAACAAAAAAATAAATTTATAAAAAATAATAATAAAATAAAAAATAGAAAATAAAAAAACTTTCCCTGCGCCAGGATTTGAACCTGGGACCTCAGGCTTACCACGCGAGTGCTTTGCTCTGTCGGCCATTGTGACTGCTGGAGCGTCGCGAGCAAAAAGGCACACTTATGCATTTCACGAGGCATGAATTGGCAGACTATCTTATCAACTAGTATGATGCTACTAGTATTTATACTAGTAGATGCTGATGCATAGCCTGACAATTGACATCTCGTAGGACATCGCAATGTTAAAAATACCAGTCGCTAACATTGAAAAAGGATAGAACGTGAACTAGTTGGGCTTAAACGCAAACCGGTAGAATTCTAGTTCACAACTAGTAGCTTTCCCTGCAGGGTAGTTTTGATTAAAACAGTCCAATAATTAAACATAACAACTTTTATTGAAAATGAGATCAGAATTGCTAAAATATGTCAATATTTTGGTTAAGGAACAAAAGTTTATCAACGATGTTTGGCTACAAGCAGCATCTGCGATTTAAAATATGTATCCCTGCAGTAAAATTTAGAGACAGTCTGACAAAGCGCTAGATCCGAACTACATATTTCAGAATTATCTCTGAACTGGTGCAAAACGGCTGCAGAACGAGACAGTTGAAGCTTTTGATGTGCTAGTTGCGCTTTGTTGAGAAGTAAATGCACAAATTCTCACTTCTTGTACAATACTAAAATAGCTCAGCGGGAAGATCTCCGACTGTAACATCGTTGGTCGCGAGTTCAAATCGTGGTGGAGGCAGTTGTGATTTTCAGATTTAATAAATTTAAATTTGTTTGAGTGCCTCTTAAAAATTTAAGAGAAAACGTTAAAATTTAATATAAATTAAACGAGAGAATAAAAAAATTAAATAAAAGTGCAATCTGTAAAAGAACAGAAAAAATTAGAAAAATATCAAAAAATCGAATAATCAACATTTTTTTTTTTAAACTTATTGTTGCAGATCTGTACAAAATGAAAACAGTTAAGAAAATAAAAAATATCCAGTAATCTAGTTTTAAAATTTTTTCTCATAAAAAACTTATTGTGCCAGAACTGTTGAAAATGGAACCAGTTCAGAACTAATTCGAAAGTTCTGCAAAGGTGACAATTTCCACTTCGTAGGACATCACCATGTCAAAAGAGACAGTTGAAAGCATTACGTTGGGATAGATCAACAACCAGTACCGCCTCTTAAAGAGCTAGTTCTGCGCTAGTTCCGAACTAGCGCGATTTACTGCAGGGTATGTTACTGAATAATGTATGAATAAGTGAAAACTATCGATAGCGCTTACAAACCCATCGATGATTTCGATAGTCAAAAAACATCGATACTATCGTTATTGCCATCGAAAATTTTTCAGCTCTAGTTTCATTATTAAATATTCTTAAATATTTTTAAGTTTTAGTAAGATTATATTATTAATTTCTGAACACTGTAAAATAGTAGAATATGACTTAAAAAAGTCTTTGGGGATATTCTTTATGTTATAGATTTATCAACTTAGCGAATTATTATAATTACTAACTTCTAACTTAATTTTCGAAAAAAAACAAAGAATAATGAAAAGAATATTAAACTATTTGGTTTCTTAAAAGAATTGCTAAACACTTAATTATATATTGACTGCTTTTGCCCATTATTTTTTGTTTAAAATCTGAATAAGATTGCTTTATTTTCAGTATTAAAAAAAGGAATTTTGGGCCTAAATAAATTTGATTCTAGAATATTCTTTTCCAAAATTTTAATTCCACATAATTTTTTTTCTACAGAATTTTGACCCGAAATAATTTTAATAGCAAAGAGTTTTCGACCGAAATATTTTTGAAAAGCGGAATTTACTACCACTCCCGAAAGAATTCGTTTTAAACAAGGAAGGCTCCTCTGTGATATATGTAGAAGTAGATGACAATACTCTTAAATAACACTCCCAATTTATCAACATCAGACGGAACGTGCTTCAGAACACCATGGCAGCCATCTATGGGGGCTCGTCATAAAAAAGTAAAAAAAAAATGGTTTCAATGCAAAAACTGAAAAAAATAACTCAAATAATTTGCTTGGCAACATGTCTCCCAAATTGTATTTCCTGTTATACGTAAAACCTGTGCAACATAATTGTAACAAAAAGAAGTGTATTTCAACAAAATCAATAAGCTACAATAAAACCAAGGGACAAATAGTGAAACTGTCATGATAATTTATGATATTTGCAAAAAGAGCAAATAAAGGCGTGCCTCATTCGCTTTACAAAATAATTAAAAACTATAGCGGTTCATTTACTATGTCACTTGTAACATGAATTTACGATGTCCACCCACTGCCATCAAGCAACAGCCACCAACGTTGAGTCAACAGTTAGCCGGCCGACTAGACGAATGCAAGCAATAGAGAATGAGTGCAGTCAGTATTTGTATAAGAATTTGTTTCGCTTTCAGCGCGGCACAACTAAGGTGGGGTGACGCGACAGACCAGACCGCATGCGGCATGCCACAATTAGCACCATTGTAGTTCACATTTATTAAAATATAACAGAAATATATAAAAAAAAACACAGGCAAGTTGCAAATGCAAAGCTGAGAACGCTTATCGCAACGCTTACATCTTCAACGATGGCCGACAACAACAACAAATGCTCATTAGGATGGTCAAAAAGAGAGTATTGCTCTCAGCCCCCAGGGTTGTTCTAGACCGATACAGATATACCCGTGCTTTTTTTTAAACCAAAAATTATTTACAGATCGCTCAAAGCGCTCAAAGTTTTTGATGTATTTATGGGGAAAAAACAAATTTTCGCAGAAATGATAAGAACTCGTGAAAATCAATATTTAGCGATCGTAAAACTCTGTTTTTCTTCAGGAGTCTTGCAATAATAACACCAAATTGTTAATTTGAATATTATCAATATTGACTTTTTTATATGTCCCTCAACAACCCCAAAAAATGCAATGGGAGAACCCATAAAAAATCGTTTGTATTAAAGAAACGATTGGGTATTGTTATTGGAAGTCTTCTGAAGAGAAACAGTGTTTTTCAAACGAAAAATATTGATTTTCAAAAATTCTATACTAAATATTTTTTGATTTCGAATTAAAAAACAGAGTGGTATTTTTTCGGCATAGAACAATCCTAGAGGTGAAAGCATTAAAATTCCGACTTATTTTTGGACCACCATAATGAGCGGTTGCTGTTTTCTCGGAGCATTTTTTCGTATAAATTTTTGGGCCACCCTAATGTTCATACATATACATATTTTTATATATGTAAATGCCTCATAGTTGGATACATACATACTTATATTTAAATGCGCTCGCTACATATTCGCCACTAATGAACTCAAACAATGCGACGCGCCACATTTCGTGCACAATCGCATAATTCATTTGTGTACATAATTTTTGAAATGTCAAAAATACTTCACGAAAAAATATCGTGTTGAGTTATAAGGCCTTGAGAAGCAATGGCAAGCAAGTCGACAGCAACAACAGCAGTGTGAAAATGTGGCAACTCGACTGCATGACATCGCATGGCGAGATAGACCAAAGAGGGGCCAAGAAAGTGCGAAAGCACGCTTAGTTATTGCATAGTGGCGGGTGAACACCTCATAACGTCAGAAATACCACAAAAGAAACGAATAAATGCAATGTGTAAAAAGAAAATACCCGAAAAACTAATGTTAACAAGTTAGCAGTTGCTTATAACGGGTGATTTTTTTGAGGTTAGGATTTTCATGCATTA
>NW_023458560.1:17018046-17039790 GCF_013731165.1 Rhagoletis pomonella
TGCATTGTGGTTGACGCTGTGGCTGAGTAGTTAGAGGCGCGTACTACCACTCCTTAGGACCCGAGTGCGATCCCTGGTCCGAGCAACAGTTGAGTGTATTTCTGTCTAGACACACACCACAAATTGGAAGTGAAGGTTCGCCAAATACTTAGCAAAAGTGTATCCGCTAAAATGTTATTAGTTTTTATTGTTACGACGACCGTTCCAAGCGAACCTTTACTTTCAAAAAAAGGGGCAGATATGAATGGAGCGACGAGAGAGTTCAGATCCAAACAATGTGGAGAAATAGACTTCTTTAACCATAGATTAATGAGATTCATAAAAACTTCAACGATCTCTTAACAGCTTTTATTCCATATTTGTGGGTCTTATTATAAATTCCAATATTTCGGTACCGAGTATCGAAAGTATTGGATACTCTCCAAATCGGTACCGAGTATCGATCAATACTTAAAAGTACCGACTCAGCACATCACTACTCAATGGAAAATGAGTTTAACCTGACACAAGTTTACGACAGTTGGTTGAAACTGTCAAGCATTGCTATGGGAAAAAATATCCCGCTGTCCAACAGTAGATACCCCGTGTCCAAGAATACCCCGACTTCCCCTAGATAGATTGACGACTATGATTGAACAAAAACATGCCACGGTTTCAGTACCCTTACCATTCAACATAGTGGAAAAGGATTCCTATCATCAAAATAGGCTCCTGACATCGGTCAAAAGGTAATCTTGGTTGTTCTTAAACCTCTTCATTATATTTTAGCCTCCTTCCTGTTTTTACGCCTTCCTTCCCTCTTCAGTTCCCTATATCGATTGCAAATAGCTCGTGGTTCGACCGATCGCAGCGTGGCCTTGTAGACGACATCTTTTCTTCTGCAACGGCGTGACATTTTTCGTTGTTTTAGATTTTTTCTGTGCTGAAATCCAGTTATTTCTGCGGCAGCAGCGCACAGTGGCTCAAAATTGGAATCTCGTGTTCACAATTACTTGAAGCCTTCATTTTTCACTCAATATGATTATTATTCTTTTTCTGAAAGCTAATAAAATGTGCAAGATACCAATTATATCAATTATAACAATTTGATTATTTTTTTTTAATGAAAGCTAATAAAATTTTCTGGTATTGAATGTCACATAATAAAAACTAGTTGAAAACAATTGTAAGATTCTCCCAAAATGAAAAGAATTAAAAGAAAAAATAATTTTAATTGTTATAAAAAAATGTTCACCAAAATTATTTTTGTTTTTGGTTTTTATAGAAGTTTTGGGTATGCAGTTTTATAGATCATTAAATTTTAGGCTAAGAATTCGCCTTGACTTTTAATAATACATATGGCAAACGCTTTTAGCATGCTGACGTGCTCGAAATGTTAGCAAAAATATACTTAAAAATCAACTCGACCTCTTAGCCACTTGCAAATTTCACTTAATTATACTAAAATTTAATGATCTATAAAATTGCATAGCCAACATATTTCTAGAAAATATATATTTTTTTTAATTTTGGTGAAAATTTTTTATGAAACATTTAAATTTTTTTTGCGAATTTTTTTTTCGTTTCGGGGCCCCCTACAATTGTTTTTAATCGTTTATAGTTTTTATCGTTTCGTTTTTATTATGTAACATTTATTAACCGGAACAGTAGAATCGATTTTCCTCAAAATTGCTACATTTGCTACACTTTGCACTAAAAAAAATTTAATACAAATAAACAAATATTCAAAAATATGGCTCTTTATTAGCTTCCGTTAAAAAAAAATTAATCATAAGACTCCATTGAATTTTGAACACTAAATTCCAGTTTTGAACCACTGTGCGCCTAGAAGCATCCAATAAGATTGTTGGTTCTTATTCTGAAGCTTAGTGCTACAGACCAGGGTTGTTGCGAATATTCGCATTCGCATTCGCAACCGCGGAGCTTCCGCATTAATTTTAACATTCGCATACGTTTTCGCATTCGCAATAATAAATGCGGAGCTTTTGCGAATGCGAATATTGTGCAAGTGCATGGATGGAACGTGTATATGGCAAACAAAATGACAAATTGTAGCCAATATTTTTGCCTGTGGTAGTGGGAGTATATGTGCAACAAAACTGGCCAAATATCATATGTATGTATCTACTTTGATAAAAATGTCTTTAAACATATTATTTCTTAAGCTATATAACCGAGCTATCAATGGGCAGTCATAAAAGTTCTCACTTCTACTTGACCTTTGACGTACGTCAAAGAGAACATAGTCTATTTAACAATACTTTTTTTCTGTGTGTGTTTTAAATACCTGCATTGGTTTCTTTCTTTATTAAGATTTTTTTTGTCCAATCTTAAAACAATTACTACTAGACTTAAAAGAAGAAAGTGTGCACTTTACTTTACTTTTAATCAAATTTTCGTGATTTGCTTTTGATGTTACATATATTCGTTTAAATCATTTTAAATGGGCGACTTATTTTTAGGAAAAATTTCAAAACCAGGAATTTTGTCAACTTGTCGGGCAATATTTTTTTATATTTATATCCATTGAATCCTTGGCTAAAAACTTATTTGGCAAAACTGTCCCCCTAAAACTGTATCCCTTCTTTGCTCAAATAGTTAAAAAGCTATAGGTCTGATCTTTAATTAGGTAAGAATCAAAATACCACATTCGCCACAACCCTACTACAGACGACCACGTTTCGAGCCCGGAAAAATCGACCAGATCATAGAGTTACTTTTTGTGAATGCTAAAGACACTCGATTTCGCAATGACCAGGTTCAACTTAACACATCTTATTGTAAAATAAAAGCGAGGATATCTGTTTTCTTGTTGCATGTATAATATAAATCACATCCCACCTTATTACGAGTACCCTTCCAAAAATTATAAAAAGGAAAAGGAACTACATATCGTCACCTGAAATGCAAACCTACGTTTCAAACATCGTCACTGAAATGGAAAAGTCATAACTAATATTTTTTTTCATAAAACGATGTGAGAAGTCGTAATTCGATGAAATCCATCATATTAATCAAAAAGTGAATTTGGAATTTTTTATTAGTTACGACTTTTTGCATTACAGCGACGATATGCAGTATATAAAATGGTATATAAGAAAATAAAAATAAAGATTTTACGAATTTCGATTTTTTAAGCGATTTGTACAAATTGCTTTCAAAAACAAACGTGGGCGCCAGTTGCTAACGTCTAACTCAAGTATTGCGCTTTAGAAATTGGATAAATTATAATTCTTAAGAGCATTGTTCAAAATGAACTATATTAAAAAAAAAATATTATTTTTTTCATGAACGCGTGACTGTGTTATTCACTAAAGCATAACCCAATTTATATCAGTCATAATTATGTAAACTCTTGCCACATATTACAAGTCATGTAAGAATGCGATCGCAACCTGCACATATGCATAATAAAATATTAAATTATGCGCTGACAGTAAATTTAATTACAGAGGACAAGAAAATTATACAGCCAATTATAAACCAATATCGATGGAACACACTTCTACACAAGACCCGCCTTTATCTGCGCTATATGTTTGTATGTATAAAATTGGGATTGCTTAATTACTTAATTTTCACCTGTGTCTTTGTCGCTGTCGCAACGTAAGCGAACATTTAGATAACCTAACACTTTTCTATTTCCCCACCTTTTCTTATATTACACTCGCAATTAAAAGTCGCTTATATTTATTTAAGTGTCATAGAAAATGACTTCATTTAAAGTGTCTGTTGTGTCATTTTCGAATTTTTAATTTGGTTGTTGAGAAAGTGACACATTTTCAAGAATACTTTGAAACTTTGATTGGCCCAGCTCAATCTAAATTATAAACTTTAGGGCATTGTGGAAGAATACAAGTGAGATATCTTAGGGTTGACAGATAGTTGACAGGGTGTTCAATATGGCGATGACAGTGTGAACAATATGGCAGCCAATATGGCATACAACACCGAATGGCCCGAAGTAGCCAAACTACGACCCGAATGAAACGCTTCGTGAAAATCCAGGGTTGCGAAGTGGTATTTTGTTGGAAAATATAAAAGCCAGGATTTTGTGCAGCGCCGAATTTTAACAAAAGAGGGTTTTGTGTTCTCAAGATGAACAGAAAAGGGTTGCTGTGCTGTTTCGTTTTAAGCTTATTTTAATCTTAAGGTATCTAATTAAATATTAAAAGGAGACAAAAAATTAAAGCAAAAATTTAAAATATATGTACATATCTGAAAATTTTAAATAAAATATATATTTTCACGAGAGACAAATTAAATAAAATGGGTTAACTTTAGGGGAAATATACTTATCAGATTGGGTCAGATAGCGCTTTTACGTTATAAATAAAAATAATTCCTACTTAAATTTTATATAATTTTGGTAACATATTTCTAAGCTGACCCTGAGATCTGTGAAATAATACATATTTATGTGCATATATTGTGTTGATTATGCTCTAAATCGCTAAATAATTCTTGCAGCAATCAGCACCATTGGAAAGTGAAGTGACAATAGGCTGGTTTTCTTTATACAGCCCGTTTTAAATTCGTATTATTGTTATAATAAATTACAATTATTGTTTGTTTCCATTTCGGTCAACCGCGCAAATTATTTATTAAAAAAATGTCGTTTAAAAATAACAATTTTGTTTACTTTTGAATAAGACTTTATCGAGTGCGCTATAAAGACAGGGGGATATATGCTGTAAAGAAATATATGTTGAGTCCAATCGGTTTTTTGCTAATCCGGTTTTTGTGTAGGTATAAACAAGGTATATTAAAAAATAAATCTCCATGAAAAAATATCGTTATTTTCGTATTTAAAATTAATCGGAATTTTATGGGGGGTTATAAAAACTCGTTTTAATTGAAACTTTGTTTTTTTCGGCTATATTTGTTGTTATTTATTGGCCCAGATGCAAATATTGAATGAACTAACATATTTTAAATATTTACGGAACTACCATTTGTATACAATCCTGTATTCAAGTAGATGTAATTCGAAAAATTTAAACGGATTTCTTTAAATCAACCTGAGCTGCGGACATATTGCGAATTCATTTTAAAACATTAACCACTACATTATATTAGTATTAAATACTTTCAATTAAGAAACAATTATTATTAGAAAATAAATATGAATCGGTTTATTTTAAATATTCCAATGTATATTTTTTTGTTAATGCAGATAGTGCGGATTTAACGTATTTTATAACCGTTACATGGGGAAAATAAATTTTAGGCAGATTGTTATTGACAATTTTTACATAATTTACGATTGCAATCAATTTCTTTCAAAACTATAATCTAAATGATTGCAAGTTGTATTTTTTACGATCAAAACAGATTCCAATATTAGGTATATTATGCACATGCAATCCAATTTGATTTGAGTTATTCAGTTTTAGATACATTTATATTTCTGTGTTCGTATGGAATAGTAGTTTATGTCGGGAAGCTGGCTTTAGTATAATCCGGCATTCCCTTTATTAT
Source organism: Rhagoletis pomonella (assembly GCF_013731165.1). Classification (NCBI taxonomy): domain Eukaryota; kingdom Metazoa; phylum Arthropoda; class Insecta; order Diptera; family Tephritidae; genus Rhagoletis; species Rhagoletis pomonella. Next base: position 17,023,528 of record NW_023458560.1, read on the forward strand.
TTACAACACAAGGAATTTTTTGATGACCCTTAACAAGAATATGGACGTGCTAGTATCGGAACTATTTCTTGCACGTTTATTTATCCAAAATTTCTTCAACGGCTCGGCGCCAGTGAGGGTATGCTGCGAATGCCGCATTATACTAAAACCAGCCTTTCGACATAAGCTACTATTCCATACGAGTGGAGCACGTGCGAAATGCGGATTTTCCCAGTTGCAGTACAGCAGTAACTCGACACCTTCCTCACCAACCGCTCTGTCCTCTATGAGCTTCTTAATGTAACTGCAAATAAAAGATGAAAATTTGAGAAAAAATACTATCACAGCGTTTCACTCTTGTAGTATATTGGCTATCAAGCACCAGAAAATTTCCATCACGCATTCCATATGCCACCGATTGTCGTGGATCAATTAAAATACTGTCATCACAGCTTTTTGGTACTCCAACAACTGGTGTGTCTATGGCGGAGTTATGTGGAGCTGTTGCATGACTAAAATTAATTTGGGCTCTTTGAGAACTGGCTTGTTTGTTGCGCGCTATTGGCATCAAATTCGCCTGAAAATGTATCGCAAATTCTTAACTTGTCTCCGCACGATGAAATGAACTTACCATTAGGGCTGAATTTTGCTGCGCGCACCCATTTGTGTGTATTTTGAATCAGTATTTTGATGGCTGTTCGCCATTTTTCTAGTCTGCAAACGAATAAGCTGACGAAGAAGCAAACAAATTCAAGCACATTGTTGCATTCTACCGTACATTTTAAAAGCTTTAAAATCTTAAAACATATGTGAAAAACTTTTATAATCTGAATATTTGTAATGTCGCAATCAATACCAAATTTTATAAATAGCATTTTTAAAAAGCAATCATCTAATATTTTTCAAGTTTTTGGACATATATGTTACCATTTGAACAACAAATACTACCAAGTTTTAAGAGACTATTTAATGCAACTCAGGTCAAAAAAGCGCACTTTAGACCAAAATAAGCAACTCTAAAAAACAGATGATCGCAGCTGTGGCCCAGGATGACGTCTATTGCTAAGATATCTCACTTGTATTTGTACACAATGCTTTAGGGAGTGAGGTTAAAAGGTCGGCTATTGGTAATTATTAAATATTTTTCTTTGAGGAGTAAATTTAGTAATTTCCTGCGAGTGTAACCCCACATATGTATGAGTGTCTGAATTGTATGCTTTTAAAAAATGGATCAATATACGGGAGCTTTATGGTAATATGTACATATGTATGTAAGTAAATATTTAGAAATTAAAATCCTTATTAAAAATTTAATTATAACTTTGTATTCATGTACATATCTTTAAAACGCAACATTCGAAAGCGTAGGTTAATTTACTACTTTGAAATCAAGAAACAAAGAAAAAATCATTTAACCAGTCCGTGTAAGAGAACCTTAATGGAATAATTACATATTCTAAAACCTATGGCAGTAATTATGTAGGTCGCTGATGAATAAGAACGTGCATGCCCTCGTTATCTACTTTCGTAACAGAAGCGATCACTAATTGCACTTCAAATGGTAATTTTGGCATTTTATTACACACTAGGAGTGCCAGTTACTGTCGAAATTCGACCGTTTTTCTAGTTTTTTAAAAGCCTTGGAGAAATTTTCTAACTTAGCACGTCGTCTCCTCCTGATCTGGGACTAAAACAAGACGAACATTTTTCATATCTTTGAAGTCTTTGTAGGACTTTGGCAGGACTTGGAACTGACCCCATACAGTTTATCTATAAATTTCAATAATTTCATACATATCGATGCATTTCAAAGCACTAAAATCCCATAACTCAACGAAATTCGATTACTCGACAAATTTTGAAAAATCCCCATAACCCCCGATAACTCACTAAAATTTGCATATCTCGATATAAATCGATAGCTCGATAAACTTGTTACACCTCTATATATTTGTATAACTCCTTAACACGATAAAATTCGTGATAACTCGATAAACTTACATAACCTTAAAATTTCGATTACTTGATATATTTTGAAAATTCCCAAAATTTCGATTAAATTAATCTATAAATTTGAGTAAATCGATAAATACTCGATAAATTGAAAGAAGTCGGTGCATTACGAAAACTCTTGATACGTCACTAAATTTCAATAAGTCGAAAGCTATCGACAAATTTCGATAACTCGTTACACTCTGATAACACAATAAACTTATATAACCTTGAAATTTCAATTACTCAATATATTTTGAAAATTAAAAAAACTTAGATTCGATAAATCAGCAAATTTCAGTAGATCTATATATATTGATAAGTTGAAGGAACACGATGCATTACGATAACTAGATAAACTTCCTTAACTCTATAAATAATAATAATTCAATAAATATCGATAACTTGATACATTTCATTAACATGACAAATCACGATAGTCCCATAAATTTTTATTCGATAATTATCCGTAAATTTCGACAACTAAGTTTCTGTGTCTATAAATTTCGACAACTCAATAAACATTGATCAATTTGACTAATTCGATACGTTGCTGTAAATCAATAAACATGGAAAACTCGATAAATTTCGATAACTGTAAACTTTGATGAATTCGATAAATTTCGGTAACTTGATAACTTTCGGTAAAGAAATTTTTATGACTGAATTTATTTCGATCCCCATCGAAAATTTGCAATAAATTTTCTTACCCTTCAGTTACCATTATTTTCATTTTCGTTTTTATCTTTAACTTTGCCTTCACTTTTTTGTCTTCTCCTTTTTATAATTCACTTCTTCATCATCACATTTCTCTTTATTACTAAGTTGCATTTCAAATACGAAGTAAAAAAAAAATCGAAAACAACTCAAATTTAAGAGGTTGCATAACAACATTAGCGCACACAAGGGTGGATTTTGGGGTTCCACCGTCTCATCCTCTTCAAAGCAGGATGGACAACTGGAGTTGTCATTTACGCCTATCACAGTCAGATGTTTGTGCAACGTGACGTGACCAGTCAGCTGTCCAACAAGTTGTCTGCAGTGTCGTCTGCTCAGTGAGAGTAAAAAACTAGATAGACCTTCTGAGATTGAAGGCAACATGAGTTTTGCCCACCTGCATCCACTCGATGGCTCTCAGTCATTGCTGAGCGTAGTATCCACCCTGTTTTTGATGGTGGCTTCGATGGTCGAAGAGGGGAGTGCTATAACTGGTTGCGGATCGAGGAATGCCTGGTCTAAGCCAATTGTAGCCAAAGTGTCAGATGACTCATTTCCAGGCACTCCCGATTTGCTCGCCACCCAGAATAAAGCAAGCTCCTTATCTTTACCAACATAATTTAATCGAGACTTGTATTGCCGAACTAGTTTGGAAGTACTTAGATAGAGGGCTGGCCAATGCCTTAAGTGCAGCTTGGCTGTAAACTCCTTCCGCTCCACCTATTTTTCACCATGTAGTCTATGGCTTTGGGGGGGTTGCAAATACTTCACCCTGGAAGACCGAAGCATATTCCCCAAGAGAAAAAGTGAAGCTTATCCCCATTAACTTCGAAAAATACTCCAGATCCTGATCAGTTTTGGAACCATCAGTGAAGATTCGTTAATGTGCGAGTGTGGGCTCAGTGCTGGAATTAAACCAGTATTCCCCTCAGGGAACTCTCTCTCTATAGAATCTCTTCAACAAAGGTAATGGTGGCGTACTATCCTGTAGCATTGAAAACATACAAGTGCTCAAATATCCCCCTCCGGCAATTTCCGCCTCGCCAAACTCAGTGTTATACCAACATCCGTGTCATTTTAGTCTGCAGGTGGCCTGTAAGGTTTCCCCACATATGATGACACAAAGTTATGGTAAGTTTACCAGTGCGTCAAGAGCCCTATGCACGACTCAAAAAAATTAAAGTTAAATAAATAGGCTATCAAGCGACCAGTTTGGTTCTTTACTATCGAAACCAGATTAATTTCCGTGGACCCCCACTTACAACTTGGGGATCCCCATATTTTTATTTTACGCCAACGTAGACCCCTGTCTAGTCTCCCTGGCCCACTTTGGAAATCACTGCTCTAATCGATACGGCTGCGTGGTTTGCTCACTTTTTTTTGTCGATTAGCGGGAGACGTAATTCAATATTTAATGATTCCAAAAGCTATACAAAGTGATTGTCAACGCATTGCTTGTGTTCTTTTATTATTGTTATTATTTGTTTTATATGCTCAGCATGCTTTTCCGACTGGAGACCGTTGGCCACTGCTTCAAGAATATTGCTATATTTCTCAATTACACAGTATGAATGCGGTCTGTCCAGCTGCTGATAGCAATAGGGAAGTAGCTTTTCTTGTGCCTACATTACCGAATTCAGAATTGGCTGGGTTTCTTTATATAACCCGTTTTTAGTTCGAATCATTATTAAAATAAATCTGTATTACTGCTCCCATCGGAGTAGCCAGAATGAAATTTAGGGGGGGGCTCGACCCTATTAAGCTGGCATTTCAGGGTACTATTATATATATATATAAGGAAAATTTGAAAGTTAGGGGGGGCTCGAGCACCACCCTGCCCCTACCTGGCTACGCCCATGACTGCTCCTTTCCATTTGGGTCCAACGCGCAAATTTATTATTAAACAAATGGCGAATACAACCAACAGGTTTTGTTTACTTTTGAATAGGGTTTCATTGAGTGTGCTATAATAACTGAGGAATAAACGTTTGAAAGAAATATGCGTCGAATCAAATCGGTCTTTTGTTAATGTGGTTTTACGTAGGTATAAACATGTTGTATGATTTTGTATTTACTAGGAAGTGAAAAATACATGGACAATTAAAACATTTGATGAGGCGGCCCAGTTTCCGAGAGAATGATTCTGATAGAAATGTACGGGCCTTTTTGCGTTGCCGATGGCGAATACAGGCGATGATGGAAAGAAGAGCTGTACGAGCTTTAAAACGATAAAGACTAAGTGCGTTGTATGGAAATACAGGGGCTACGCAGACTTGCCCATGTCGTTCGAATGGACACCGACGCTCCAGCTCTAAAAGTATTCAACTCGGAAGAGGGAGGTTAGAAAGTCCAGGTGTAGAAGGACTTGACTTCACTTGGCATTCCCAATTGGCTTCAGTTGGCACAGAAAAGAAACCACTGGCGTGCTCTTTTGAACTCGGTCAAAATCGCTTAGGCGGTTACAGCGCCAATAGATAATAAGAAGAAAATGCAAAATTTCTTGAGTCTAGGGGCGGGCGGCTGCCCCACCTGCCGCTGCCTGTACAACCCCATGCTTGTGCCACAGAGCACCTTACAAAGTTTGTGAATGCCAAGTGCTTCTGTTTCTATTTATTTATTATTATAGGTGCACGTACGAATACTTTTTTGCAATCTACCATATCGAAATGAATTAACATCAATTTATTACTTAATTGAATACTTGCTGTGCGCATTTTAAGGATTCTCACTTTCATTTGACTTTCGCCACTAAAAATTTACACATCGTTCGCGAACATTTAAAGCGTAACCATTCACATTTAATGCATTTCCAAACACATGCATGCACACACACACACACACACACGAATGCCTTGCACACATTTTCGAAATTTAAAATTCAAATTGCAGCGATAAGCTTTGCTGTATGAAATCACTCGCTCCGCCCGTTCCTCCTTGGCTCTTTGGTGGTATTCATTCGCTCGTTTGCTCACTAGATGTGCATCCGACATGTTCTGCTGTCGGATTTTAATTTATACTTTGGCAGCATGTTGTGAAAGGATATGCAGGATATGGCAAGCAACACACAACATTATGCATACACGCATAAACACACACATATATGTTAATTCTTATGCATTGGCAAATTTGCTCTTATGTATATGCTGAGGCGATTAAAGCTCATGGCTGGAATGTGCTTGTATGTGTACATACAAGTGTGAGCAAGTGTATGAGCATTCTATGTTGAGTACATCCTTCTGCATGCTAATTTTCAATATTCGCCAAACAAATGCAATGGCATGTCTGCTTTCAATATACGCGAGAAAGAACCCTGCAGCAATTCAGACTCACCCTAGGTTAGCCCTCAGATAGTCCGTATTGTTACCAGCACTAGTCCCTCATAATTCCCCTGCCAATGGTTTCAACCGCCATTTTTAGCATTGGCGTGTAATTGGAAAAGGACCGGTCCAATAAACACTGACCGTAAGATAGTCCTGGACTAGTCCAATTTTGGAGATTTTTTTCGTTGGAGTAAGATTGCGTTCTGCACTTCGCAGATGCTTTTTCATAATTCGGAAACACAAAAAAAAAAATTTTAATTTTATAACCATGTTGCTTCTGACGGCATTTGAACCCGGACCCTCCTGAAAGCTAACAAATAATGGCAAGCATCTCTGCGCACTGAGCTACAGCCACGCATGTAAATGTGCGTTCAAATGTCCACTTTTAATGTTCAAATTTTAACCAGTGAAGTACTAGTCCTTAACGGAAAATTGGCCGCCTTATTGCTGCAGGGAAGTAATATGTATACACACACATGCATATATAGTACATACATTAGGCCGGGTAAATTTTTTTGACTATGCGCATGTCGCATTGGAGGATTCTACTTGTAAAACCACCGTTTCATAGACTAATAAATAAATAAATAAATAAATAAAGAAAAAGATAAGTGCAGAAATTTTTCCCCATACACAATTTAAGCACTCCTTTACTACAGTAAAGCAAAATGATAAGAAACATATTTTCGTAATATGGCAAACTCCAAATGGATTTTAGACACATGGTCTCTTCGCCAAATTTTCTTAGAATTACACATGGAATCTTGCTGTGATCTACGCGCATAATCGAAAAAATCTCCCATAACATTTGACCCTCCCTAATATATGTACATATGTACATCTACATAAGCACTACAAGTATCCTTGCAGTAAATCGGAACAATTCTAGGCCAACGAGAATCTGAACTAGGTGGAATTTGGACTGTTCACCAAAGGTTTCAGTTTGTAAGTTTAGATAGCGTTGATATTAGTGAAGCCACGGTTATATGCTGCCCCCCTTTTGAACCTTTGAACTAAGTTTTGAATAGTCTATACCCACTAAGTTTTAGCTTCTGTCGGTGAGCGATTTTGCAAAGTTATATAAAAGTACTGCTAAAGCAATTCGGTAGGTACCGGTGTGGTCTAGTAATAAGGCTTATTTCCTGCTATACTTCACTCAGCCAGTAGTTACCAATTTACTACAAGGTAAGAATATGCAAATATGTACTACTTAGATGTATGTAGTTTGTTTGTAGGGTCAATAAACTGCAGCCGAGGAGCTGTAGTTTATCGGGTGGAATGGCAATGCCGCCATTCAAAGTGGTCGATGAAAACGTCTTGATTGTGTTGAAGTGTGATGTAGGCTTCGCTTGTTTGAAATGTTGCCTCAGCGGAAGAGCGGAAAGGGCTGCTCAATAGCAAGTGTTGTTGCAAAATTATTTAGTACTAGTGAATTGATTTCGGCAGATCCTTTTAAAAATGGTATGTATTGGGTATATACTTTCTTTTCCACAGATGTGTGACTGAAAATGTGTAATAACCTGAGTAAAGTAGCTTATGATTTGGAGCAGTGGCGCACAATAGAACTACAGCGGCTAAAAATTAAGAAAACAGACTAGCTAATTTTGAAACAGCAATTACGATTAGAATAGTTAATTTTCTTTGATATAGTTCCAAGTACACAAACTTATTTTTCCTCTATTGTGGATGTTGTCTTAAATATTTATATTCCTACTGAAATTCATATATATAGTAGGAGATCCGACAAGGGCATGAGCTTCACCCATCTGTTTAATGCACACTATGTATAAAATTTTACGTATTAGGAAATATTTCGTGAGTGGGCTGGCTGAAAACATCCTTTACAGGATATTTTTAATTAATTATTCAAAAAATTTTTTTTTTTAGTTTTGCACACATTTGTCTATAGCATAAAGGCTATAGAATGTGTTAGACAGATGAGCGAAAATTACTAATATTACTTACCTATTAATGCCTGCAAACCCGGTAGGTAGGCCAGGAAAAAAATAGACAACCTAACGTTTTAACATTCAATAGGCTTTATACTTTCGATTGCTCCCATATGAGAATTGCCATTTAAATACTCCCATAGCTCTGCTGCTATCCTCATAGGCGAAAACCTCTGCTCGAAATATGCCGCACTGGTCAGGTACAGCTCGCCTGACGTTCAGGTCCCAACACACACTCTCCTTACTAGCCGTCCGTGAAGATTTTTTTGTCGCACTCCACCACACCAAAACGCCATGGAGCAGTAATTGTCTGACTCTTGCTATGTAGCACCAATGCATCAGGACAGGTGACAGATCCCAAGTGGCTCTCAGCATACTTTTACATGCATAAAGGGCACTACTGGCCTTCTTCACCCTTTCCTCATCATTGCGCTTCCACTGCAGCTTACCACCCAATACTACTCCCAGATACTTTTTGTGATCTGTAACTGATCTGTAACATATGTAGCTCAGCTTCAAATAGTCCAAAAATATCGTCTTCATCCTTGGTTCCACCACGTGACTAGCCTTATGGTGCAAGACTCCCAGGAATGTGTAGGGGTCACAAACTTTTAATTGCCCATTACACTTTGTACGAAGTTATGACATTTGGAGGGATGCTACCCGCTATACCTCGCCCACTATCGAAGTCTGTAGAGTCCAGGCATCCCGGAAAGTGGATATTGACCAGATCTTCTAACGACCCTCGCTTGTGTATGTCCAGTCCCCGCAACTATTATTTATACGGGTTGGCTTGCTTGGAATCTTGGTTAGGAGTTTCCTAAGCCTGCCAATCTCGTTTTGTTCCCTCCAGCCCTCGTAGACGTAGTGCATGCTCCGGTTTCACGTCGCGAGGAATGTTTACCTTCGTCTTGGGGATTGACGGAACTTCTTTGCGATCTACGATTTCGAGGGATGCTCCCTCTCATAGGCCTGGGAGGGATGATCTTTACAGCTGATACTTTTGATGCCGCTTAAGCGCCCTGCTCCATAAAATATCGGCATAGGTACGTTCGGATCGGCGTCCAATTTTGCCTATAGGGGTTCAGAAGCGTCAGCTGTACGAGCGGGTTACTGCAGTCGGTGAGCGCCGCTCCTACATTTCTTTCTTCAGGTCTTTTGCTGCCTCCTCTTCAATAGGCCGCTGCGTTTTGCTCGCTTGCGCCGCCACAATCTGCACCTCGATCCCGTTGGTTAACTTCGGATCCTTAGCTAAGAATTGTTGTGTCACATCATAGTAATCTCGGTCTTTCTTTCTAACCCAAGCCAACTTTTTTCTTCTCTCCTCAGTCCGGTTGGTCTTGTCGCCAAACTGCTCGCAGATATTGACCGCAGGCGCGTATCGTACCATAGCCTTCATAGCGTAGAACAGCCTCCTCTACGTTAGTGCTCAGTCTTACTATGCTTTTCTGGTCCGAGTCTTCTAGCACTGCCAAAACCACTGTAGACTGCTTCCTCCACAGTAGGGGTGTGGCCGTCTTCGACTTCCATTCAGGGACTCTTCCCTTTTCGTTTTATACCTACCGCCGGATACCCAGTGGAAATAGCATAAGTATTTTTCGATTTGCTGAAACTTTTGGAAAAATTTGATTCGATTTATTGAAACCAAAACGAATACCGTTAATATTCGAAAGGCACTTATTGATTAGTTCCTGGAAATACAGAACACCTTGACTAGTTTTTTCTGGAAAAAGGCGGCTATTTAATTTTTTCCTCGAATATCCCCAGATGAAATATTCTTAAAGAATACGCCAGGATAACTCTGCGAGGCCTTGCGAGACTAGGTGGAGCTCAGACCTTTTCGGTTTTATATTTTTCTTAGATTTGATTCCATATACCGCTCATTTATTAAAATACTATTAGAACTCAAAACACGAAATTCTTCAGGAAACGCGTTTAAAAGTTTCAATTTTATCCCAAAATGTAAAAAACTAAAGCTACATAAGATTTTAGCACGAAAGTTGTACACAATACGAAGCATGATATACACTGAGGGAAAAAAATATTAAAATCAAATAGAAACGTAATTGATCTTACTATAAACGTCAACGAAAGTACTGTATATTGGTAAATATTCAATTCAATTACGCGCATATTAAAATTACCGCGTTCGTTCTGAAAAAGCATCCGTGAAGTGAATAATCACGACAAAAACTAAAAAAAAATTTAATTTGCATGCTGCCTGCATGGAATTCGAACCCGACATCTCCGGATATCAACAACTTGTGGCAAGCATCTTTGCGCACTCAGCTACACCCAGCCATATAAATGTGCTTTCAAATGTTGAATATCTATCAACACCACAACACGCGATTTGTACGGATAAACATGTATGTACTATGTAAGTATGTGTGTGTTGTCACCGCTCTCAGAGCGGCGATCTGCGTGCTTGGGGTGCGTACCCTGCAGGGAAACCGCGGACTAGTGAATCAAATTTCTAGTTCCGTACTAGGTCTTTATCGCCGAAAAGGAACTAGTCCCATAGGAACTAGATCCCCACCAGTCCAAAATCGGCGAAAAGTGGTACTTTTAAGAAACTAATTTTTTCAGTTTTTTTCACTACAAATCTACATCTAAAGTGACGAATTTAGAAATGGTTCGGAACTATAGAAAAAGGGATGCAGAACGAACTAGATCCTATTTGTCGAATTTAGAACTATTTCGGAACTATCGAATAAGGGATGCAGCGGGGGGCTTGTTTACTTTACATAGATATGTGTTCGGCGGCTTTTTCGTTCAAATACGCTTCTATTCTGTGCTTCGCAGATGCTATTTCATAGTTTGGTAATACAAAACAAAGCTTTATGTTAACATATTAACATCTTGGGGCGGTATGGAATCTAACCAATAACAGCGAGCACCTCTGCAAAGTCTGCTACAGCAAGGTATGTAAACGTACATTTCAACAAATTTAATTTCAAATTGAAAAAACGTTTCTTTGAAAATAATGTAAAATCGCACACGGAAGAACCGAAAAGATTGAAAAATCATGATACCTTTTTCTTTCGTCTGTCGATTTTAGAACTGGTTCGGAACTATAGAATTTAGGACTAGTTCGGAACTATCGAAAAAGGGATGCATGCAAAAGAGATTTATCGCGAACCAGTACTGGGTTTAATGTACTAGAAGCGCCCTAGTTCAGAACTAGAGATTTTCCCCACAGGGTATGTACACTTACATATACATACTCAGATGTAAACAGTCAAATACGTGCGTAATAAATTTTGTATGAAAATATTATTTTTAAATACGAACATATTTAAACGATAATCAAATATAAAGTATTCCTTTTTACTATGCATTATTTCCCTCAGTGTAGTAAGCAATACTGCATCAGTGTTAAAAAAATCGTTTTATGAGTTATGACTGCCTTTCAGCAAATTAGCGATATGTATGACTAAACGAATAAAATACCCTTAACACTGTGTAGATAGATAGACAAATTTCCTTAACTAAATACATACCTAAAGGCAACTTATAAGTTTGCTAACAACTGAATGATGTATGTATGTTCATAGCTAATATGTAGCGTTTATTCAGATCTGGTTGCGACAATACATATAATTATAACACAGTCATATGGATATGTGAAGAAGAAGCTTTTCTCAAGATTTGAATACACATACAGCATAGTACCAACATAAATTCATATGCATACTTTTACATATAGCATTTTCAGTTTAAATTAAACTTTTTTCAAATTAAATGAAACCTTTTTCAGGTTAACCGAAACATTTTTCAAATTAAATGAAACCTTTTTCAGGTTAAGCGAAACCTTTTTCAAATTAATTGAAATTTTTTTCAGATGAAGCGAAACCTTTTTCCAATTAAATGAAACTTTTTTCAGATTCAATGAAACTTTATTCAAACCAAATGAAACTTTTTTCAAATTAAATGAAACTTTATTCAAATTAAGTATTAAACTTTTTTAAATTAAGGAACAGGAAATCAACTTAACCTATTAAGAGCCGTTTGCACCATGTCTGGCTAACACTAAAGGCTCTGTTATGTATACTTGGCATTGCTGAAGAGTTGTAAGGAATCTGTTAAATGAGCTTCGCGTGTAAGCTGTTACCCAACGCACAGCATTACATACGTAGAAGTCGGTTGGTTTTTGATTTCTACGTAGAAACACGTACGTAACAGAGCCTTAACTCCCAGTTGCACATCGTTATCGACGCCATACTTATATCACGGAGTCGATAACGCCGATAACTGGGAGAATATTTTTACTGTTGCTACATGAATTCAAAGCTGTCAACTATTATTTTCTTAAGGGAGAAGAGGGAAATAAGGTACAAATACTCTCCCTTCTCACTCACTCGCTTAAGCGAAATGTAAAATTTGGCATTTGCATAACAATTGTCTAATTATTTTCATCACGGCAACATTCAACTTCGGTTCAAGAATAATTTTGACATGTCCCATTTCTCTTTTCCTTTTCACATCATCCTTTACATGTACTCCCAAAAACAGAGATATTTGAAGTTTTATAAAATGAATAAATTATATGATTTGCCTAGTTACCAAAACCCCTCGAAAATCACAACAAACCAACCAACCTACCAAAGCCTTATTTTTAGAAATGAAACTACCTATTTTGGTCCAATTGGAGCGAAACGGCAACACGTAACAGCTAATTCAAAGTAAATGAAGTTTCATTTCATTTGAATAAAGTTTCATTTGATTTGAAAAAAGTTTCATTTAATTTGAATAAAGTTTCATTGAATCTGAAAAAGGTCTCATTTAATTTGAGTAAAGTTTCACTGAATCTGAAAAAGGTTTCATTTAATTTGAAAAAGGTTTCACTTAACATGAAAAAGGTTTCATTTAATTTGAAAAAGGTTTCGCTAAATTTGAAAATGGTTTCATTTAAACTGAAAATGCTATATATAAATATAATAGTTAATTTTTACTGTGTATGCCCACATAATTATTAAATGTCTATATTTACATATTTTATCTTTTTGCAAAACTGTCTTCGCGTCTGCCATTAAGACATGATTAAATTTCAACACCAAACAATCTCTATCATCTCTACTTAAAAACGAGCATATGGCTATGCAAATATGAGGAGTAGAGACTTATGTACATATACATATATATGCATGTATACATAGTAGAAGCAAATATACAAATGCATACATACTTACATAATATCTAAGTAAATACATAGAAATATATATAAATAAGTATGTTCATATACGCGTGATTAGAAGCCTACTTATACTATGCTGAATATGCTTAGTATATGGCAATAATTCTGGTTTCATATGCAAATACATACTAGTGACATAATGAAAATAGTAAATATAATCAAGCATTATGTATTCGGAAGAATCTTCTAAATGAATTTGTCGAAAGGAAATGAGATTGGCCAGCGTACACACAAATTCGCCGCAGTTGCAAGAAGTCAAGAAGTTGATTTGTACATTGAGTTGTGCGGATATATATATGTGTATGTAAATATGTATGTGTCTATGTATGTATGTATGTATATAAAGGAGCTTGGCTCCATTGAATTGTAAATACCCAATGAACCAAACACATTTGTAGAATACACCCAACAAACGAGTTCCGAACAAATTGCAATTACTTCAAAATTAGTCCATCATGGCTGTAGCCTACTGTTGTTTTAAAAGGCAAGACTTCTTGATTTTGTATTGCCAGATATCTGAGAACCCAGCAGGTTGGCCGTAAATAGAACAATCATATTTAAGGTGTAGTCCAACCTTCCATATGGTCTAAACAAGAGCTTAAATAATCGAAATAACGAACGCAATTATCACTGCAAATTTGCAGCGTTTCATAGTGAAAGGTATTTAGTTTAATAATTTTAAATTAAAGATTTCTTAAGACTTTTAATTTTAACACCAATATTGAAAATAGTTTTGCATAACTTAAATATAATTTGTTTAAAATTAAATTCTGAAAACAGGTGGCAACTATTTTTAGAATTATATTCAAACTAAAACCTTCTTAAATCCTTCACGCTGAAGCTTATGAATTAATTTGAATCTCGAATTTTTTGTACATAGGTGACAGCCCTTTTCTTCATCTAATTTCGTTCAACCGTTTCTGAATGAAAAGTCTTGTCTTGTCGGTGTCGGTTGTTCACTTCATAAAATATCAAATCACTCTGTGCCGCTAAAGGTCTTGAATTTGACACCTCATTTTTGAAATTTGAAGGATCTGATAACCTTCTTTGAAAACGCCATCACGTAATATGGCAACTCTAAGATTTTTCAAACTCAAAGTGGTTTTAAACTCTATGGTTTCACGCTTATATTATAATATTTTATACACATAGCTTGGGTATAATTTAACTAAACTCCACTTCTTAAATAGCTTTCAACCTAAAGTACTTTTAAACTAATACACTTTTAAATTTCTGTAGTTTGATATTGTGGTAAATATTTTAATAAGCTGATATATCATGTATGCTGAATTTCACGTTTTTAAACAGGTGGCAACCCTCCAATATATAATTTAGAAATAAAGCCAATTCGATTGATTACCATATTTTAATAATATATTTAACTTATTAAATATTTTGAATTTAAATTTTAAACAGGTGGCAATGCTTTCAAAACACTTTCAAAATGATCTAAATGTTAAAACTTGGGATTTCGTAAAACTGTCAATGAAGTTAAATTTGACTTTTTAAACAGGTGACAGCACCCTTCAAAGGTATTTTCAAACTAAAACCTTCCGTTATTTCTTTCAGCTAAGAGGTAAATTGAGTTGAATTTAACTTTTTAAATAAACTCTTTTGGAGCCTATTTTGGCTGATAATTAATTTAACTCATTATATAAACAAAATTTAAATTTTCAAACAGTTGGCAACCATCCTCAAAGATATTCCATATGATCAAATTAAAGATTTCTGTCGTTTGACACCCTTATTTCAATGTTTCCTATATTTTGTGTATAATTTGATTAAATTCGACTTTCCAAACAGATGGCAGCCCTCTTGAAAATATTTTCAGACTAAAACTTTCTTGAACCTTGTCAATTTTTGACTAACCTCTTCAGCTTGTTCTTTAATTTGATATATAACTCAACTCTATAGAAATTATAAATTCACTCTATAGGAATTATAAAATCGCAATTCACGAATGCTAACTGGGTGTAATTACTTCACTGCTTCAATTTAATTTTGCACTACACACTGGCAATAAAATGCAAAACTAGTACTGTTGGTTCTGCTTCTGATCACAGGCATTCCTTCTATATGCATACTAATGTACGTATGTATATTTTGCTAGACAGTCTGCAGTGAACTATGTAGTCAGCTAACATCTTACGTCCTTTCCCATTTTCTTCTCCTCGATGTTGGTTTCACTTCATTCTGTCACTTTGTTTCTGGTGTTGACAATTGAGAAATTTGTAGCTCATTGCTGCTTGCCTTTGCGCATATCTTTTGTTGGTTATTTCAGCTTTTGTTGCAATAACGAGTGGGTTGTTAAGTTGTTGCCAAACTACAACCGACCGCCCACCATGTCGAACTTGCACGAAAGTGGGTGTCTGACGATACACACACATTCATCTGCTACGGTTGCTGTGCTTGAGTTTAGTACTTTGTATTGTTGAATCTCTTGCAGTGGCGCATATATTGCACGCTTGTCAGCTTCCATAATTTTCATTGCGAATTTTCAATGGCAACTCTTTGGGTACTTGAGCATTGCTCGCATGGCTGGATTCACTAATCCATGAAATTTTGTACGAACGTAAGTATTTGCACATTCGAAATATACATATATATAAGAGTCTATATTAGGGCGAGTCAACTTGTTTAGGAGATTTTTCCGACTATGTGTGTATAGCACAGAAAGATTCTACGTGTAATTCTAAGAAAATTTGCCGAAGAAACCATGAGTCTACAATCTTTTTGGAGTTTGCCAAATTGCGAAAATAGGTTTCTAAGCATTTTGCTGTAGTGTCGTAAAGAAGTGCTTAAATTTTGTATAAAACATGCTATACGTTTGTTGTTTTACTATGAGGAATCCATTTCTGCACTTATCTTATTCTCAAAACCACTACCAGAGGGCGCAACAGTGAAAATGTTCATATTTTCTTCGAAACTTATGTTCGCAATTTGGCAAACCCCAAAATCTATTTTAGACCCATGGTTTCTTCGGCAAATTTGCTTATAATTACGTGTAGAATTCTCCTATGCTATACGCCCGTAGTAAAAAAAAATTTACCCGCCCTAGTGTATGTATGTATATAAGTATGTTCATAAGTGTGTGTGCTTTTATTCCAGC
>NW_023458560.1:17039890-17059756 GCF_013731165.1 Rhagoletis pomonella
GCTGGAATAAAAGCACACACACTTATGAACATACTTATATACATACACTAGGGCGGGTAAATTTTTTTTTACTACGGGCGTATAGCATAGGAGAATTCTACACGTAATTATAAGCAAATTTGCCGAAGAAACCATGGGTCTAAAATAAATTTTGGGGTTTGCCAAATTGCGAAAATAAGTTTCGAAGAAAATGTGATAATTTTCACTGTTGCGCCCTCTGGTAGTGGTTTTGAGAATAAGATAAGTGCAGAAATGGATTCCTCATGGTAAAACAACAAACTTATAGCATGTTTTATACAAAATTTATGCGCTTCTTTACGACACTACAGCAAAATGCTTAGAAACCTATTTTCGCAATTTGGCAAACTCCAAAAAGATTGTAGACTCATGGTTTCTTCGGCAAATTTTCTTAGAATTACACGTAGAATCTTTATGTGCTATACACACATAGTCGAAAAAATCTCCTAAACAAGTTGACCCGCCCTAATATAGACTCTTATATATATGTATATTTCGAATGTGCACATACTTACGTTCGTACAAAATTTCATGGATTAGTGAATCCAGCCATGCGAGCAATGCTCAAGTACCCAAAGAGTTGCCATTGAAAATTCGCAATGAAAATTATGGAAGCTGACAAGCGTGCAACATATGCGCCACTGCAAGAGATTCAACAATACAAAGTACTAAACTCAAGCACAGCAACCGTAGCAGATGAATGTGTGTATATCGTCAGACAAACACTTTCGTGCAAGTTCGACATGGTGGGCGGTCGGTTGTAGTTTGGCAACAACTTAACAACCCACTCGTTATTGCAACAAAAGCTGAAATAACCAACAAAAGATATGCGCAAAGGCAAGCAGCAATGAGCTACAAATTTCTCAATTGTCAACACCAGAAACAAAGTGACAGAATGAAGTGAAACCAACATCGTGGAGAAGAAAATGGGAAAGGACGTAAGATGATAGCTGACTACATAGTTAGTTGACTGCAGACTGTCTGGCAAAATATACATACGTACATTAGTATGGATGTAGAAGGAATGGCTGTGATCAGAAGCAGAACCAACAGTACTAGTTTTGCATTTTATTGCCAGTGTGTAGTGCAAAATTAAATTGAAGCAGTGAAGTAATTACACCCAGTTAGCATTCGTGAATTGCGATTTTATAATTCCTATAGAGTGAATTTATAATTTCTATAGAGTTGAGTTATATGTATATCAAATTAAAGAAAAAGCTGAAGAGGTTAGTCAAAAATTGACAAGGTTCAAGAAAGTTTTAGTCTGAAAATATTTTCAAGAGGGCTGACATCTATTTGGAAAGTCGAATTTAATCAAATTATACACAAAATATAGGAAACATGGAAATGAGGGTGTCAAACGACAGAAATCTTTAATTTGATCATATGGAATATCTTTAAGGATGGTTGGCACCTGTTTGAAAATTTAAATTTTGTTTATTTAATGAGTTAAATTAATTATCAGGCTCCAAAAGAGTTTATTTAAAAAGTTAAATTCAACTCAATTTACCTTTTAGTTGAAAGAGATAACGGAAGGTTTTAGTTTGAAAATACCTTTGAAGGGTGCTGTCACCTGTTTAAAAAGTCAAATTTAACTTCATTGACAGTTTTACGAAATCCCAAGTTTTAACATTTAGAATATTTTGAAAGTGTTTTGAAAGCATTGCCACCTGTTTAAAATTTAAATTCAAATTATTTAATAAGTTAAATATATTATTAAAATATGGTAATCAATCGAATTGGCTTTATTTCTAAATTATATATTGGAGGGTTGTCACCTGTTTAAAAAAGTGAAATTCAGCGTACATGATATATCAGCTTAATAAAATATTTACCACAATATCAAACTACAGAAATTTAAAAGTGTATTAGTTTAAAAGTACTTTAGGTTAAAAGCTATTTAAGAAGTGGAGTTTAGTAAAATTGTACCCAACCTATGTGTATAAAATATCATAATATAAGCGTGAAACCATAGAGTTTAAAACCACTTTGAGTTTGAAAAATCTTAGAGTTGCCATATTACGTGAAGGCGTTTTCAAAGAAGGTTATCAGATCCTTCAAATTTCAAAAATGAGTTGTCAAATTAAAGACCTTTAGCGGCACAGAGTGATTTGATATTTTATGAAGTGAACAACCGACACGTGCGAGACTTTTCATTCAGAAACGGTGGAACGAAATTAGATGAAGAAGAGGGCTGTCACCTATGTACAAAAAATTAGAAATTCAAATTATTTCATAAGCTTCAGCGTGAAGGATTTACGAAGGTTTTAGTTTGAATATAATTCTAAAAATAGTTGCCACCTGTTTTCAGAATTTAATTTTAAACAAATTATATTTAAGTTATGCAAAACTATTTTCAATATTGGTGTTAAAATTAAAAGTCTTAAGAAATCTTTAATATAAAAGTATTCAACTAAATACCTTTCACTATGAAACGCTGCAAATTTGCAGTGATAATTGCGTTCGTTATTTCGATTATTTAAGCTCTTGTTTAGACCATATTGCACTATACCTTAAATATGATTGTTCTATTTACGGCCAACCTGCTGGGTTCTCAGATATCTGGCAATACAAAATCAAGAAGTCTTCCCTTTTAAAACAACAGTAGGCTACAGCCATGATGGATTAATTTTGAAGAAATTGCAATTTGTTCGGAACTCGTTTGTTGTGTGTATTCTACAAATGTGTTTGGTTCATTGGGTATTTACAATTCAATGGAGCCAAGCTCCTTTATATACATACATACATACATAGACACATACATATGTACATACACATATATATATCCGCACAAGTAAATGTACAAATCAACTTCTTGACTTCTTGCAACTGCTGCAAATTTGTGTGTACACTGGCCAATCTCATTTCCTTTCGACAAATTCATTTAGAACATTCTTCCGAATACAAAATGCTCGATTATATTTAATATTTTCATTATGTCACGAGTATGTATTTGCATATGAAACCAGAATTATTGCCATATACTAAGCATACGCAGCATAGTATAAATAGGCTTCTATTCACGCCTATATGAACATACTTAGTTATATATATTTCTATGTATTTACTTATATATTATGTAAGTATGTATGCATCTGTATATTTTCTTCTACTATTTATACATGCATATATGTACATAAGTCTCTACTCCTCATATTTGCATAGCCATATGCTCGTTTTTAAGTAGAGATGATAGAGATTGTTTGGTGTTGAAATTTAATGATGTCTTAATGGCAGACGCGAAGACAGTTTTGCAAAAAGATAAAATATGTAAATAAAGACATTTAATAATTATGTGGGCATACACACTTAAAATTAACTATTATATTTATATATGTAAAAGTATGCATATGAATTTATGTTGGTACTGTGCTGTATGTGTATTCAAATCTTGAGAAAATCTTCTTCTTCACATATCCATATGACTGTGTTATAATTATATGTATTGTCGCAACCAAATCTGAATAAACGCTACATATTAGCTATGAACATACATACATCATTCAGTTGTTAGCAAACTTATAAGTTGCCTTTAGGTATGTATTTAGTTAAGGAAATTTTTCTATCTATCTACACAGTGTTAAGGGTATTTTATTCGTTTAGTCATACATATCGCTAATTTACTGAAAGGCAGTCATAACTCATAAAACGATTTTTTTAACACTGATGCAGTATTGCTAACTACACTGAGGGAAATAATGCATAGTAAAAATGAATACTTTATATTTGATTATCGTTTAAAAATGTTCGTATTTAAAAATAATATTTTCATACAAAATTTATTACGCACGTATTTGACTGTTCACATCTGAGTATGTACATATATGTAAGTGTACATACGCACCCCAAGCATGCAGAGCGCCGCTCTGAGAGCGGTGACAACACACACATACTTACATAGTACATACATGTATATCCGTACAAATCGCGTGCTGTGGTGTTGATAGATATTCAACATTTGAAAGCACATTTATATGGCTGGGTGTAGCTGAGTGCGCAAAGATGCTTGCTATGCGCGTAATTGAATTGAATATTTACCAATATACAATACTTTCGTTGACGTTTATAGTAAGATCAATTACGTTTCTATTTGATTTTAATATTTTTTTCCCTCAGTGTATATCATGCTTCATATTATGTACAACTTTCGTGCTAAAATCTTATGAAGCTTTCCTTTTTTACATTTTGGGATAAAATTGAAACCTTTAAACGCGTTTCCTGAAGAATTTCGTGTTTTGAGTTCTAACAGTCTTTTATTTTATTAAATGAGCGGTATATGGAATCAAATCTAAGAAAAATATAAAACCGAAAAAGTCTGAGCTCCACCTAGTCTCGCAATGCCTCGCAGAGTTATCCTGGCGTATTCTTTAAGAATGTTTCATCTGGGGATATTCGAGGAAAAAATTAAATAGCCGCTTTTTTCCAGAAAAAACTAGTCAAGGTGTTCTGTATTTCCAGGAACTAAACAATAAGTGCCTTTCGAATATTAACGGTATTCGTTTTGGTTTCAATAAATCGAATCAAATTTTTCCAAAAGTTTCAGCAAATCGAAAAATACTTAGGCTATTTCCACTGGGTATCCGGCGGTAGGTATAAAACGAAAAGGGTAGAGTCCCTGAATGGATGTCGAAGACGGCCACACCCCTACTGCGGAGGAAGCAGTCTACAGTGGTTTTGGCAGTGCTAGAAGACTCGGACCAGAAAAGCATAGTAAAACTGAGCACTAACGTAGAGGAGGCTGTTCTACGCTATGAAGGCTATGGTACGATACGCGCCTGCGGTCAATATCTGCGAGCAGTTTGGCGACAAGACCAACCGGACTGAGGAGAGAAGAAAAAAGTTGGCTTGGGTTAGGGAGGAAGACCGAGATTACTATGCTGTGAAACAACAATTCTTAGCTAAGGATCCGAAGTTAACAAACGGGATCGAGGTGCAGATTGTGGCGGCGCAAGCGAGCAAAACGCAGCGGCCTATTGAAGAGGAGGCAGCAAAAGACCTGAAGAAAGAAATGTAGGAGCGGCGCTCACCGACTGCAGTAACCCGCTCGTACAGCTGACGCAAGAAAGCTGGAAGGCAGTGAAACTGAAGCTTCTAGAACCCCTATAGGCAAAATTGGACGCCGATCCAAACGTACCTATGCCGATATTTTATGGAGCAGGGCGCTTAAGCGGCATCAAAAGTATCAGCTGTAAAGATCATCCCTCCCAGGCCTATGAGAGGGAGCATCCCTCGAAATCGTAGATCGCAAAGAAGTTCCGTCAATCCCCAAGACGAAGGTGCACATTCCTCGCGAGGTGAAACCGGAGCATGCACTACGTCTACGAGGGCTGGAGGGAACAAAACGAGATGGGCAGGCTTAGGAAACTCCTAACCAAGATTCCAAGCAAGCCAAACTGTATAAATAATAGTTGCGGGGACTGGACATACACAAGCGAGGGTCGTTAGAAGATCTGGTCAATATCCACTTTCCGGGATGCCTGGACTCTACAGACTTCGATAGTGGGCGAGGTATAGCGGGTAGCATCCCTCCAAATGTCATAACTTAGTACAAAGTATAATGGGCAATTAAAACTTTGTGAGCCCTACACATTCCCGGGAGTATACGAAATATTCCAAGTCTTGCTCCATAAGGCTAGTCACGTGGTGGAACCAAGGATGAAGACGATATTTTTGGACTATTTGAAGCTGAGCTACATATGTTACAGATCAGTTACAGATCACAAAAAGTATCTGGGAGTAGTATTGGGTGGTAAGCTGCAATGTTGAGGAAAGGGTGAAGAAGGCCAGTAGTGCCCTTTATGCATGTAAAAGTATGCTGAGAGCCACTTGGGATCTGTCACCTGTCCTGATGCATTGGTGCTACATAGCAAGAGTCAGACAATTACTGCTCCATGGCGTTTTGGTGTGGTGGAGTGCGACAATAAAATCTTCACGGACGGCTAGTAAGGAGAGTGTGTGCTGGGACCTGAACGTCAGGCGAGCTGTACCTGACCAGTGCGGCATATTTCGAGCAGAGGTTTTCGCCTATGAGGATAGCAGCAGAGCTATGGGAGTATTCAAATGGCAATTCTCATATGGGAGCAACCGAAAGTATAAAGCCTATTGAATGTAAAAACGTTAGGTTGTCTATTTTTTTCTTGGCCTACCTAGCGGGTTTGCAGGCATTAATAGGTAAGTAATATTAGTCATTTCCGCTCATCTGCCTTTATGCTCTCGATTGGTATATACGTACTTTGTTCATTAAACAAATGCGTGCAAAACTAAAAAAAATTAATTTTTGAATAATTGATTAAAAATATCCTGTAAAGGATTTTTTCAGCCAGCCCACTCACAAAATATTTCCTAATACGTTAAATTTTATACATAGTGTCCATTATAACGATGGGTGAAGCTCGTGCCCTTGTCGGATCTCCTACTACATATATGAATTTCAGTAGGAATTTAAATATTTAAGACAACATCCACAATAGAAGAAAAATAAATTCTGGAATTGGAACTAAATCAAAGAAATTTAACTCTTTATTTACTCCTTTAGTTTAATATATTCCAATAAATCTTCGTAACTGCTTTTTCAAAATTAGCTAGTCCGTTTTCATAATTTTTAGCCGCTGTAGTTCTTTACGCTCTGTACTTTACTCAGCTTATTACACATTTTCAGTCAAACATCTGTGGAAAAGAAAGTATATACCCAATACATACCATTTTTAAAAGGATCTGCCGAAATCAATTCACTAGTGCTAAATAATTTTGCAACAACACTTGCCATTGAGCAGCCCTTTCCGCTCTTCCGCGGAGGCAACATTTCAAACAAGCGAAGCCTACATCACACTTCAACACAATCAAGACGTTTTCATCGACCACTTTGAATGGCGGCATTGCCATTCCACCCGATACACTACAGCTCCTCGGCTGCAGTTTATTGACCCTGCAAACAAACTACATCTACGTAGTACATATTTGCATATACTTACCTTGTAGTAAATTGGTAACTACTGTCTGAGTGAAGTGTAGCAGCCCATAAGTCTTATTACTAGACCACACCGGTACCTACCGAATTGCTTTAGCAGTACTTTTATATAACTTTGCAAAATCGCTCACCGACAGAAGCTAAAACTTAGTGGGTGCTAAGTATAGACTATCCAAAACTTAGTTCAAAGGTTCAAAAGGGGGGCAGCATATAACCGTGGCTTCACTAATATCAAGGCTATATAAACTTACAAACTGAAACCTTTGGTGAACAGTCCAAATTCCACCTAGTTCAGATTCTCGTTGGCCTAGAATTGTTCCGATTTACTGCAAGGATACTTGTAGTGCTTATGTAGATGTACATATGTACATATATTAGGGCGGGTCAAATGTTATGGGAGATTTTTTCGATTATGCGCGTAGAGCACAGCAAGATTCCATGTGTAATTCTAAGAAAATTTGGCGAAGAGACCATGTGTCTAAAATCTATTTGGAGTTTGCCATATTACGAAAATAGGTTTTTTTATCATTTTGCTTTACTGTAGTAAAGGAGTGCTTAAATTGTGTATAAAAACATGCTAAATGGGTTTTTTGGTATGGGGAAAAAATTTCTGCACTTATCTTTTTCTTTATTTATTTATTTATTACTCTATGAAACGGTGGTTTTACAAGTAGAATCCTCCAATGGTACATGCGCATAGTCAAAAAAATTGACCCGGCCTAATGTATGTACCATATATGCATGTGTGTGTATACATATTACTTCCCTGCAGCAATAAGGCGGTCAATTTTCCGTTAAGGACTAGTACTTCACTGGTTAAAATTTGAACATTAAAAGTGAACATTTGAACGCACATTTACATGCGTGGCTGTAGCTCAGTGCGCAGAGATGCTTGCCACTATTTGTTAGCTTTCAGGAGGGTCCGGGTTCAAATGCCGTCAGAAGCAACATGGTTATAAAATTAAAATTTTTTTTTTTTGTGTTTCCGAATTATGAAAAAGCATCTGCGAAGTGCAGAACGCAATCTTACTCCAACGAAAAAAATCTCCAAAATTGGACTAGTCCAGGACTATCTTACGGTCAGTGTTGATTGGACCGGTCCTTTTCCAATTACACGCCAATGCTAAAAATGGCAGTTGAAACCATTGGCAGGGAAATTATGAGGGACTAGTGCTGGTAACAATAGGGACTATCTGAGGGCTAACCTAGAGTGAGTCTGAATTGCTGCAGGGTTCTTTCTCGCGTATATTGAAAGCAGACATGCCATTGCATTTGTTTGGCGAATATTGAAAATTAGCATGCAGAAGGATGTACTCAACATAGAATGCTCATACACTTGCTCACACTTGTATGTACACATACAAGCACATTCCAGCCAAGAGCTTTAATCGCCTCGACATATACATAAGAGCAAATTTGCCAATGCATAAGAATGTACATATGTGTGTGTGTTTATGCGTGTATGCATAATGTTGTGTGTTGCTTGCCATATCCTGCATATCCTTTCACAACATGCTGCCAAAGTATAAATTAAAATCCGACAGCAGAACATGTCGGATGCACATCTAGTGAGCAAACGAGCGAATGAATACCACCAAAGAGCCAAGGAGCAACGGGCGGAGCGAGTGATTTCATACAGCAAAGCTTATCGCTGCAATTTGAATTTTAAATTTCGAAAATGTGTGCAAGGCATTCGTGTGTATGTGTGTGTGTGTGTGTGCATGCATGTGTTTGGAAATGCATTAAATGTGAATGGTTACGCTTTAAATGTTCGCGAACGATGTGTAAATTTTTAGTGGCGAAAGTCAAATGAAAGTGAGAATCCTTAAAATGCGCACAGCAAGTATTCAATTAAGTAATAAATTGATGTTAATGCATTTCGATAAGGTAGATTGCAAAAAAGTATTCGTACATGCACCTATAATAATAAATAAATAGAAACCGAAGCACGGGGTTGTACAGGCAGCGGCAGGTGGGGCAGCCGCCCGCCCCTAGACTCAAGAAATTTGCATTTTCTTCTTATTATCTATTGGCGCTGTAACCGCCTAAGCGATTTTGACCGAGTCCAAAAGAGCACGCCAGTGGTTTCTTTTCTGTGCCAACTGAAGCCAATTGGGAATGCCAAGTGAAGTCAAGTCCTTCTACACCTGGACTTTCTAACCTCCCTCTTCCGAGTTGAATACTTTTAGAGCTGGAGCGTCGGTGTCCATTCGAACGACATGGGCAAGCCTGCGTAGCCGCTGTATTTCCATACACTGCACTTAGTCTTTATCGTTTTAAAGCTCGTACAGCTCTTCGTTCCATCATCGCCTGTATTCGCCATCGGCAACGCAAAAAGGCCCGTACATTTTTATCAGAATCATTCTCTCGGAAACTGGGCCGCCTCATCAAATGTTTTAATTGTCCATGTATTTTTCACTTCCTAGTAAATACAAAATCATACAACATGTTTATACCTACGTAAAACCACATTAACAAAAGACCGATTTGATTCGACGCATATTTCTTTCAAACGTTCATTCCTCAGTTATTATAGCACACTCAATGAAACCCTATTCAAAAGTAAACAAAACCAGTTGGTTGTATTCGCCATTTGTTTAATAATAAATTTGCGCGTTGGACCCAAATGGAAACGAGCAGTAATACAAATTTATTTTAATAATAATTCGAATTAAGAACGGGTTGTATAAAGAAACCCAGACAATTCTGACTTCGCGTTTAAAACAAATTCGGGAATGTAGGCACAAGAAAAACTGCTTTCCAATTGCTATCTGCAGCTGGACAGACCGGAAAAAAGTGAGCAAACCACGCAGCCGCATCGCTTAGAGCAATGATTTCCAAAGTGGTCCAGGGAGACTCGACAGGGGTCTACGTTGGCGTAAAAAACATATGGGGATCCACGAGTTGTAAGTGGGAGTCCATGAAAATTAATCTGGTTTCGATAGTAAATAACCAAAATGGTTGCATGATAGCCTTTTTATTTAACTTAAATTTGTCTGAGTGGTGTATACTGTTGTTGACGCACTAGTAAACTTACCGTCACTCTGTGTCATCATACGTGGGGAAGCCTTAAAGGCCACCTGCAGACTAAAATGACACGGATGTTGGTATAACACTGAGTTTGGCGAGGCGGAAATTGCCGGCGGGGGATATTTGAGCACTTGTATGTTTTCAATGCTACAGGATAGTACGCCACCATTACCTTTGTTGAAGATATTCTGTAGAGAGATAGTTCCCTGAGGGGAATACTGGCTTAATTCCAGCACTGAGCCCACACTCGCACATTAACGAATCTTCACTGATGGTTCCAAAACTGATCAGGATCTGGAGTATTTTTCGAAGTTAATGGGGATAAGCTTCACTTTTTCTCTTGGGGAATATGCTTCGGTCTTCCAGGGTGAGGTATTTGCAACCTCCCAAAGCCATAGACTACATGGTGAAAAATAGGTGGAGCGGAAGGAGTTTACAGCCAAGCTGCACTTAAGGCATTGGCCAGTTCTCTATCTAAGTACTTCCAAACTAGTTCGGCAATGCAAGTCTCGACTAAATTCTGGGTGGCGAGCAACTCGGGAGTGCCTGGAAATGAGTCATCTGACACTTTGGCTACAATTGGCTTAGACCAGGCATTCCTCGATCCGCAACCAGTTATAGCACTCCCCTCTTCGACCATCGAAGCCACCATCAAAAACAGGGTGGATACTACGCTCAGCAATGACTGAGAGCCATCGAGTGGATGCAGGGGGGCAAAACTCATGTTTCCTTCAATCTCAGAAGGTCTATCTGTCTTTTTCCTGTCACTGAGAAGACGGGACTGCTGACTGGTCACTTCACGTGGCACAAACACCTGACTGTGATAGGCGTAAATCATGATTCAATAATACAAGGTTAGATAATTATTGACAGCTGCGGTTTGACACTCCCTTATAAAAGGTTGCATTTACGAAGGACGGAGGAAGGGGAAGAATGAAATCTCTTGGTGCGAAAATGGTAGTTGAAAAGTACGCAAAGTAGGCAATTAGTAGTGAAATTCCTTTTGTAAATTCTAATGTATTTGCAGGAAATCTGACATTTTAAACGAAATGTTGAACGTAATATTGATATATCTACGTGAATTACGTAAATTATGTGCTATTTAGCTGTATAAAAATTGCAAAATGACTCAAAATTACAATAAGACTACTATGAGATTGATGTAAACATCCAATTTAAAAAACAGTTTATGTTTTCATCAGTTAAATATGCTTCATATGCATATACAAATAAACATATTGCACAAAAGCTTATACTTTATTTCACGCCAAAGCTACACTGTTTCCATGTAAATTTGCAAAGAAGCAACACGGTGCCTCTGCTAAGGGAGCGGTGCGAGAGAGACAACTGTCAGTTTATCGAACCTTGTATTATTGAATCATGGGCGTAAATGACAACTCCAATTTACACATCCTGCTTTGAAGAGGATGCGGCGGTGGAACCCCAAAATCCTCCCTTGTGTGCGCTAATGTTGTAGTGCAACCTCTTAAATTTGAGTTGTTTTCGATTTTTTTTTTTACTTTGTATTTGAAATGCAACTTAGTAATAAAGAGAAATGTGATGATGAAGAAGTGAAGTATAAAAAGGCAAGTGAAGGCAAAGTTGAAGATAAAAACGAAAATAAAAACAAATAAGAAAGACTAAGTTCGGGCGGAGCCGAACATTAAATACCCGGCGCAAATATTAAATATATGATTTTCACCTTTCCGAAAGCTACCGCTACATGGTAAGCCGGGTGTATCAATTTTGAGTAAATTAGCGTCCTTAAATTTCAAAATATTGACGTTTCAAGAATTTCTAAAATTTACCGTTATATGAAAAGCCATAGTTTTAGTCCGATTTCAATAATTTTCATCGTTTTGCTTTTATGTAGCAAGCACAATAAAAATACCGAGTTTGGTACAAATCGGTAGAACGGTTACCGAGATACATATATGTGATCATAAGTGGGCGGTGCCACGCCCATTTTTCAAAATTTTATTATAGACGTATTTCCTATTTAAATATCAATTTTGAGTTAATAATCTTCAGTAGTTACTAAAATATCGCAGTTTTCGTATTTCTGAAAATTACCGTTATATGGGAGGTAGGCGTGGTTATTGTCCCATTTTGCCCATTTTCAAAACCATCCGTCCTACGCCCGAAAGAAGTACACGTACCAAGTTTCGTTAAGATATCTTAATTGTTACTCGAGTTATCGTGTGCACAGACGGACGGACGGACGGACGGACGGACAGACAGTCACCGCTTAATCGATTTCTCTTTTCATCCTGATCATTTATGTATACATTTGTCTATATCTATCTCGATTCGTTTTGCCTGTTACAAACAACCGTTATGTGAACAAAGTTATAATACCCTTGTGCACAAGTGCGCTCGGGTATAATAATGGTAACTGAAGGGTAAGAAAATTTTTTGGAAATATTCGATGGGGATCGAAATAAATTCAGTCATAAAAATGTCTTTACCGAAAGTTATCAAGTTACCGAAATTGATCGAATTCATCAAAGTTTACAGTTATCGAAATTCATCGAGTTATCCATGCTTATTGAGTTATCGCAACGTATCGAATTAGTAAAATTGATCAATGTATTTGAGTTGTCGAAATTTATAAACACAGAAGCTTAGTTGTCGAAATTTACTGATAATTAACGAGCTAATTATTTCAAATTTATGGGACTATCGTGATTTATCATGTTAATGAAATGTATCAAGTTATCGATATTTATTGAATTATTATTATTTATAGAGTTAAGGAAGTTTATCTAGTTATCGTAATGCATCGTGTTCTTTCAACTTATCAATATTTATAGATCTACTGAAATTTGCTGATTTATCGAATCTAAGTTTTTTTAATTTTCAAAATATATTGAGTAATTGAAATTTCAAGGTTATATAAGTTTATCGTGTTACCAGAGTGTAACGAGTTATCGAAATTTGTCGTTAGATTTCGACTTATCGAAATTTAGTGACGTATCAAGAGTTTTCGTAATGTATCGAGTTCTTTCAATTTATCGAGTTATCCATATTTATCGATTTACTCAAATTTATGGATTATTTTAATCGAAGTTTTGAGAATTTTCAAAATATATCAAGTTATCGAAATTTTAAGTTTATCGAGTTATCACGAATTTTATCGTGTTAAGGAGTTATACAAATTTATAGAGGTGTCCCAAGTTTATCGAGCTATCGATTTATATCGAGATATGCAAATTTTTGAGTTATCGGGGGTTATGTGGATTTTTCAAAATTTGTCGAGTAATCGAATTTCGTAGAGTTATGGGATTTTAGTGCTTTGAAATGCATCGCATTAACGATATGTATGAAATTACTGAAATTTATAGATAAACTGTATGGGGTCAGTCCTGCCAAAGTCCTACTCTGAGGGAAATAATGCATAGTAAAAATGAATACTTTATATTTGATTATCGTTTAAAAATGTTCGTATTTAAAAATAACATTTTCATACAAAATTTATTACGCACGTATTTGACTGTTCACAGCTGAGTATGTACATATATGTAAGTGTACATACGCACCCCAAGCACGACTGAGAGAAATAGAGATTGCGCCAATCGCGGTGCCGCTAATCCGCTCTTTGTGATTTTGACAGAATGAGCTGTGTGCGTGACGTCATCTTGGTGCAATTGTTGATTGTGAGCATACGGAAAAACCAAATAAAAATTTTAATATATGTGCGTTATTATTTCTGCGTGGTTTTAAACGATTATTGAGACATTTAAAAGCAAAATGAAGTGTGCAGTGGCAAAGTGTAATAGTGAAAACAAAACGAAAGCGTGCGATATAAGTTTTTTTTCGTTTCCTACGGACGCAAACCTGGCGAAAAAGTGGAAGCAGTTCTGCCGGCGAGGACATGCATTAAAAACCAAATCGAGCTTTGTGCTATGTGTGTGAGCTATGAGCTTCTATATGGAACTATGTTGGCTTTTTCTTGGTGAATTGTAGTAGGTATATTTCCATGGTGAATGTAGACAGTTGTTGGTTTAGTTTGCTGGCAATGCCATATATACAAAAGCAGTTTCTACAGTAAATAGATACATGAATAGATTCACTACCTATTTATTTTTGTTAGTACCTGATTCTTTTAGTGCTGGTAAGAGGTAATGCACCAGTGGATAAGGTCGCCAGGCGCTAATTCAAGCGGCATCTTACCGCGCTGTTACGTACCTAATGCCCAAATTATTATACATTTAAAAGTTCAGCTTAAATTATGTTTTACTGACATAGAATATTTGCTTCCAAAAAAAGCCCCACTCATGCATCCTCTCGGAAACGGTACAAAAGTCATCAAATAAAAGCTGTGGAGTCAACAGCTGTGGAATTCATGGTGATTGGCTACCGTCCACAAATATAAATATGCACTCTGCATGGCTTTTTAAAATGGCAAGTCCAAAAAATTCACTTTGCTACACACCTTCCTTTTGGTCTACATGAAATTGCAAACACTGTTAATACATCAATTTTTTCATGTGCTAAAAATCGTACTTATCTAAAGGGCTACATGTCCAAAATTATTGCTACGTGGTGTTCCTAATTAATCAATCTTTGTATATTTATTGACTCCTGCAAAATTGGGCCATGTAATATTAAAATTAACACATTTTTCTGCATTGTTTACATATTTTTATATGCGTTTTGGCATTTCTCTCTCGCAATTGCACCAAGATGACGTCACTCAAAAATTACGCTCAAAAATCCTCTCTCATTGGCGCAATCTTGTATTCTATCATTCTTGCACCCCAAGCATGCAGAGCGCCGCTCTGAGAGCGGTGACAACACACACATACATACATAGTACATACATGTTTATCCGTAAAAATCGCGTGCTGTGTTGTTGATGGATATTCAACATTTGAAAGCAAATGTATATGGCTGGGTGTAGCTGAGTGCGCAAAGATGCTTGCCACAAGTTGTTGATATCCCGAGATGGTCGGGTTCGAATTTCACTGCAGGCAACATGCAAATTAAATTTTTTTTTTAGTTTTTGTCTTGATTATTCACTTCACGGATGCTTTTTCAGTACGAACGCGGTCATTTCAATATATCGTATCGTGCTAAGTTAGAAAATTTCTCTAAGGCTTTTAAAAAACTTGAAAAACGGTCGAATTTCGACAGTAACTGGCACTGCTAGTGTGTAATAAAATGCCAAAATTACCATTTGAAGTGCAATTAGTGATCGCTTCTGTTACGAAAGTAGATAACGAGGGCATGCACGTTCTTATTCATCAGCGACCTACATAATTACTGCCATAGGTTTTAGAATATGTAATTATTCCATTAAGGTTCTCTTACACAGACTGGTTAAATGATTTTTTCTTTGTTTCTTGATTTCAAGGTAGTAAATTAAACTACGCTTTCGAATGTTGCGTTTTAAAGATATGTACATGAATACAAAGTTATAATTAGATTTTTAATAAGGAATTTAACTTCTAGATATTTACTTACATACATATGTATGTACATATCACCATAAAGCTACCGTATATTGATCCATTTTTTAAAAGCATACAATTCAGACACTCATACATACATATGTGGGGTTACACACGCAGTAAATTACTAAACTTACTCCTCAAAGAAAAATATTTAATTATTACCAATAGCCGACCTTTTAACCTCACTCCCTAAAGTTTATAATTTAGATTGAGCTGGGCCAATCAAAGTTTCCAAGTATTCTTGAAAATGTGTCACTTTCTCAACAACCAAATTAAAAATTCGGAAATGACACAACAGAAACTTTAAATGAAGTCATTTTCTATGCCACTTAAATATAAGCGACTTTTAATTGCGACTGAAATATAAGAAAAGGTGGGGAAATAGAAAAGTGTTAGGTTATCTAAATGTTCGCTTACGTTGCGACAGCGACAAAGACACAGGTGAAAATTAAGTAATTAAGCAATCCCAATTTTATACATACAAACATACAAGCGCAGATAAAGGCGGGTCTTGTGTAGAAGTGTGTTCCATCGATATTGGTTTATAATTGGCTGTATAAGTTTCTTGTCCTCTGTAATTAAATTTACTGTCAGCGCATAATTTAATATTTTATTATGCATATGTGCAGGTTGCGATCGCATTCTTACATGACTTGTAATATGTGGAAAGAGTTTATGTAATTATGACTGATATAAATTGGGTTATGCTTTAGTGAATAACACAGTCACGCGTTCATGAAAAAAAAAATATATTTTTTTTAGTATATGTAGTTCATTTCGAACAATGCTCTTAAGAATTGTCATTTATCCAATTTCTGAAGCGCAATACTTGAGTGATGGTGAAATTAGTCAAGAACGCAGAACTTATACTTAAACGCTGTCTGTATACGACGAATTTTGTCGATTACTAGAGCCCGCAGTGAATACGCAGAAACCAGCTGTTTACTTCAGTGTTGCTTACTACAGTGTTGCCACTCATCCTTGCCTTTTCGTAAACTTACCTTTTCAACTACTCTTTTTCGTGGTATAATAGATCGTAGCTAAATATAAGGTACTTATTTTTCAACAAACAGCCGTATTCGATAGTAAATTTCAAATATTCTAAAATTATTTTGAATAGGAGCTTAAATTTGTTCACCATTTGCAAAACTGACGAAGTGGCAACCATCTATAGAAGGAAGAAATCAGCTGACACGGAAAAATCTAAATTCCGCAGATTTCAGCGCTGCGGGCTACAACTACAGAGAAATTCTGCGTTGTTGAGTTTTCATTTACTTGGCGTTCTGGTAAGATAGATCGTATCAGCTGACTCGGGTTTACGTACCGGTGATTTACGTTCTTGACTAATTTCAGCTTGAGACGTTAGCAACTGGCCCACGTCTTGAGTTACACTGCTGTAAAATTTTGAAAACAATATGTACAAATCGCTTAAAAATTCTTTACTCTTATATACCATTTTATATACTGCATATCGTCACCTAAAATGCAAAAAGTCGTAACTAATAAAAAATTCCAAATTCACTTTTTGATTAATATGATGGATTTCATCGAATTACGACTACTCACATCGTTTTATGAAAAAAAATATTAGTTCTGACTTTTTCCATTTCAGTGCCGTTACGTAGGTTTGCATTTCAGGTGACGATATGTAGTTCCTTTTCCTTTTTATAATTTTTGGAACAGTACTCGTAATAAGGGGTGATGTGTTTTATATTATACATGCAACAAGAAAACAGTTATCCTCGCTTTTATTATACAATAAGATGTGTCAAGTTGAACCTGGTCATTACGAAACCGAGTGTCTTTAGCATTCACAAAAAGTAACTGTATGATCTGGTCGATTTTTCCGGGCTCGAAACGTGGTCGTCTGTAGTAGGGTTGTGGCGAATGTGGAATTTTGATTCTTACCTAATTAACGATCAGACCTATAGCTTTTTAACTATTTGAGCGTATCCCAGTTTTGCCAAATAAGTTTTTAGCCAAGGATTCAATGGATATAAATATAAAAAAATATTGCCCGACAAGTAGACAAAATTACTGGTTTTAAAATTTTTCCTAAAAATAAGTTGCCCATTTAAACGATTTAAACGAATATATGTAACATCAAAAGCAAATCCCGAAAACTTGATTTAAAGTAAAGTAAAGTGCAAACTTTCTTCTTTTATGTCTAGTAGTTCTTGTTTTAAGATTGGATAAAAAAATCTTAATAAAGAAAGAAACCGATGCAGGTATTTAAAACACACACAGAAAACAAAAAAAAAAGTATTGTTAAATGGACTATGTTCTCTTTGACGTACGTCAAAGGCCAAGTAGAAGTAAGAACTTTTATGACTGTCCATTGATAGCTCGTTTATATAGCTTAAGAAATAATATGTTTAAAGACATTTTTATCAAAGTAGATACATATGATATTTGACCAGTTTTGTTGCACATATACTCCCACGACCACAGGCAAAAATATTGGCTACAATTTGTCATTTTGTTTGCCATATACACGTTCTATCGATGCACTTCCATACAACATTCGCATTCGCAAAAGCTCCGCATTGATTATTGCGAATGCGAAAGCGAATACGAATGCGAATATTCGCAACAACCCTGGTCTGTACCACTAAGCTTCAGAACAAGAAGAACCAACAGTCTTATTGGCTTCTTCCATATCGAAAAATCAAATCGGTCTTGTTGTGATACACGGAATACCCGTTGCCAGTGTTCTAGGCGCACTTACGCCGCACAGTGGTTCAAAACTCGAATTTAGTGTTCAAAATTTAATGGAGTCTTAATTTTCCACTCAATATGATTACTTTTTTTTTTAACGGAAGCTAATAAAGAGCCCTATTTTTGAATATTTGTTTATTTGTATTAAATTTTTTTTAGTGCAAAGTGTAGCAAATGTAGCAATTTTGAGGAAAATCGATTCTACTGTACCGGTTAATAAATGTTACATAATAAAAACGAAACGATAAAAACTATAAACGATTAAAAACAATTGTAGGGGGCCCCGAAACGAAAAAAAAATTTAAATGTTTTATAAAAAATTTTCACCAAAATTAAAAAAAATATATAATTTCTAGAAATATGTTGGCTATGCAATTTTATAGATCATTAAATTTTAGTGTAACTAAGTGAAATTTGCAAGTGGCTAAGAGGTCGAGTTGATTTTTAAGTATTTTTTTGCTAACATTTCGAGCACGTCAGCATGCTAAAAGTGTTTGCCATATGTATTAATAAAAGCCAAGGCGAATTCTTAGCCTAAAATTTAATGATCTATAAAACTGCATACCCAAAACTTCTATAAAAACCAAAAACAAAAATAATTTTGGTGAAAATTTTTTTATAACAATTCAAATTATTTTTTCTTTTAATTTTGGGAGAATCTTACAATTGTTTTCAACTAGTTTTTATTATGTGAAAAATGAAGGCTTCAAGTAATTGTGAACACGAGATTCCAACTTTGAACCACTATGCGCCGCTGCCGCAGAAATAACATTTTAGCAAAAGAAAAAGATCTAAAACAACGAAAAATGTCACGTCGTTGCAGAAGAAATGATGCCGTCTACAAAGCCACGCTGCGATCGGTCGAACCACGAGCTATTTGCAACCGATATAGGGAACTGAAGAGGGAAGGAAGGCGTAAAAACAGGAAGGAGGCTGAAATATAATGAAGAGGTTTAAGAACAACCAAGATGACCTTTTGAGGAGCCTATTTTTGTGATAGGAATCCTTTTCCACTATGTTGAATGGTAAGGGTACTGAAACCATGGCATGTTTTTGTTCAATCATAGTCGTCAATCTATCTAGGGGAAGTCGGGGTATTCTTGAACACGGGGTATCTACTGTTGGACAGCGGGATATTTTTCCCCATAGCAATGCTTGACAGTTTCAACCAACTGTCGTAAACTTGTGTCAGGTTAAACTCATTTTCCATTGAGTAGTGATGTGCTGAGTCGGTACTTTTAAGTATTGATCGATACTCGGTACCGATTTGGAGAGTATCCAATACTTTCGATACTCGGTACCGAAATATTGGAATTTATAATAAGACCCACAAATATGGAATAAAAGCTGTTAAGAGATCGTTGAAGTTTTTATGAATCTCATTAATCTATTTATGGTTAAAGAAGTCTATTTCTCCACATTGTTTGGATCTGAACTCTCTCGTCGCTCGATTCATATCTGCCCCTTTTTTTGAAAGTAAAGATTCGCTTGGAACGGTCGTCGTAACAATAAAAAATAATAACTTCCACCACTTCCAATTCTAACCACTTCCAATTTGTGGTGTGTGTCTAGACAGAAATACACTCAACTGTTGCTCGGACCAGGGATCGCACTCGGGTCCTAAGGAGTGGTAGTACGCGCCTCTAACTACTCAGCCACAGCGTCAACCACAATGCA
>NW_023458560.1:17059766-17069250 GCF_013731165.1 Rhagoletis pomonella
GTACAAAGCTGAATATCGAAAGAAATAACCTCTGACTAAAATTTTCTTGTTGGCCTGATTTAAATTTAATAACTTTTAAAAGTGGTCATATTTATTATCATTTTATTAGATTTTGTACAACATAAGACATATTTTTATGTACATACATACAATACATGTATAAATATTTTTTATTTCGGAATTGCAAATACAAATTAATTACATAGGAACATATAATATGTATTAAAATTACCATATTTGATAAATAAATAATTAGTAACATTTGAAATTAGATTTCTGTACATTGGAAAATAAATTACATTATCGCAATCGCCTAATTTTAATACTGTAATCGCACATATTTTATACAATGTACTTAATTATACATTTCATTTACAATACAATGTATATTTGCTAAATATTTCGATTAATTTTGTTATCGCATTTTTTTTTTTACATTTCGGACACGCAAATAAAATTACAAACGAGTTTTGCATTTAAACAGAAATATTGCTGCAACATGTTGCTTCAACACGCTGCGACTTTTAGCAACATTGAGAGTTTTCAAAAATATATGTATTAGCTAGTTAATACATAAATATGTATGTACAAACATATGTAGCTACGCAG
Organism: Rhagoletis pomonella; assembly: GCF_013731165.1. Lineage (NCBI taxonomy): Eukaryota > Metazoa > Arthropoda > Insecta > Diptera > Tephritidae > Rhagoletis > Rhagoletis pomonella. Next base: position 17,060,376 of record NW_023458560.1, read on the forward strand.
CTAAAAAACAAAAACTTATGCAAATTTTACAAATTGGATTGCACATTTTACATCCCCTCTCAGCTAACCGCTCAAAGAGGTGGGGTACGCGCCAATTGCGGTTGCTGTTGTTGTTGATGCTGCTGCTGCTGTTGTTGCTGTTGCTGTGGCAACTGATACGGACTGTAGCGTTGAAAATGCCGTATGCGCATATCAGGTGAGGCCGAACCGGACGAGGATGGCGTCGTAGCTGGTGGAGGTTGTGGCACTCCAACCATTATTGTCGATGGTGGTGGTGGCGGCGGTGTACGGCAAGCATTAGCCGCTGCAGCGGCGGCAGCAGCAGCTTGTGCGGCTGCAGCCTGTTGATTGGCGCTCGCTATGAAACCGGCGGTCAGTTGGGGCCACTGTTGCTGCCACATGCCAATATTGAAAGCGTTGAGTACAGGCGGGCGTTGATAGATTTGTGGCAGCAGCATTTCCGTGTACGGTGAACGACCAAATATTTGCAAATGCTGACGCGCCTTCTCGAGAAATGCCAGTGAAGCTGCATCGGCTTCCTGTGGCGAGAGTTGTGCCATTAGAGGATCGGGAAAGAAACGTAATGGCGAGCGAAGATGTTGCTCGAGGAGAAACGAATCCATTGGGTCCCTGTGTAAGAAATGAAATGGTTTTTTCTTTTACTTTTTGTGATAATCAAAGGAATTATTTATATATTAAAAAATTGGTTATTAAAATTAGATCGCTCGATTTTATTAGCATAGTTACGAGCGGAAAAAAAATCGCGGATTTTTCAGCGACAGCATTTAAAATTCATTTGGCGTGAAGATAGTTAAAAGTTAAGCTGTCATGCATTTGTCTGCTGACTGGTACCTCAAAGTTTATGGTTGATATGTACACCCTGTATACACTATACCACCTGTTCACCCTTTCTTAAGTTGAGGAAAATGTTTCGAACTGAATTGAGTTAAACTTCCGGGAATTCCATTTTTTTATGGGATATACTTGCTTTTACCACAGTTTCGAATTCTGTTATTTAAAGATCGAAAAATGGAGTTCCGAGAAAAAAATTTCGAAACAAAAGATATGTACAGTGAAAGCTCTCATAGACGCACGCTCTAATAAGCGGACATCTCCTATAAGCGGACATCTCCTTTAAGCGGACACATTCTTGGAAATATACAATTTTTGGCTTTTTTTCATACAAAATGCTCTCCCATACACTGACTTTCCGATAAACGGACGCGGACACCCAAACATGTCTAGTTATGAAAAAAAAGCTCCCATAAGCAGACGCGAAGCTCTAACAAGCGGTCAACTTTGTTTTTTTTTTCAGTCAGTGGTTGACTCTTACGATTATTATACATATGTATATGTACACAAGAACATACGTCCATATTCAAAGATATTTTTTTTCCAGAAAAAGTGTTGCCTTTTCATTGCCCTCTTCTTGCTACTTTAACGAAGCGGGCAAAGAGATTTGTTGGTACGAAAGAAAACGCCATACATTTGAAATTATTTTTAATTCATTCTGTTTCTTTCTATTGAAGAATATATTTAATTTAGAAGCCCGAACTTTGTTTTTTTTATAATTTAAATTTTAATATTATTTTTTACGAAATTCCCATAAGCGGACATCTCTCATAGGTGGACAAAAAGTAGGTAACCATCGGTGCCCGCTTATGGGAGCTTTCACTAACATTCAACCTTTCAAACACTTGATTGAAGGAGGGCAAGGTACAATTAGGCATCGACGCCAACAGCAAACTAGTAATACCGGCCGACAATTTTTGGGGTTAGCTTTAACTACATGGCCACTAAAGCTGAATGAACAAAACCTACGATTATCTAAATAAGCGAAGTATCTGGGAGTTATACTGGAATTTAAGCAGAGTTGGAAAATAAATACTGAAGAGTGAGTAAAGAAAGCGAGCATTGCCTATTACTCCTGCAAACGGCTTTTTGGGAACTCATACGGTCTTAATCCAAAAGTGGTACTCTGTATGTGCACAGCTGTTGTACGTTCGATCTTATGCTACGATTGTCTGGTATGCTGGGCAGCCTTAAATAACCAGTATAATCATGTGAAACTAGGCCGAGTTCAGAGGGCTGCACGCATCGGTATTCGCCATAGCTGGAGCCTATCATCTCTTAGAACGTAGTAGTTTACCTCACGGCGAGCATGTAGCCATTTTCTCAGATAGCTAAACGGGCATTAAGGCTTTGGCGTCTTCTGCAACAAGGTCGAAACTTATCAGGGAGTCTAGGACGCTTTTAAATTCAGTAAGTAGGCAGCTCGATTTGGATTTAGTTTGTGTCCCTGGTCATCGCAACATTCCCGGAAACGAGGCTGCTGACGAGTTAGCCGGAAAAGGTTGCACATTGATGTCCGATTGGAACCTTATATAGATCCATCTTTCTCCACAATCTTCAGAAGTCTGATCAGAGTTGGCGCACGAGGGCAGGTTGTCGTAAGAGAACACACATTAAGAAACCCCAGTTCTGACTTCGCAAGGCTTGTAGCGACTCTTACTAGGCATAAGACGGTTGGTACCATGCGAGAAGGCTGGGAACCGCATACAACAATTTATGTGGAAGCTGCAAAGACGAGAACGAGCAGTAAACATGACCTTCTTTGCAAATGTCCGGCTCTAATGAGGAGCAGAAATACCATGCTAGGAGCATATGAGTTCACATCGTTACGAGAGCTATCTGATACACATAAGTGTCCACAACATACTCAACTTTATGAACGACGCCGGTTGGTTCTAACATATTAGTTCGAGGTATATGCTATCAAAACGGCACTTAGCTGCTACTTGGGCATAATAGTTTTTCCGCCACCATTTTTACCTAACCTAACCCCAAAGCGCTGCTAACCGTCTGTGGGATTTAGGTTTAGAAGAAGTATTGTGAAAAATAGTGCGCACAACACGCACAATATCTATCTATCTGTCTAGTCTCATCAAAACAGGTCACATCATCTGCATATGCCCATTGGAAGACACCACAGCTATTAATATTGATAAAATAATAATCATTCTGTCACAGTTGTTGACAAAATATGAAACGTCAACCCGTTAAGAGGGATTTCTCTTGAATAAATCAAAGCGCATGGCTCTCCTTAAATACCAGCGTTTCGAGCGAACACCTGGGTAACCCTACACTTAAGACAGTGCTGATGGAAGTTGCTCCAAATGAGGAGAGATAGTAAATTGAATAGTGATGCAGATATTTGACAGCATTAATTTCTGATATGTTAATGCTTTTTTTTATAATTTTTTTCAGACAATTGGTACTACAAGCTTTGGCAAACTTAGCGATGGAGCTGGACTCAGTTGAACAACGCGTAAAAGTGATCCAAATGTTTTACGGAAATGGGTGTTGTGCACTTCGCACATTGCGTGATTTTTTCGGTCATCATAACCGGCCATCTGAGTCAATAATCAGCCGTTTGGTGCAAAAATTTTAAGAAATTGGGTCGGAGCAAAACGCGAAAATACCAGTGCATCTTTTTACTGGTGCTTTTTGAGCTGGCGGAGCCATCAAATCGGACTTCTTCGAAAATTATGCCTATTATGCTGTTATGGTGAACATTATCGTAACATGGTACCACCCTTTTTATGGCCAGAATTAAATGACATTCGCTTAAACAATCTGTGGTTTCAACAGGACGGTGCCACTTGCTATACGTCACATGCAACAGTGGCTCCAATGCGAACGAAGCTCCTTATTACCATTGGACTTCCTTCTCTGGGGGTACGTGAAAAGTATAGACTATACCAGAAGCCAGAGCTGAGGAAAGAAAATCTGCGGTTTTTTTTTAATCACTCTGCACATACATACATACACAGTTATCCTACAGATACATTGCGACAGAGCTTACAGCCAAGCAATCTGGTTAGCAACATGTTGCTAAGAGTATGGTTTCGCAACAATTATTAAACACTCCTTTGCATTCGTTTGTGTTCATGCATTATTTTTGTCTCATTTACTTCTCATTTGATAGTGTATAATTAGCAGTTGGCAAAACAACATCACCATGAATAGTAAAAAAGGAAGTAATCACAACAAAAAGTCTGAATTACAAGCAACTTAGAACACGAATGGAAATAACACCAATAAAACGGAAAATAGTAAAAGTTTTCATACAATCATATAGCAGCAAAAATACTGGTGCATATTCAAGTTGATGTTAAAACCGTTTTTTGTTGCTGTAAGAATAACATTGTATGTCAGCAGTATTCACTCATTACTAGCGTTTCGTTAGTTGGCCATGTTCGTGTTGCATGTACGAATGAGCTTCAAAGTTAAATTCGCCGACCTATAATTTTCTCGGCCAACTTAAAATGCTGCCGGCCGCTGCGTAATTGTGTTGTTGTTGCTGCTATACGAGCACTTCTATATGGTACAACTGCTTGTAAAGATATCTTGTATGATACACATGTGTTGTTGTTTTAGTTGTTACTGCTGATTTGCAGTGGCAGTGGCAGAATTTTCTTTTTTTTTTTTCGTTGTTGCACCGAAAGTGTCGAACAATAAAAAAAACGCTCCAGCATTTATAACCCAAAACGGAAAGAAGTGAAAATCATTTTGATCCGACACTTTAGGAGTTTGCATTCTTTTTCATTAAGTGCGCAAACTTGGCTGCTTGTCTGCAACTTGCAACACTTTGTGTTTTGTAGTTTCTGTAGATTTTTTTTTGTATGCCACACTGCATGCATTTAAATTTTTATTATCTCTCAATTTTTTCCTCACACACAAATTTAGCAAATTTGCGGCCAAAATATTTTCGGCTTTTATGACATGCGATATAATTTTTTAACACTTCATTCGCCAGCACACGCATCGCACATAAAGGCGGCGACACACATTGGTACCTTTGTAAGCGACGGTGAGTGGATCCAGTGTAGTAGGAATGGAATGTCGGGTGCAAAAGCGAACCTTTGAATGCGGCAGCTATGCACGCACGCGCGCACGCACGCAACATGCAATGCCAGTGAAATGCGTAATTGTTGCTGAAAATTTATTTATTGCTAAATTGGCTTTTGTTGCCTTGATTCATTTCTCTTGGCTTGGCTTCTGCCCAAAGCTAAAGGTGAGACAAGAATGCGAACGTATTTTGACAAGCGTCGAATGCAATCAATCATTTTCACTACTCTGCGACGGAGAAGACATGCGAAGAAAGCAGATAAATAGTGAAGCAGAATATGGATGGATCACTCAAAGGAAGCTTTAAGTTAAAAGAGACGATTTGATAAACTGACCATTGTCGGTAGGCTACGAAAGTTTATTTTGGTAGTACTCAGCAGGTTTTAGGCATATCTTCATCTCTTATGGAAATGTGGCAATTTTGTTACTGGTGTTTTTCATTGCATTTGTGTCTTGCACACATCCATATATGTATGTATGTACATTAGGGCAGGTCAATTTGTATGGGTGATTTTTTCGACTAAGAACGTATAGCATAGAAGAATTGTACGTGTAATTCTAAGCAAATATTCCAAATTGCGAAAATAGGTTTCTTAGCATTTTGCTGTAGTGGCGTAAATAAGTATTTAAATTTTATATAAAATTGTATTGTATGTATTACCAGAACCTATTAAACTTGTACTTACCTATCGAAATCAGTTAGGCGCGATGAGTCCCGAAAACCTTTCGCAAATGGATTCGAATCGATTTTGAGCTTCGTTATCAATTGATTTTGATACGCTGTAACCGCTGTGAATACAGTTTCAGGAAAAACATACGTTTTGTGATCCAATTCTTGCAGTTCCTTTGGAGTGTGGGGTATATTTTGGCCATGGGCGAGGCGCACCAAATGTATGCGCGGCTGATAGCGATGCATGGAGTTGAGGACGATCTATAGAAAAGTTGGAGAAAGTGAGAAAAACGACATATAATAAAATCGCTATAAATTAAAAACTAAACAAAACATTAATAAAAACTTGAAGAAATAAATATAAAATACAAGCTGGAACCATTGGCTGCGCTAGGCTATTGAGTCCCAGAGCGAATGATGATAGGCCGCTTCCAATCAGGAAGAGGCAAAATCTTGCATTTGACAACGCAATGATCAAAATTAATCTTCTCGAAATTGTTTGAAAATCAAAATTGTATGCATGTCGCTCGGCGCAAACGAACTAAGTTTTTACATATGTAAGCAAATCGTATGCCTTTATCTACCATTTATGTACTATATTATGAGCCAGGCATTCGCAAGGAAAAATTGGAGACAAAATAATTTCATTTTGAATATCTCGTAAAATTTTTTTATTTAAAATCCAAAAACTGCAAGAAATAACTCCAAATATTCTATGTGAACGATTTGTTTTATTCAGCAAGGTAAATGGGGCCAATACGAAGCTAATATGAAATTCAAAGGGTGTTAAAGTAGAATAAAATTATTCCATTTTGTTTAAAATTCTACACTATTTTGATATTTTTTTATCTCGATTTGTTATATTGTTTTAAGTAAAAAAAAAAAGAATAAAATGAACGTGAGTGGCACCATTCTCTTGCTTTGTGAACTCACCATCTAAGTGTTCTGCGAATATTTTTGCTTTAAACAAAAACCAAAAAAAAAACATTTTGAAAACACTGTCTTGATAGCGCTTGTACTTACGAAAAACAGCGCAGCTACGTGCAATTTTATGGCAGAAATTATGTATGCATGTATGTAGATATGTATGTACAATATGTAAATATAAGAGTGTCTATAAATGCAGAGAAAAGTGTAGAAATAACAGTTTAAGCGAAAAGTGACCAGCACGGCAATAAAAAAATGAAAACAATACGAAAAAACTGCATTTACGATCATTGTTGCCACCTTTTAAAATTTCACATTCACCACTTTGCCATGATTACTTTGCTGTATATGTGATAACCTGCTTCTGTTCGAATTTTTTTTTTTTTTGGGGTAAACATCCTTATTACTCTTGACTTATTTACATTTTTTCTTCGCTATCGTTGAGTTCCGCCTTTTGTTCGGCTCGTTTGTGCCTTTTACGATATGAAATTTGCACGTGCAAAGGTATGTACATATACATACGTATTTATTGAAATGTTAATGCCGGCTTGTATGAGTTTGCGAAAACTCCTCTACTATAATGCTTCGCCACAAAGCGTGTATACTGTTTTGTTAAATATTTATGTTTGCAAAGTAAAAAGTTTGTCGATTGTATACAAATAACTACATACATATCCACATGCAAATGTTCATACCCTGCCTTGCTTTAAAGCGCATCGAGGAAGGTATCTCAAAGTATGGCATCCGTTGGAATACAGTTCACTAGTATTGCACTAATTTTTCTTCTTATTGTTAGTTTTTATATCCAACCAAACATTTTCTTGAAACCTTTCTTTTTTAAATTTTCTTCGCACTCACCTGTCCATTTTTATCCATTTCGTTATTCGTCAGTTTCACCTTCTCGAAAGAGACTACTTGTTTCCTTAGCGCTTCCACACTTATGGGACAATCTGGATGCGGATAGAGTCGCGCTGGAGGTGGTGGATCCGCTTTGCCTGCTACCAGCCACGATGAACGATGATAAGCATAGCGATAACGGCGTGAATCCATTGGCACGACATCCATCACAACTGCATAACGATCGGGTGGTTGTATCTGACGTAGAGGGCCTGAGAAGCTGACACGCACGGTGGGGAACATACGTCTGCAAGGGAAAGAAGATTATGTACAATACCTATATATGTAAAGATCAAAATTCTAAAATTATAGGTACGATTTTCAGAGATTTTTGTTTTTTTTTTAAATGCGGTTTCTCCGTGTTGAACGCTCTCAAATCCCTATTGGAAATGCGATGTTGCGCTTTGTTTTAAAATTTTCAGTACATTATTTACATGCCCAAATTTCACAGTTATGCATGCGCTACCATTTTAGTTATAGTACAGAGAAAAGAAGAAAACTTCGTGGCCAACCAGTGTTGCCGTTTTAGCCCTTTGGTGGCTAAATTTGGCTACCAAATTCTTTTTTTGGCCACAAAAATTTGAAATTGCCCCTAGCCCTTTTTTTTAGCCCTTTTCAAAATTTATTCATCATTGACATTAAAATTTTTTATATGATTTTCATGAATTTAACTCTTCGCTCATAAAGCGAACGCCTTTCCTTTAAGGCAAATAAACTGTTCATTGTGTCGCTAGCTTAAGTGGTGGAAAAAGTTTGTTTATCGGTTGCTTCTTTTACCTTTAAGTAACGCAGAAGTTGAAAGGACGTTTTCTATAATAAATTTCGTTAAAAATAAGCACAGAAATAAAATGAATTTTGCAATGTTCAACGCTTTATTAACTGTAAGATATGGCTTAAAATATAAATGTACAGGAATGTTGTCATGATTTTGATTACAGATGATATCGTCAGGTTAATGAGAAATGAACAAAATTGTAACGACGAAGAATTGCTTAGCGATGATAGTATTGATATAGATATAAATATTTAATGTGTTAAAAAAATGTTTATAGATTAAATTATTTTACTATGAGTTCATTAAATGAATACTCTTTTGTTTGTTTGATACATACAGCGTCGGACAATAATAAAGCACCGACATTTTAATTCTTTGTAAATTATAACATAACATTTTAAAAATTTCTTTTACAAATGGATATTTTTCTAAGCATAGTTTGAAATTATTTAAGTGATTTAGTATTGTCCGACACTGTATATAGATATGATTCTAGTACTTATGTATTCTTAATGTGATCTCATTTTTTTGTTTATGTAAGAAATTAATTTTTAAACTGTACATACATATGTATATGTATGTTGTTTACGTTTCTGGGCCGTTATCTTATCCATTAACGATTTAACTATACTTTAAAATAGGTAAGTTGGCGGCCCTTAATATGCTTTATGTGTTACACAACAAGTTTTTTTGTT
>NW_023458560.1:17069350-17136945 GCF_013731165.1 Rhagoletis pomonella
TCCCGTACTCGGTTCTCTGACTATTGAGAGGACAAAAAGAGAGTAAAAAAGGTCCTCTCCCTGTCAGAAGTTACCAGTTTTAGTCCGATGATTTTTTGCTGGTAAATTCTGGTAAATGTGTCAAACGATAAGCTGTTGTGTGTTTGGCAACCAAATTGTAAACAAAAGAAAAGTGCACTCTGCTAATGCATATTGAAAAGTATTTTATTACTTGTTTAAGTGGATTCTAATCAATTTGTAAGTATTTTTGGTTATTTATATGTGTGAGCTGAGTTTGTTTACGCATAAAATAAGCAAAAATTTATAACCAAAATTTGGAGGTTATGTTGAAGTTGACAGAAGTTACGATTTTTTACTAGAAAGCGATCCCGTACTTTCCAATGTTACTCTCTCGCTCTGAGCGAATTTTTATTTTTTGACAGTTATACTAGTTTTAGTCCGAGGAATACGGGATTGCACCTAATTATTACTCTTAACAGTTAGCGTTTTTACTTATACCCGAACGAGTATTACCGCTTGCTTCAAAGCCTTTCACTTGATATGCCTATTTTGTTATTGGCTTTTTAACATTTTCGAGGAGCTTATGACCCAGTACCGGTGCAGACCTAAACATAAGATACAGAACTGAACATTTTCCCTTACTTAACTTGTTCAATTAAGGAAATAATTTTTGAATACAATTTGGATAATTTGGATATCTACACTTATGTGTAGCAAGCTAATATTATTACTCTATACAAAAAAATACTACAGGACCTTTACTAAACAGCAAACCGATGCCACACATTTTCCCTAAATACATAAATATTAAATATTAAAATACCTTTGGCTTGTAAAATTTGTCACAAATTAGCATATCAAGCATAATCGCATAAGAGCTAATAAAAACTTAATGTGGACCCTTCAAATACTACCGCCAACGCAACGACCACATAAAAAGAGTGCTAACAATAAAAACGCATACAGAGTAGAAAGGTTCAGGGTAAATACGAACAAACTAATATTAATTTTCACGACTTAATTAATATTTCATTGTGAAAAATTCATTGGACTGCGCCAAACGGCAGCTGAACTAATTCAAAGGACATTTATCATTGCAACAGCAACAAATGCATCGATACACACATACACACACACACGCACCCACGCACCCACCTTTGCTCAATCGCATTTTTTTCCAAAAGAATACCAAAGAATTTTACTCGCGAACAAATTAATCCTACCTGAATGAAAGAAAAACAGGCAAGGAAGTAAAAAGACAAAACCTAGTGTAACGGATAGCAGACAAGAAACACGCAATAAAATCGTGCTGTTGGCCGCATCGAACTCGAACCTCGTCCGCGAAGGGTAGAGCAGAGCGGCTCAAAAGCATAATAAAGAATGTTATAAAGTGTATGCCAGCCGAATCGTCTTAAATAGGCCGCATTTATACTCGCACCGGAGAGAAGCGCTGCGCTAAAGGCAGTTCGATGGTCAAATATGTATGTGGTTGAGCCGTCTGCGCTTTTTTCACGAAAGAATTATGAAATTAATAAAATACTAATAAAGGCAGCAAATGTTTAAAAGCAAGTTGCTATTGTTTTTTTGTTGCTGTTGCTGCTCTGTGTGCATGAACATATGTATTTGTTGTTGGCAAGGTAATAAACAGCAATGCGCACACCTCTTATCGAGTAGAGCGATAAAGATCGCGTGTGACCGCTGAGCAATAGCAGTAGTGGCATTAGTATGTATGTATGCAGCTTAAGCGTGGCATGTTGCAGGTTGCATCGGTAGATATTTACCTAAGACATGCACACACACACACACACATAAGTACAGCTTTACAAGCCGGAAAGCTATGAAACCATTTGTACTACGCGTATGGAGACTGGCCGTCGGCGTGCCGGTTGACTGTGGCAAAGCTGCAGAAAATTTGAATTTATGTGTTGAGTTGTCATAAAAAGTGGAAAAATTTGCATTTTTTTGTTTTATTGCATTTGTCGGTAATGGATTAACGAGCACTATAGCTGAGGTGTTGATAATGAAATTGCTGAGCGTAACAAAAGTGTAACAACGTGAAAGTCTGGCATCGATGTTATATTTAATGCGGTTAGCAACATGTTTCGGATGAGGAACAAAGAAGTTGAAGAATTTGAGAAAATTCCAGACATCCCTATGCATTGGGGCAGGAACAGGAATTTTGAAGGTCCTAACGAACAAAAATTGTGGTTGTGTCAATAGCCATGAGCACATCCCAGAGGTGGTAGGTAACCCCAAATACCGCATACCTAGACCTAAACGGAGCTAATTTGAAAACAAGTAAGAAAGTCTAAGTTCGGGCGGAGCCGAACATTAAATACCCGGCGCAAGTATTAAAGATATGTTTTCCACCTTGCCGAAAGCTACCGCTACATGATAAGCCGGGGTGTATACATTTTAAGTAAATTAGCGTCCTTAAATTTCGACATATTGAAATTTCAAGCATTTCTGAAATTTATTGTTATTTGAAAAGCGGCCGTAATTTAAGACCGATTTCAACAATTTTCAACGGTTTGCTTTTATGTGGCAAGCACAATAACCATACCGAGTTTGGTACAAATTGCTAGAACGGTTAGCGAGATACATATATGTAATCACAAGTGGGCGGTGCCACGCCCATTTTCCAAAATTTTGTCATAAACGTATTTCTTGGTAAAGAATTGTTGCAACCATCAATTTTGAATAAATTAGCTTTGATATTTACTGATTTATCGAAGATTTTGTATTTCTCGAAATTACCGTTATATGGAATGTGGGCGTGGTTATTGTCCGATTTTAAAAAGTTTCGGCCATTTGGTATGCTGTACCAGGACCAACAACTGTGCCAAGTTTGGAAGAAATTTGTGCAGCGGTTACCAAGATATACACATGTAACCATAAGTGGGCGTGGCTACGCCCATTTGCCAAAATTTTAAAATATTCTTATTTTTCGTCTAAAACTCATTGTAAATATCAATTTTGAGTGAATAATCTTCAGTAGTTACTAAAATATCGCAGTTTTCGTATTTCTGAAAATTACCTTTATATGGGACGTAGGCGTGGTTATTGTCCGATTTCGCCCATTTTCAATACCATCCGTCCTACACCCAAAAGAAGTTCACGTACCAAGTTTCATTAAGATATCTCAATTTTTACTCGAGTTATCGTGTGCACAGACGGACGGACGGACGGACGGACGGACAGACAGTCACCGCTTAATCGATTTCTCTTTTCATTCTGATCATTTATGTATACATTTGTCTATATCTATCTCGATTCGTTTTGCGTGTTACAAACAACCGTTATGTGAACAAAGTTATAATACCCTTGTGCACAAGTGCGCTCGGGTATAATTAGATCCGGAAATATAACTACTTGTGGATCGTACACATTCAGCGCAATTAAAACAGGGCCAGGTATAACAATAGATTTTAGTAGGTTGGTGAATATAATCATGAAGAAAAACTATTTGCATTAATTAGAGATAAGTCCTATGAATTGATTTATGCGAAAACCTCGTCCTTTTTTTTGGGTTAGCTCCCTTTAGATCTAGTTGGGCGATATGTAAGACGAACTCCCTAGTATTTTAATTTCTGCATACATTCAGTGGCAGCCAAGCCAGTGGGTAAGCGCTAGGCTGATGTAGCCGCAAGTGGATTTCTAAATATCACAAAGAGTCACAAAAACACTACTAGAAACCATCGTTCAAATGTTCGCCGCGGCTGCTTACAATGACATGGATCTGACTATTATGATTTTTAATGACTTGTCCACATATGTAGATCCCCATTAATCTGAGCGATGCCAAGCTTTATGTTGATTTTAAGGACTCTATCAAGGCTTTGAAAAAGCTAATGTAATTGCCTATCAAGGAAAAATATTGCCATATTTTTATAAACACAAATTTTTATGAACACAAATGCTAGGATATATTTAAAACATAGCCCGGTGACATGAGGTGACATGTTACTTTCGGTCCTGCAAATATTTTTATCTTTCCAAAACCATTTTTCATAATATCACAAATAGTCGACAGTTTTTTTTTTCAGTTGAATACATCTGATAAATTCCACCAGAAATATGTTTAATTTAGAGCGGACCATCGATAGTTTCGATAGTCGATAGTCACAACTATATTTAGTAGGAAATTCCATAAAAAATTACAAATAAATGTATTAATTCATTCATTAAAAAAAGAAAAGATATAATTGAATTTATTGGCTTGTTATGCAACATTACATACACATGTATGTACATACATAAATATGTATGTGTAAAAATATATGTACATATATCACATTTATGTACATTACATAAAACACTCTTTTATATGGTGCTAAGCAAAAAATATTTAGGAACATAAAATTTAATTTCGTTTTGTACTAAAATACACTCTTTTGCGCTCAATGCATAAGAACTTATATGCTAGGTTTGTATGTATTTACATATAGTGGTCCACAAAATAAAAGAATTGCGATATTTTGACCGATTTTGTCTTTTTTATTTAATTATTATTATTTTTTTTTTTATACAAGTCTAGCTGGTATACAACAAACACCATATAAATTCAGATTTCGAACTCTGTACAAAAATTAGAAAAATTCTGCTTATTTTCACCAAAATTTCAAACTTTTTAATCAGAATTTTGGTATGCAGTTTTGTAGACCATTTCATTCTAGTATAATGAAGTACAAGTTTCAAGTTGCTATAAAATCCCGTTAATTTTAGGCAATTTTTTTTGCTGGCAGTGTTCTCCATAAAAATAATTTTTGTGAGCTGTCTGCAAATGTTTTTTAAAGTTGGCTGTCGCTTCACCTGAACATTTGAAAAGAAATTCCAAAGTATCGGCAAAGAATCGGCGAAAAAAGGCCGATGCCGATACCGATGCCGATGCTCAATTTTGTGCCGATACTAGCCGATGCCGATGCCGATGCCGAGTAATCGGTCGGACTCTATTACTGAATAATGTATGTATAAGTGAAAACTATCGATAGTGCTTACAAACCCCGATGCTTTCGATAGTCAAAAATCATTGATACTATCGTTAGTGCCAGCTTTAGATTCATTATTAAAAATTCGCACAAAATGGCACACTTCTACAAAAAGATGTTTTTTAATAGAAACTTAAATATTTTTAAGTTTGAGTAAGGTTATAAATTAATTTCTGAACACTTTAAAATAGTAGAATAGGACTTAAAAAAGTCTTTGGGGATATTCTTTATGTTATAGATTTATCATCTTAGCAAATTATTATAATTACTATCTTCCAACTTAATTTTCGAAAAATTCAAAGAATAATGTAAAAAATATTAAACTATTTGTTTTCTAAAAAGAATTGCTATACATTTGATTATATATTAACTTCTTTTGTCCATTATTTTTTGTTTAAAATCCGAATAAGATTGCTTTATTTTCAGTATTAAAAAAAGGAATTTTGGGCCTAAACATTTTGGGTCTAGAATATTCCTTTCCAAAAATTTAATTCCACAGAATTTTGACCCGAAATAATTTTAATTGCAAAGAATTTTCGACCGAAATATTTTTTAAAAGCTTACTACCGCTCCCGAAAGAATTCATTTTAAACAAGGAAAGCTTCTCTGTGATATATGTAGAAGTAGATGCCAATACTGTTAACTAACACTCCCAATTTATCAACATCAGACGGAACGTGCTTTAGAACACCATGGCAGCCATCAATAATGGGGGCTCGTCATAAAACAGGTAAAAAATGGTTTCAATGCAAAAACTGAAAAAATATCGCAAACAATTTGCTTGGAAACATGTCTCTTAAATATAATTTCATGTTATACATAAAACCTGTGCAACATAATTGTAACAAAAAGAAGTGTATTTCCACAAAATCAATAAGTTACAATAAAACAAAGAGACAAATAGTGAAACTGTCATGATAATTTATGATATTTGCAAAAAGAGCAAATAAAGGCGTGCCTCATTCACTTTACAAAATAATTAAAAACTATAGCAGTTCATTTTCTATGTCACTTGTAACATGAATTTACGATGTCCACCCACTGCCATCAAGCAACAGCCACCAACGTTGAGTCAACAGTTAGCCGGCCGGCCTAGACGAAAGCAAGCAATAGAGAATGAGTGCAGTCAGTATTTGTATAAGAATTTGTTTCGCTTTCAGCGCGGCACAACTAAGGTGGGGTGACGCGACAGACCAGACCGCATGCGGCATGCCACAATTAGCACCATTGTAGTTCACATTTATTAAAATATAACAGAAATATATAACAAAAAAACACAGGCAAGTTGCAAATGCAAAGCTGAGAACGCTTATCGCAACGCTTACATCTTCAACGACAATAACAACAAATGCTCATTAGGATGGTCAAAAAAAAGTATTGCTCTAAGCCTCTAGGATTGTTCTCGATCGACAATCGATATAAATATACCCGTGCTCTGTTTTTAACCAAAATATATTTACAGATCGCTCAGAGCACGCAAAGTTTTCGATGCATTTAGGGGAAACAACAAATTTTCGTAGAAATGATAAGAACTGGTGAAAATCAATATTTAACGATCGTAAAACTTTGTTTTTCTTCAGGAGTCTTGCAATAATAACACCAAATTGTTCATTTGAATATTATCAAAATTGACTTTTTTATATGTCCCTCAACAACCCCCAAAAATGCAATGGGAGAACCCATAAAAAATCGTTTGTATTAAAGAAACGATTGGGTATTGTTATTGGAAGTCTTCTGAAGAGAAACAGTGTTTTTCAAACGTAAAATATTGATTTTCCAAAATTCTATACTAAATATTTTTTGATTTCGAATTAAAAAACAGGGGTGTATTTTTTCGGTATAGAGCAATCCTAGAGGTGAAAGCATTAAAATTCCGACTTTACTTATTTTTGGACCACCCTAATGAGCGATTGTGGGTTTTCGGAGAATTTTTCGTATAAATTTTTGGACCACCCTAATGTTCATACATATTCATCTATTTATATATGTAAATACCTCATAGTTGCATACCTACATATATACACGCTATCAGGGGCGCACTCAGGAAAATATTTTGGGAGGGGTTTATACTTCTGAAAGTTCGCTTCAGATAATATGCTCTTTAAGGTACATTTATGCAAGTTTTTTCGTAAATTGCACTTTATTTACATAAAATTAGCAAAGAACTCAAACATTTGTAACCGACTTCGAAAAAGGGAGAGGTTGTCAATTCGTCGGAATATTTTTTTTCTTTTTTATGTATGCTACCGCATAACTTTGAACCACGTGAACCAATCTCAATAATTCTTTTTTTTATAATCGGAAAGATGGTACCTCAAGGGTCGTCCGATAATTTGAAAATTACTTGTTTAATATAAAGTTCTATAAACACAAGATGCGCTCAACTTTCAAAAGTAATAAAAAAAATTTAAAAAATTGTTTTAATGTTCATTTTCCTCAATTTCTGGTTTCTGGTTTTCGATTGATTTGGTGATTTTTGGGAAAAATTAAATGGAC
This sequence comes from Rhagoletis pomonella, assembly GCF_013731165.1. Lineage (NCBI taxonomy): Eukaryota > Metazoa > Arthropoda > Insecta > Diptera > Tephritidae > Rhagoletis > Rhagoletis pomonella. The sequence continues at coordinate 17,076,835 of NW_023458560.1, forward strand.
TTTCATTTTTATTATTTAGGTAATTTTGGTGGAACGAATTCGACGTTGGTAAATTAAATCTTCGAATCCTTGTTAAGTACATATCAGTGGTAAACTCTTTTAGGCTGTAAGGTGTAAAAAACAACAGTTAGTGAGTTCATTCGAAGTTCAACTTTTAAGAGCTCTCAATAAAAACGAAAAATTCATATAAAATTACGCACAAGAAATGGAATAGAAATTTTCTTCTATCAAAATTTCTTAAATAAGTGTACATCTCCCAAGAAAAAAATGCTCGTATATTTATTTCTTCAAGAAAATTTACAGCAAAAGCAAAGTGCTTTTTGATAAAAAATATTTCTTGTTATTTTTCTTGAGAGCCGGCTTTAGGATACAGTTTGTATTTCAGGTTATTAGATTTAGGGGGGGTTTGAACCCCAAAACCCACTCCTTGTGTGCGCTAATGCACGCTATTATTTAAATGCGCTCGCTACATATTCGCCACTAATGAACTCAAACAATGCGACGCGCCACATTTCGTGCACAATCGCATAATTCATTTGTGTACATAATTTTTGAAATGTCAAAAATACTTCACGAAAAAATATCGTGTTGAGTTATAAGGCCTTGACAAGCAATGGCAAGCGAGTCGACAGCAACAACAGCAGTGTGAAAATGTGGCAACTCGACTGCATGACATCGCATGGCAAGGTAGACCAAAGAGGGGCCAAGAAAGAGCGAAAGCGCGCTTAGTTATTGCATTGTGGCGGGTGAACACCTCATAACGTCAGATATACCACAAAAGACCCGAATAAATGCAATAAGTAGAAAGAAAATGCCAGAAAAACTAATGTTAACAAGTTAGCAGTTGCTTATACAATAAGAAATATCTACATACCTACTCGTATGAGTATACATATTCACAAAAGTCTAAGCCGTAACGGCGGAAATGGCAAATGCTCACTGGTCAAACATACACAAACTCCTTAACAGAAGTTGGCTGCAAACTATGCATTGATATGCCTTCGCAATGCGATAAATATGAAAATTCGAGTTGCCCGCAGAAAACGAAAGAGAAGTTAAAATTATAGCATGCTAAATCAGTCTAAGTTCACGCCAAGGTTGCCAAATGAAGAAAAATCACTTATTTTGAAGTTTTATTTAACGAAACGTACTGTACTCTAACTGGCTAAATTAAAATTGCATTCGTCTGTGATAATCAGGATTAGCAATGCAACGAGTAGCAAGTGCCCCCAAAAGCGCCATTCTCAGTCTAAATCTAATACAATTTGACTTATATATGTATGAGCATCTGAAACGGGTGGAAACTTGCCGGCCTCGGTAAATCAAACTCTAGACACTCCTAGAAATTTCGAATAAATCCAGGACAAGCTTCATCGCTGGTGCAGCCGCAAAATAGCTTTGTATAATAAGGGAATCAAAATTGTGGACCTAAGTTGACTGTGGACACGCGGTGCCATTGAGTCAATTTAAAAGAGTACGTAATAACAGAATCAAGCCTGGCTAAAATGCCTGCACAAATCACGCCACGCCATTCTGGGGCTTTCGAATTCTTTTACGATTTCTACGAAGATGGCCATGACTTCTATTCGGAGAACGTACATATCCACGCAGTTCCATCGTCTGCCTGACGGCTGAAGTCTTTGCCATACAGCAACTGGCGTTATCGCAGAGAGAAACATGACCTATGAAAACAAGAAGATTGTCGGAAAGGTTCAAGGCTAAGCGGTAAAACAGAAATAAAGAAAATTCCATAGATATACCTTATTTATTTTATGTGAATTATAGAGAAAGTGTGGTTGATTTCGTCTCATATGAATTATATTAGATGTAGGAAAACTACTCAACACATTTGTTAAGAGTATAGGAAGTGTATATAGGTTATCAATAATCGGCATGGCAGGGACACTTAGGACTACACCGACGCGGCACTCTACGCCTTGTTTCATCTCTTACCGACGGACCTATCGGTCAAGAATATAGCGTCATAAACTGCCGCCAGGCTTTATGCAACGGGTCAGTTTGTATTCAGGTCTAACGGTCACAGCAGTATAGCGTCGACTTTACGCGGACGGATTGACTATGTGATGTGATGTGAATGTCTATACAGACGGATCGAAGTTGGGGAAGGGCATAGAGGAGGCAGTCGTATGTGCGGAGATCGGCCTTAACAAATCTTATTATCTGCCAAATTATTGCATCATTTTCCTGGCGGAGGTATTGGCTATAAGGAAGACGGCGGAATCTCTATGTAGACATTCAGGTACAATGAAGGCGCTACTATTCCACAGCACTTCCTCCGTAAGTGTGGCGGAGTGCAGAGCAGCTCTGAAGTGGGATCCGGGGCACACCGACGTCGCGAGCAACGAAGAGGCCGACAGGCTGATACTTTGTCTGAAATCATGCTGATAGAGGAGGTGCCGATTTCCCTCCAGGCGATTAAACGGGAACTCGACCTACCCATGATATGGAAAGCGCAGAAGGCGTGGGAAAACACCCCTCGAACTTTGTCCTTACTGGACATTGCCTGCGCTGGCATCGCACGCCTTTAAACTGGCTCTGACTAACGATAATATCTGTAGGATGCAGAACACAGGAGGGGACAGTGGATCATATCCTCTGCGAGCTTCCTGCCCTTAGCAGACTGCGGGTTAGTCTGGAAGCCGCCGCCAAGGTAGGGTACAACAAGTTGTTTCAGTTTACCAAGAGGGCTGCGATTTTTTTCAGCACTGCTCTTGGTAACGCTATGGACCTTAAAGGTCACTGCGAAGCCACATAGTGTCTGGCCAGCATACCTAACCTAACTCTTAATCTTATATGTCGTATTCTTGAATTGATTTTAAATGTATGTAATTAAATAGAATAGTTTAGGTAAAGCGACCACCGTGGCTAAGTAAGTAAGTAGGTAAATTGCCATTCAGCAGGTCTCGGGTTCGGGAACAGTTCAGTTTAGACTTGTTTTTGTCATTTGCTATATTTAACTTTTAATTAGATGGCATAATAAACATCGAGAGAATTCCTTATATTTTCTTCAGGAAAAACAATGTATATATAGCTGCCAACTTTTGTTTTATTTAATTGGGTGGGCTTCGCTCTGTAAATGCTCTAACTTTGGCGTTAAATCAATTCCGGATTTTCTATGTCAATATTCAGCGTTAAGCTTTCTCATCATCGTGAAATATGCAACAGAAGTGCAACTTACAGACTTTTCAACTGCATATTTCTGATTTAATGGGCAGTGTAATGGAAAGAGGCTGAGCTTTTGCTAGACGGCAGAGATTCTCAATCTTCTTAAGCCCATTCCCTTTGCTTCCATATCCAACTTAGAATAGGCGGAACAACCTGTGCGATTGTTTCCACCGCTGATGTCAATGGCACCGGCATACATCAGAAAATTGTACGCTCTTGTAAAAAATGTTACCTGATCAATTCAGTTCTAGCACTCTTAGGGCCGGTTTCGTAATGAAGTACTTAATGCTCCTTTTGCAAAAGTTTCCTTTTAGTTAAAGTGTCAATTAAATCTACTTTAAACAAGAAGTGTTTTCATAATGAAAAGTTCATTTAAATGGAAATAACAAAGTTTGCAATGCTGATCTCAGCAAAATTTCATCAGCTGATTTCCATAAATATGTAATTATCACTACGAAAAGGACATATCTATTTTTTTTCTTACAAAGGGGACCTTTATGTCATTTAAATTTCCAACTTTATATCACACAACCGTATAAGTTTCGTGGGGAGAGAAACTCAGACATCGCGGAGTATAGGTAGCTCCTTTAAGCGTTGTCGAAAGCGGCTTCGAAGGCGATAAATAGATGATGAATGTCGATCCAAATAGATGATGAGATCCGATCTGTAGATAGGCTAACATTGAATACTACGCTACCTCAGAACTTGTCTACCGAAAATAACTGCATTGCTTATATAGAAATAATTTTGTAGGCAACCCTATCAAATATTTACAACAACGCCTGCTTACCTTCGGCGATAAGGGTAAGAAAATTACGAGGCGCATAAAAATGCTATAAAATATGTACATATGTATATAACTCTTTAAATGTGAGGTTGAGAGGGAAGAAAATTTGAATAAATTCATATGACGATTGTTTTCTTGCTGCGTTACAACACGAATGGCCATAAAAAGGTGGACTATAAAAAGGCAAACTGGTGAAAGGGGAATAATATTAGATGAAAAGCGGAAAAGTTGAGGAAGAATATAACTATACATTTGAAGTAAAACATTGCTTGAGGCCATCGAGTGCGTAGGGAAAATCGTAACGGAAAATCGTAAATCATATACAGTCTTCACCATTTACATTTTATGAATGCTTGACTGCTCCAATATGAATGTGCTTATGTACATTAGGGTGGTCCAAAACGCACAAAAATTTTAACTTTTTGGTATTTTCCTGCTGCCAACCCCAAGAACTGAGTAATAATGAAAATAAGGAGACTAGTAATATTTATTTCGAAATTTTGATATGGAGAAAATAAAATGTTTCGTGGAATTGCTACAGAGTAATTAAAGAAATATATATTTTTTGGTCAAATAAGAATATTTTCCTTAAAGAATCTTCAAAAAAAAATTAATTTATTGTACAATGTACATATTTTACTTTAATATTGAAATACAATTTTAAGGTCTCTGAAGGGAAATATTTTTATTTGATCAAAAAATAATAATAATTTTCTATAAAAAAAATATTTTTTCTTATGTTCAATTTCAGGTTAACAAAAAAAAAGTTTTTGCATATTGAACCAAACCTCTATATCCCCATGTTATTCCACGCGCTGAATGCGAATCCGAGGTCTGTTAGACCCCATCACGTCAGGTTCGAGTTCATTTGAAGGTCAAGTAGAGAAAAATTCATTGAAACTGAAAATTCATATATATGGAGTTTAAGACTCGCTGAACCCGAATCCGAGATCCGTTAACCTCCATAGTGTCAGGTTCGAGGTCATTTGAGGGACATATAGGATAAAAAATTTATTTATTTATTTATTATTTATTGTTGCTGAATTCGAATATGGGGATCCCTACATTCTTCAAGGACATATAGAGGTCATGCCAAGGCCGCCAAGGTCAAATTCAGAAGGATTGTATTTAATTTTCAAGTTTCCCTACTTGACCTTCAAATGACCTCGAAGCTGACGTGATCGACGCTAACAGATCTAGGACCCGCATTCAAGGCATCGAATAACGTAGGGATATAGAGGTTTGTTCCAATATGCGGAAACTTTTTTCTACGTAATTTTCGATAAAAAAATATTTGTTCTTATCTTGATTCTGAGGGGTGGCTGGAAAAACTGGAAAAACAAAATGATGGACTACCCTAATGCACATATATTGTAAAATGTATATAAAATGTATGCTATTCCAACAAACTAAGTAACTTATTCTTTTTACTGTATAAACACCAGCTCTAGCCCTCCCACATCTATTTCTCTATTCGTTGAGTGAGTGTGAAAGTCAAAATCCGGCGGCGCTTGATACCAACCACCACACATCATATTCAGTGGGCGGGAAGTGGCAAGTGTCGATTTTATGGCACATTTTATGACGCGAAAAACTAGTGAATATCAGCAAATTCGTAAAATAGTAAAATGGTTAAATGCTGTAATGCTTAAGGGGCGAATAGCGAGCAGTAAGAGAAAATATGGAAAATTATACATATGTACATATCTACATATCGCACACCGTCTTCAAGAGAGGCACAACTCAAAATTTGGCATTTTTGAAATTATTCGCTAAAAAAGTGCACAGAGTTTTTATTTACTTTTCAGCAAAAGCTGGAGCAAATTTGTATTACAATTTGTTAAAACTAACCTAAGGTAAAGTCTCCCCTGCGCATATGATTATCATGTGCTAAGAAATATTTGTTTCCCATTTTCTGACAAACGGGCAATTTTGAGTTGTGACCCTTTTAAAGATGCTGTGCGATATGTATCTATGTACTTAAATACATCAATATTTAGTGCAAATGCTGTGCGTATTATTCACACGCCATTGCCGGCACACCAGTTCGTTGCTGAAAACGTAAATATATAAATATTAAAGGATATACATACATTTGAAACGTGCCGACATTTCGTCAATCAAAGCAACGTGGATACTGCGGATTTTATTGAATTGTGCGAGGTGTGGCGTGCAAATCACAATTTTCAACGCCACAGCTACCGTGGTAATCAGACAAAATGCCAATTTGACGAAATTAAATTTTTTTTCAATTGGTTTTCAATTTCTCAGAAATGCCATGTGGAGCTGACTCTAGCTGCAGCTAATGTCTGGCTTGCTCACTGGAAGCGTATAAAATCGGATGTTGGCAAACATTTTGGCAGCCCACACTCGCACACATACTCGTACTTAGTCATATGTATTTATTTGTATGTGCATACCTTGGTAGGTGTATAAATAAAGCATTCCTACAGCTTACAAAAACGCTATCACCTAACAATTGTTTGAAAAACTCAGCTGTGCAACCGCTGCGACCACTTTTGGCTACTGTTGCATGCCTCAATGCGAGTGAGTTGGCTATCGGTAGCACCGCTGCGACCACTGACAGCGTAACAAAACCCCAGCCGACCACGTGTTATGCCGCTGCTTAGCAGCCAGCTAGTCTCTGGGTTTTGTGGCAGAAAGCAGCACAAATGTGGCCAAGTAAACTGAGTGCATATGCAAGTATGTATGTGTGCATGTGTGTGTGTGTACGTTGCTGCGATCTCATTCCATAGGCCCTTACAAGTAGTAACGCAGGTACATTCATATGTAAGTATCTACGTAGCATAATTTAGCAATAAATTCAAATTTGTAAACATATTTAGTGCCCGCTCTTGAATTATACACGCAGTTGCTGACATTTTCATATTAAAAAAAAAATATGCATTCATATGTATATTTAATTCCTCTGTTTTTAATTTTTGTTTTTTTTTTCGAAATTTCGCAGTCTTCAAAGCCATAATTTTGCACTGACATTTGTGAGAAATTTTCACTACGCATGCGTATTTGCATGTCAGAGGCTCATAGAAAACTATCAGACAAGGCATTATGTGGCAGCAACAAGCATTTAGCAGCATGTAAGTTAGTGCACAATCAACTACATACATATGTACCAGAGCTTCCTTATGGGGGGATATGCGTGTAGCACCAGTAGCACGGTGTCTATGTTGCACAATAAACGTCAGCAGAAATAGAGTTATTTAGTATTTGTGAATAAAAGAAGTATACGTTTATTTTGGAATGCGTTAAGGATAATTTTTCTCCGACAGAAAACCATGCCCTCTTCGGTCCCATATGGATACACGCCAGCAACGAACATTGTCACCAACAATTTTCGGACTGTGCGTTTCTCTTGTATTATTATTCGTACATTTCTAGGGGTATACCTCAGAGGGCAGTCTCCTTACCCTTTCTCTGAATCATCGTCAACAATGACATTCTGGAGAACCTAGAAATGAGAGACTGTCCGGTTATCGTCTATGCGGATGACGTGGCACTCATCGTCAAAGCAAAGTTTCTGGAGACTCCGTATGATCTTATACAGGAGTAGTTTAACTTAGATCCAAATTGCGCTGCGCACTGTCTATTAATCCTGGAGGGACGGAGATAATCTTTTTCACCAGCTTACCTCGATCATTCATTTTGTTCTCTCTGACAGGGTCAAGTTTTTAAAGCAATTGTCATATGTCATTGCAGAAAACTACAATCCTGATGCTTTGGCTGGACGCTGCATTCTTGAGGTCATCTTTCGTCATAGAATTACATAATATAGGAGTTCCTGTAGCAACCTGTGGACTGCTCCAGGACACATGGGTCTCAGTTGGCTTAGCGAGCGCTGACCGAAACCCCTAACAATAAGGCTTGGCTCCCTCATAAAACCTGATGGAATTACATCACGTCACTGCTGAATACTCACAATCTTCTCTTGTAAACACATTCTCCGAGTAGCAGGTTGATTCTTGAAGCAGGCGGAGCTTATGAAGTGCCTAGCTTGACGGAAGAGTTACCTTATTAAACTTATCCATAGACACATAGGTGGTTGCAGAGAAGTCAGCGAGGTTTTTAGCTTATTTTATCGACCTTGCCCTGAAAGTACATATATGTAGAAGTGTGAACGAGAAAAGCTTATAACGTTGCTACTTAATAAAAGTTGTATGACCAGTGTAGCATTTGAACATATTCCTACTCTTTGGACAAAAGTTGGAGTAGTATTCATTCTCAAACTGGGGAAATGATTTTACACTACAGGTAAATGAGTTTCACGTTCTTAAGGCAAAGAAGCCATGAACATACGGACGAAAAATATATTAGATCAAATGTTCCGGTGGAAAGCTCACAATCAAAACGCTCGTGGAGTTAAAGGTAAATCGAGCGCTGAAGGTTTTCGAAAGCTGAAAGTCGGCGAATCTTTAGTAAGACTTCGGGTTTGGAGCTGGATATACTACTTAGGGTCATAGCTTTTGCAATATTGATTGCCACGTGGATTGGCTGATCAAGTGGAAGCTATTAAAACTATGTGTCGCCTGCATGTTTTTGGATTATGGAACGAGAACCGGAGTGTCGAGAACAGAGAGTTGTTTAGAAGGTTATCAGAGTAATGCTGTTTTTTTTTGGCTCATGGTCATAAAATATTACCTGGATCCTTTTTTGAAATAAACTATGTTATAGCTTTTCTATAAGAGAGTAATGGAAGGATCCACATACTTCGTTGGGGAACGTCGACAGCTCCTAGGCTAAAAATGGAACCAGAGCTGAATGGCCTCTGGAGGGTAACTTCAGATAATTTACTGCTTTAGGTGTAATGGCAACGCCCTTTAAATAGGAAGCCTTTGCAATACTTAAAGTAGCAGAGTGGATAATTTGCGAAAGATGGCGCGAAAATCAAAGTAATTACAGCTGTAACGGTCTTGGAAACTGCTCGCACCTGTTCAAGAATTCACCAGGAATGTAAGTTGAGGCTTAACTCTATTGCTGGTGGGGAAGGTAAGAAACTGGCTGGTGAGTTGGCGCACTGCGGTTCTTTGGAGCGTACAATTATACCGGCCAAACTTTAGGGCAAGAATAGCGAAAACTGCCAGCTACCAGCTTAACAACCAAGTGTTTTCTGAAAAGGCCAGAGAATAGAGTGCTGGCGAATTTCATTGTGAGGCAGAGAAAGACGAAGCTTCGAACTCTGACAGGGCTGATTATTTATAGGGTCACCATAAGCTTCAGCGATGATAAACTGTGTTCATCTAGTTTGGAAGATGAGTAGAATAGAGAGCATTTTTTCTGCAACTGTCCGGCATTAACCAAACTGAGATGGATTGGGTGAAATTTAAATATTGAGGGTGGAATCGCTATATTAAACTGCTAAGATTAATAAATTTGCACAGTAGGTTTTTCCGGTCACCGGGCATAACAAACCATAAAATTCGAAGACTCGAACAATTCGTTAACCCGAACAGGTCTGTTTTTCATTAGTTCGAGTTATCGCGAGTGTACTGTGTTATGCTTTAATTAAGCTCATAAAAGTGTGTTCTGAACCGATTTTAGCTTGAATTTCTACAACTGCTAACTTTTCTATTTTATACATTTACATTAGTTATTTCGCTTATAACTCAGTGCGAATGCATTGAACACAATTTCTAAATGTAATTGCTGGGTAAAAAAGCTTACATTGTTATACTGATGAATGTGCGCCAATATACTTATACTTGTATGTACATATGTATGTATGTACCTACAAATCCACATTGCAAAACTAAAACAAACAACAAGCATTTCACAATAATAATAAACGAAGTGCTGACATAGATTCATATCTGCAAAGCGGAGGAGTCAAAAACGCGGCGGAGGAAAATTCTAACAAGCTGAGTGCCGTTGAAGCAAACAACAAGCGGCAGGCAGGCAGGCAGTCAACCAGTTCACGCTTGGCATGTGTGACGAAAGCGCACCCACATTTCGGCCAAAAACAAAGGGAGTAAAATTGCTAAGCGGACAAAGCAAAGTATGCAGTTAATGAGTAACCCGCTGAGCGTTGTGACAACAAGTCAGCTTTGCTTCAGGCCACAACCGACGTTTATATGTATGTATATACATATGTAGGGTGCACCGTCACTACTACGATGGGCAGACGTACAAACATATGTACATACATACATAGTTGCACATGCGAACTGCGTGCGCGTTGGCAGCATTGTCGGTGTCCTTTTCATAATTACAGGGCAAAGGATATTTCTGCAAACGGAAATAATAACACTAGCGACATATTCGCCATCAACAGTAGCCACATTCAATGCTGGCATGCGACAACTATGAAAATGCTCTACTTACTACATCGTATTTACAACATGCAACGCGTGCCTAAAGGGGCCACATTTTTGGTAATGTTTGTATGTAAATTCGCAAGCATAGGTACTAATAGTTACACACAAATATTTCAAAATAGGCATAGTCACATATTTAATTAATGTTTTTAGAAAGTTGTTAGCCAACCTAAAGCAGATAAAAATTCACTTCCAGGCAAAATATTAGCTTCTACTTAAGAAATCATGAATATATTTAGTAAGTAGTCAAAAAACAAATATCTACCATATTAGGGCAGTTTTACATTCTCGAAAGTGATCAAGAGAAAGACCCCTATTATGAGTTGCATTCGATCTTCGACTGTGGTCGAAAGTGCCTATTGAACGAATTTTCATTTGGTATTATGACGCTCATTCGATGAAGAATCGCGCTATTGTGAATTTCGCTCGTTTAGGTTGTTCACAATTGTATATATTTCACCGCTAAGAAGCTTTGTTTACAAATCGAGCAAACTAATTAGTACGACTGTTCAGGATGTTGTGGAAATGGTCCTGGATTTGAAGTTGGAATTGCATTTGCAAATTTTTGCTTGCTGTTCGACAGAAAATTCGATACTCAACGAAAATTTCGATACGGTTGCATAGCTCATAATACGAAATTCATATTCCTTCTTCGATCTTCGATAACTTGTCAGGCCCCTAGGGTTTAAATCGCCAAATTCGCCAAGGCTTCTCGATAATGCCGGACAGTTACACAGAAGATGGAGAACTGTCTCCGCCTACTTACAGTTTTTGAAACTTCTGCAGCATCTATGGTAAGACACTCCGAACCGTTCTGCGTGAGTATATAGAAATTCTGTTAAAAGCAGCTTGCAAGTGGCGAAGGGCATAGCAATGAGTTCTTTGCCCGGAAGAATGTGCTTGGATGTAGCCCCCTGTTCTGCTTAGCCATCTCTTGCTTATTTAATGCTTACTATTTTTTTTACAAGAGTATAGCTTACTTTTCAACAAAACCATGTAAGTAAAATTTTAAAAAGTTATATTTTTTATTCAGAAAATTTGGGAAACTTGTACGTATGCAGTTTTGTAGCCTAGCAAATTTTAGTATAATAAAGTGTAAGCTTGCCGTAGCTAGGGCTTATCGCTATTCGTTCGGAATTTTTTTTTCACGCACAGTGTTTTGTGTGGAACAAGCTAAATGAACAAAATTCATTAAAGCATTTCTAGAAAAGGGTAATTAGACTATTAATATAAAGGATATCCACAAAGCTCTACCTGAAAAGTTTTTTATGTCCTACATTCAACTGTGGGGTGTGGGATTATCAGAAATCAGTATAAATTTTTATTTAAACTAAAAAATATTTTAGTTGACTTTCTATATCTTTTAAAAATCCCTCATTGTGGAAGTTTGTGATTTGGTGTAAATTCTTAATAATGGATCATATTTCTAGTGTTTTTTATTACATCTACTCCACTAAAATAAACTGTGGACTATTTCTGATATTGTGAAAATGGGTCTCGAAAAATGGAAAAAATTATATATTTTTTATTCGGCCCTATTATGGTTGTCGACTACAATGTCGATGTAATTTTTTCATCAAAAAATAGCCCTCGTAAGTCCAACTCCAGGTACCCTGACCCAGTGGCGGATACAGGATTTTATTTGGAGGGGCGATTGGGATCGACTTGTCGAATAACGTTAAATTACAAGCATCCAACCTGCTGAACCCTCATTTATTTTTCACGCAAATAGAGGTTCTAGTAGTTTTTATGAAGTCGAAATGTTTTGTGATGTATTTTTACTTTAAGTAAGTTTCATGTTGTGAATTTGGCGCATGGTCCATTTACAGAGTCCCATGTAATAAAACAATTATACTATTTTGTAAAAAAGCACAAGATAAAAAGTTATGCTCTGGATTTATTAAAGCAGTATATATTTGTGTATATTACATAAATACTTATTATTTGCTTATAATGTTTGTCAAATGAGCGATGTAATTAAGTAACTTAACAACTTATTCGGAATTTTGATTATAATAATTTAAATTTCAAACTCAATTTTTCGCTTTCCTTTTGGGAATCTTTGTATAATCCGTTCAGTGTCAATTTAAATATCTAAGGGCCAGTTTCAGTAGCAGTTTAAACTTAGATTACGTAAACTGAATTTAAAATGAACAGCTGACTGACATTTGATTGGCTAATCTTAGTTTAAAGCAGCCAGCTCGGGCGTTTAAACTAAGTTTAGACCACGACCGTGCACTGAAAAAGTGGCCCTAAGTGTACGTGTAAAAGTGCTAGACCTATCAGTCTTTTTTCATTCATGGAACTATAGAACCATGTTTTTAACCGGCGAAGGGTAACTTCTTTCTGAAGAAGCGTTACTAGCTAGAAGTGTAGTCAGAATGCGGAGAAGTTTGTTAATCAACGGAAAAGCATTTTCGTCGTCCCATTTACCAAGAACTTCTGCTGCTGATTTTAGGTATGGCTTTTCGCTTGCCTCATTCATTCATCGTTCTGACCACACTTTATACTCTCCTTCCAAACTAATAGCGTCTTTTTGTAGCGTATTATATTAGCCCCCATCGCCCCTCCCCTGTATCCGCCACTGCCCTGACCACAGTATTTCTGCGAGGATCACCTCTCCGTAAAAATACTGTGGCCAGCGTAACTTCCGTTGGGCTTTCGGGGGCTATTTTTTAATGAAAAAATTACATCGACGTCGAAGTCGACAACCATAATAGGGCCGATTATTTTTCACCTTTGAAGAACAGAAAGTAACATGTAACCTAATGTCACCGGCCTAGATTTTGAATATACCTTAGCAGTATAATTTGTGTTTATAAAAATATGCATTTTATTCAGCACATTAGAGCCCTCCTATTTGTTTTTATTTTTTTTTTAAGAGCGTATTCACTATATTACAAATTTAGAATTTTTCGAAGAATGGCTGTTTAGGCCTCCATGCTAAACGAAACACTTAAAAGGGTGAACCACCCTAATGTAAAATTGCATTAAATGTGCAACGGATACACACATATATAAATAACCTGATTAATGCTAAGCCATTAGCATGTTAGTATACTAGTTTAAATCTTAAATATAAAACTTCGTTAAGTTTCCCCTCCAAACAGTTTGTTGCTTGGAGGTCAAACCTAACTTCTCAAGAATTAGCTCGGTCACTTCTTTCGAGCGATCAAGGACAGCGGAAGCGATCCAGCCATCAGCCCTGCGTATTAATCAAGTTAATATTGTAAGCCAAAATCATTTGTACACAGCACCGAATTTGCATAATAAAACTTATCAATATTGTACTAATTGACGGTGTTATTCTCATCTTTTCTTTTAAAATAAAAAAAATCTTGGTGCAACTATGAGCTACGTTGCTCCAAGCGTTTGCAATGGCCGAAGGTCGGTAAACGTGATGGAAATGTTCACCATGTTTCTAAAGCTACTGATAGAGATATGAAGAAACAAGTGCTATGTAACTCATCGAAAATCGCTAGTTTTTCAGCGATTTTTTTTTTTAAATATGTATAAATAACATAAAAATAAACATACTTAAATGAATACGGAAAGATGTTCCAGATGATCGCATGCTCTTGTAAGAGATGAGTAACGAGCAATCCTGAATTTTATATCCTGCTATTTCAAAGTCCTTGGAAATCCTTGGAACGATTTTGAATTTGGACACTTGTGTTACGTACTCAGCTTTGACGAGAGAGCGTACACAAGACAAAAACGTGTTTTTGGTCGAAAATGGAGGCATACTTATCTTAGAAAATGCATTACCTTCAGTTTAGTATAAAGAACAAGATTATACTAAAAAAAAATAACCACTCGTGCTCATATACCCGTAGTTGCGTATGTAACGTATACGCACTGTAGCATCATGCGCAGTCATCTAATACGCACGCCTTAACTTAAAAATCATATTATTTAAAAGAAATTAAATATTGGCGTTTAAGATGTTTACACTGTATTCCTTATGCACAATAGCTTTCATTATGTATGTATATTTATAACAATTTTATAATGAATTTCGAGTGTGCCAATAGAATCTCAATAATAAATAGCAGTGCCGGATCCAGCGAGGGGGGTTTTGGGGGTTAAACTACGTCTCAGTGAGTGGCGGACGCAAAGGGGGTGTTTTAATATGGAGCATATGCATGTGTATAATATAGCGTCTATGTATTAAAACACCCCCCGTGGGTTCGCCACTGACTGAGACGTAGTTTAACCCCCAAAACCCCCCCGCTGGATCCGCCACTGATAAATAGTAATCTTTTACTCAATGTAATTTTTTTCATTTGGTGACACACTAGTTTAATTACACTATATTCCTTCGTTTTGACAAGAAGAACATTTTCATTGTTTAATTTTAACATTTTGAAGTATCCAAAATTATTAAAATTAAAAAAAAAAAATTGCTGCGACAGATATTCTGCATGCTGCCATTTTTTAATCAGGTTGCAAACTCTTGAAACTTCACAGACAAATATGTATGTTGTATTTTATGCCAACGTACATCGGCTCTAATATGAACATTATATTTAAAAACTCCGCAAGGTTATTAAAAAAAAAAAACAATTATGAATTTTTCAAGTGACAACGAGAAAATTATTAACTTCGGTACTTGTTTGGCGATATAACCGCCTAAGTGATTTTGGCCGAGTCCAAAACACCCAGCCAGTCGTTCCACTTCTGTGCCAACTGACGCCATTTTGAAATGCCGATTGAAGCCCAACGCCTTCTATATATTAGGGCTGTTCGGAGTGTTATGCATACGATTTTGCCTTTGAATATTTAGGTTTATTTGTGAATTCACAACAATAAAATGAAAACGGTTGTCATGGTAGCAAGCATAAAATTTGCAAATGCAATTCCAAATTCAAATCCAATAACATTTCCACAATATCCTGAATAGCCCTACTGTCTGCCTCAATTACCAGCATCCTGATTCTCATTGTTTATTTTCATTCAATTTATTTCCATCCGTACGACATGCCAATGGAGCCGAAGTATGTCCACATTATGTAGAACCCATATTGCTCATTGTATAAGCCAAAAACCGCACCCTCAGATGTTTTCATTGTTCTTTCTTATGCTCCATACTCTAGATCAGACATGATGAATTACTTATAGAGCGACATTTTTTTACAACGGCTTGGATAACACCTTATAGGCGATGTTTAGAAGGATGATTCCGCGGTAGTTGGCGACTATGACAGGGTCGCCCGTCTTGTAGATTGGGCAGAGTACAATTAAATTTCTTGCATATTTTATACCTCGTAAAAGTCGATCGTTGGGCCTTCGATTCCGTCATCTTCGGGTGGGAACCCCGGGTTTTCTTCCATATCGGCGTCTCCGCTGTTGCCATTCCATAGTGATTTTACCCCTTTAATTTAAGTATGGTTGACACATTGGTATTTAGGTTGTTTTGGTTGCTCTCACATGACTTAGTCCTATTCTTGGAACCTTCTCTAAGTCGCGCAACTTTCTTTTGTACTAAAATGTTCGTACGCTTTTGCTGTAGGATTGCATTTGAAGCTCTCCTTTTACTACGAAAATGCGCCAGAGTTTCCTCTGTGGCATAGTCGATTCGACTACCGGTTGTTCTTTCAGACTCGCTGAAATGCAAGTATTTCTTATTCTCAGACAGCGGTAATTGCAGCTCTTCAACGTAGAGCTTTCTATGCATTATTTACTTAGCGTAAATTCTGCATTATTTTTCTGCGCAGGGTCCACCAGATAGTTCACCTAGTTTGCTCCTCGGAACCACTTTGGCTAGAACCTATCGCTGCATACTGCCATTTTTCTAGTGTCTGCGAAGTCCATCAGCCTCAGACGGTACCTTTTTGTCGTAGCGGTAGCATTTTCCAATCCCTTTTCCGAGTAACGAATTTACTCATCCCCATATGTACTAATCAAAGTAAGAGCTTTAAAGGAATCTGCTCATAGACTACGCCTAATTGACATATACCTGCGTTTTAAAAGCCTTCACAAGAAAAAGTCCAGGGGACTCCAATCACACAATCTTGGTGGCTAATTCACATCACCCCATTGGGAGGTAACCATACACATGTCGGCCTCATTTTTCGTTTGGGTTCAAAATATCGGTTAAACCAAAAAATTCACACCAAATAATAGACTTTTTTCGGTTGTAATGATGCCTGGTAATCCTCGGGCGTCTTCCCAAATATGTTAACAACGATAATATAGCATTATCCTTTGCATAAAAAATATAAAATAGGTTTATTCGATTACAAAAATTATCGATTACAATTTATCGGAATTTTATTTGGATTTGGAACCACATACATATTTATCTGTGGTCGTTTCTAAAAACCGCCTAAGTCCGATGGTTCGCTTTAAAATAATGTACATACTGTTAAGCGTTGTATATCAGCTACTAGGCAATAATATTTCAATAGCTAGTATGAGAGGTTCGCTGCGCCTTGTTGCGCGAAGGTTTGTTTTATTAATTGGCATTCAAAAATTACTCACCTCCCCGTCTTCGTTATAATCATCTCTGTGCCCAATTCATGAAATTTATCCCACAACTCCTTCGTCTCCAGGTGACACTGCACCGGCAGCAACTCATCACAGTTACAAGAGCCAACAATTTTCGGCGCGGACTGTCAACAAAACAAAAAAACTAAATTAGTCACGAATGTGTTCCTCGGTAAAAAAAATGGGTTTTGCTGACTTTGCGTTTTACCTGCGCTGGCTCCGGCGACAGGCGGTCCTCGTCGTTCGCTGTAGGGCTGCTAGGACTGTGTGGCGAGGCGCGCCCCCGACTACTGCTGCGACTCGAATGCTGTTGACCACCAGCGCCAAGGCTAGTGCTCCCATTTGTATTGCTGCTGGTGCTATGATTGAGATGAATCTGGTGGTGGTGGTGGTGATGCCGTTGCAATTTGTGATGCGTTTGTGATTGTTGCTGTTGTTGTTGTAATTGATGGCGATGATGCCCACGCATTGGACGCGCCGACGGCGATTCGGAGTCACTGCAATCGACGACATCCACATCGACATCATCGTCGGGATCGGGGTAACGCTCCACGGAAACCGGGCCTGTAGTCGAAATAAAATGTAGAATACATAAGAAAAGTGTAAATTGCAGAGCTCATTCAAGGCCGACAAAATATTCAACTACGCTACGCGAATGAGTAGGCCCCAAACAGTATTATGTTGCAGACAAAACGCAACTCCTACCATGGCGCATGCATCAACTTCTCGCTGTCAAATGTTGCAAGCAATTCGAGTGACAGACAGAACGGCCCCTCTGTTATCGCTATTATTTATGCAGACTCAAACATGTATATACATATTTATATTCCTATATTGCAACCTGAATGCACTCACTGCCGCTAATGAGCTACAATTTCGCACAGACACACATGGGCTGCCGCCAATTGAATTGGCTGCCATTGTGACAGCAGCAACAATGTGTGGCAACTTACATCTACAAGCAGCGGTGGCTTTCGGTGGGCAAATGTACATATGTATGTATGTACATGCAACATGCCCGCAGTGCGTAATAGGCGCCGCGTAGATGCATATTTCAGATATGGAATTCAATTATTTGTTTTATGAAATTATTTTATGCAAATTCATCGTCCAATTGGCTGTGCCGCAATTTGCACAATATTCTCACATATTTATTTATGTACATATTCCGGCTGTGTGGTAATTTGTGAGTGTCTATTTTTTTTTTTGTACAACATTGATTTTCTACAATTATGCCTATAAATAATTTAGATAATTTGCTCAATAACTACGCACGTAAATAAATCTTTTTATATGAATGTAATTTTTGACGCTGATTTTATTGTAAATGTGCTGCCACAATTATCAAGTCATCAAAGCTTGTTCATTTCCATCATTCGTAATGAAGCAATTTTTTGAGTTTTTTGCACTTAGGTATTAAATTGTTTAATAGCACTCCGCACGTCACAAACTCGTATGTATTAAGCGTTTAAGCTGAATTGGGTTAATTATGTTTTTGTTTAGCTTTCAAAAGCTAGTTCAATGTAGATACAATAAAACGAAGCCAATAAAACAAGGCTTCGGAGAAGATGCATTTTGATCTCATTTTAAAGAACTATCAATTCTAAAGAATTGTGGTGAAAAAACGAAATACCTCTTATTACTCGTGTTTATTGCGGTTCTTTAAGACAGGGGTTCTTAAACTTTTAAGATGATGGAACCCTTACTAAACACCTTTAATTTTATGGAACACCACATCAAGTTACTACAAATCAAAGGCAGTGCAATTTAAATATGAATACAAACTTTTACTAGAAATAGTATACATAGTTTTAATTTTAATGTGAATAATGAAATTGTTTGTGTCTAATTATTGTTTAAAATAGTAGCTCGATATAATGTCTGAAAGCTGTATGCGCATTTCTGGGGTAGCACCCAATTTTAACCTGAAATTATTTTTTATATAAGTGTAAGCTGAAAACCCTGTTAACAGGGTACGTTGTGACAGAAGGAAGCAAAGTTAAGAGGCCTTTTTAGCGACTTCATGATATTTACTCTTATACCGGGGACAGACATCTGGTATTTGCATTCTGGTAAATTTATTGTTATATTTAAAATACTACCATAGTGACAGACATTAACTTAGTATTTCAGTGCCAAATCATATGTTTCTGAATACCAGCACATAAACAAAAAAATTCAAAAATAGTGGAAAAATTGGCGTATATATTGCATCAAAATTTGAGGTATAAACTTGTGCCTTCAATCGCGCGAAAATTTCAATGATTTTTTGATAAATGAGCAGCTGACATCTGTAATTTTTGGGTATGTTTAGTGCGAAACGCCCATTCACAATGAGAATACCACAAAATTTAAGCCTTCGGAAAGTTGTATTCTTTCTACAAAAAATACAAGGTTGCCCACGTAGTCTTTTGAAGAATATTATAATATTTGGTGACAGACATATGGTATTTTGGAAATCCCAGGTATTAACATTAACCTAAAACTCTTTCAGAGACACAGATTCAAATGAGTGTTTCAATTTCGAAGTACTCGAAACATCTATGAATGCTTCGTAAATGGATTTTGTACCAAACCAATATTACTACTACCATCCGAAAAATAGTCTGACAAAGATTTCAAGTGATTTACCAAGTGCCCAGTTATGATATTTCACATTTGGGCAATTCACAAGGTGTTGTGAAGTTATATTTTCCTAACAAAAGTTGTGTTAAAACACGACGGTTGTGAACACCGGTTACGATTATTTATCTCAGCACTTAACCTCACATAACACCGAATAAACATAGGTTGCAGAGTTGTATCGTCATGTGTTATTTTTCTTCACAAAACAATAACAACATTTTTACAACTGTCATGAAATATCATGACTTCACGACAAACACGACAAATACGACACCTTGTGAATTGCCCAATTTAATTTGGCAATTCATCGCGTTCCCTGTAGAAAGGCAAGACAAATTTGCTACTTTCCTTGTCTCACTTTAAACAGGCTTCAACACAAGAAAGGTATTAAGTAGATGGAACAAACAAAAGTGCACTTATTATTGACACAAATTCCATCATTTAAATCAGGGTTGTTGCGAATATTCGCATTCGCAACCGCGGAGCTTCCGCATTAATTTTAACATTCGCATTCGCATTCGCATTCGCAATAATCAATGATTATTGCGAATGCGAATATTGGAGGCACGGAAAATAACAGTTTATTTTTTTAAGAATTAAACTTGGCCAAATATTTTTTTTATTCCGAAATAAAAGTCCTTTCCGGACAATAAACAAACCGCTTATTCAAATTAAACAAATGAGGCATTAAATGAAAGAGGACTTAAATAACTTTAAAACCTAAGCCACCTATTGGAAAACATTTAAATAAAATATGTTAGTTAATTACCATAGAACAAACTTTGGGTTAGGTATATGAATTTCTTTAGTATTAAATTATAAAAAAAATATAATAGGAGGTGCTAACCTTCGTTCGTTATTTCTGTTTAAAAGCTATTTCAGTCCTCTTTCATATGATACCAAATTTGTTAAATATGGATAAGTGTTTTGTGTTTGTTTATTATACGGAAAGGACTTTTATTTCGGAATAAAAAATATTTGGCCAAGCTTAAGTCGTAAAAAATAACTGTTATTTTCGGGTCCTGGAATATTATGCAAGTGCACTGATAAAACACAGAAGAAAGGATTAAAAATGAATTACAAGAATGACAAGGAATGAGAATGAAGAATTCTTTGGAAAACAGCGGTGTTTAAACAACGATCTTGCCATGATGTTAGATTGTGAAGATGAAAGTCAGGAGTATACATCCGACATTTGCAGCCCCGACGCAATTCTTAAAAAGTAATTATTGCACCGCAAAAAAAAATGTATAACTGAAAGTCCTCTCAACTGGTGCATCGTCAATCGAAAAGAATTTACCCCTTTGTCAAGTTTAAAGTTTTTCAAGTTTGTCGCCTCGAGCGAGTGGTTATTTAGAGGCGCAGCTTTGATGTACGACCCGAAAAGGCAACAACATTACCTACTTTTTAATAAAAAGTTTTTATTAAATACAATGTTCCAATTTTTAAATTCATGTACTAAAAAAAATTTATAAAAAATTACTACCCTATCCATTTTTTATTTACCTAAATCACCTAATTTACTCACCTAAATTATTTCTTAAAAATACTTGACATCCGCATTCGCTATGCCGAAGGCTTCTAGTTTTCATGAACATCAGAAAATTTTACTTCAACCGATTACTGCATTTTAAATTAGTTGCATGGGAGCTAAACAAAATTTTACCATCACTACACACAAAGATAGAGGAGATATTTAAAATCTCATATCTGAACAATCAGTGGTATAGAATATATGCCTTATAAAGCATCGGTTTTAGCCGTCTATGTGAAGTAGAACCCCATTCTGAACAATCAGTTGTATGGAGGTTGTAAGTTATAGTGACCCGATCTTTGCCATTTTCACTTAAGCTTTCTGTTGGAAGAGCAAAATTTCATGTTCCTAGCGGTGTGAGGCTGATTGACCTCGCTGGGACCCAAAGCGTGGTAGTATTCAGTACTAGGTTCACACATAAAAAGATCCGACAATCTACGTGGCTGTCTTCAGATCGAAAAAACGAGATATATAATCGACAGTGTTGTTTACGATAGACGGAAGGCAGGATTCCAGTGTTTAAGACGTACGTACACTCCGAGATCCAAACATCGACTCGGACCACTATCTTTTTACAGCCAAGATATGCACCCGCCTCTGTGCAGCGAAAAATTTGTGTCCAACAATGTAAGGAAAGCTCAACGTCGAAAAGCTGCAGTCACTACATACCGCCGCCGAAGAAGTAGTCGGACTTCAGCGAGTTCGCAAAAACAGATATTGCCTACACGACCACGCTGCTATCGGGCGTAACGCAAGCTGTGTGGCAAAGTCGAAATATTTACGTGAATAGAAAGAACTTGAAATGCTGGGCGACAGAAAAAACGCCCGAAAATTTGGTCTTGGAAAAGACGCACGAGAAAAGGATCGGCACTCACCGTCTCTTTGTCAATTTCAAAGCCGCTTTCTACAGCACGAAAGGAAGTAATACCACCACCTCCGTCAGAATTGGGAAAGACTTATCCGAGCCGTTTGCTAAGGGTTCAGAATACTGTATCATTATTTAGGGTTTCCAAACTTCATACATATTTACCCTGAATAAAAAGTAATAATATAAAGAATTCACATAATGCAATTCCGGTTTAAGTAAATCTCATTTATGTCCGCATTTCGATATCCGCAACTGTATTGATAAAATCGTACACAAGGTGATAGCGGCCGCACATAAACAAAAAACTACACTAACAAATTATACGGACTAGAGATGTGCAAGGGTCTAAGTATTCAATTCCGATACCACCCATCTCGAAATTCAATTCTTAAGTCCCAAAGAAATCTATTACTGAGAGTAATCAAATTAATTTTAAATAATAATTAATAAAAAAAATAAAAGATCTGGCATATTGCGATTTTTTTGCTGTTCGTTTTCGTCTCAATAAAACAAAAAAGTGCTTATTTCATAAAACCTTTTAAAAGAAGATTTTCTGAATTTGTGGATGTTGCGTGTTTTATCACAGAGTCGCGATAGGATTGTGTGTGTGTTTAGAGTTCGCTAAAAACTTGTGTGGAATCTTATGCCCTCCTTTGAAGAGTACCTGGTCCGTTTTTTCTGGAATCACTTCGAGCTCCACCACAGCAGAACAAGCTGTGTATATCACTTACTTAATGTCCTGTCAAATATTTCACTCATCACTTACTTTAGACATCAATCAAATATGGTAATGGCTAAGTCATCAACATAAGCTGTTAAAAACACTTCCCTGAGAGGAGTGCATTTGCCTACTTATCGAGCTCTTCAACAGATTGAAAATCCAGTGATATATAGTAGGATTAACTTCAACTGAGTCCAGTAATGTCTATATGAAGACATCATTAAAAGCTCCGAATATGTCGAGAAAAAAATTTAATTGTGAATTACCCGGAGTGTACAAATTTCCATTATATCCTTGTCATTATTAGCCTTGCGCTCTTGTTTGTCCGTGATTTAAAATTTTTTGCCACAGGCCTTTAGAGCGCTTCATATTAGATTTGTGGTGGCATGGGCACCACCTTTTTGAAGTGAAGTTTCTTGCCGGAGCTCGGAGGTATTTGCTTTCAATATTTAACGCCACGGTGAGGGTGGTATATGGCGAATGCATGGACAGCAAATGTCCGCCACTCGCGGCGGGTAGAGAGAGTGTTACAGGCAAGGTTTTTGACAGAGAAAGAGATTAAGGCAAAGGCGAGGACGCAGTCAAAGGCAACGACAAACACAAATATTAAAGAAAACAAGTAAGAAAGTCTAAGATCGGGCGGAGCCGAACATTAAATTCCCGGCGCAAGTATTAAATATATGTTTTTTCACCTTTCCGAAACCTTCCGCTGGATGGTAAGCCGGGGTGTATCAATTTTGAGTAAATTAGCGTCCTTCAATTTCGAAATATTGAAGTTTCAAGCATTTCTGAAATTTACCGTTATATTTTCAACGCTTTGCTTATATTTGGCAAGCACAATAACCACACCGAGTTTGGTACAAATTGGTTGAACGGTTACCGATATACTTATATGTGATCAAAGTGGGCGGTGCCACGCCCATTTTCCAAAATTTTACTATAAACGTATTTCTTGGTAAAGAATTGTTGCAAGCATCAATTTTGAATAAATTAGCTTCAATATTTACTGATTTATCGAAGATTTTGTATTTCTCTAAATTACCGTTATATAGGATGTGGGCGTGGTTATTGTCCGATTTTAAAAAGTTTCGGCGATTTTTTATGCTGTACCAAGGCCAACAACTGTGCCAAGTTTGGAAGAAATTGGTGCAGCGGTTACCAAGATATACACATGTAACCATAAGTGGGCGTGGCTATGCCCATTTTCCAAAAATTTATAATATTCTTATTTTTCGTGTAAAAATTATTGTAAATATAAATTTTGAGTGAATTATCTTCAGTAGTTACTAAAATATCGCAGTTTTCGTATTTCTGGAGATTACCGTTATATGGGAAGTGGGCGTGGTTAAAGTCCGATTTCGCCCATTTTCAATACCAACCTACCTTGGATTAAGGGAAACCTACATACCAAATTTCGTTGAGATATCTTAATTTTTGCTCGAGTTATCGTGTACACGGACGGACGGACAGACGGACGGACAGACAGACATGGCTTAATCGATTTCTTTTTTCGTCCTGATCATTTATGTATACATTTGTCTATATCTATCTCGATTCGTTTTGGCTGTTACAAACAACCGTTATGTGAACAAAATTAATATACCCTTGTGCACAAGTGCGCTCGGGTATAAAAATATTATGAAAATAAATAAATAAAATAATATAAAAATATATGAAATAAGATGAAAAAGTAGCTGAAGATGGAGAGAAAGAAGTTTTAGATGAATATGTAGGTGACGATGAAGACGAAGATGAACATGACCATGAACATGAAAAAGAAGAGAAGATCAATATCAAAATTAAGATGATAATTGAAGACGAAAATGAAAAGGAAATGAAAATCAAGATCAAGATGTCAGTGAAGAGGAAGATTAAGATTAATATTAAGATTAAGATAACGAATAAGATTAAGATTAGGATCCAAATCAAATTTGATAAGGACTGACACAAAATCAAAAGTCAGCCTTATAATGAATGTTCTGGTGAAAAATTTCGTTCCCGAAATCGTTCACTTTATCATGAATGTGGAAGGATTTCGGGTGAACGGCATTTCACCTAGAAATTTCAATACAAAAAAAAAAATTAAAACCAATAACTTACTTATTAAAAAATTGTATATTATAGCTTAAAATTATTGTAACCAATAAAGGTAAATATGTTGTACAAAAAAAAATAAACAGATGTTCACAAAAGTTGATATAAAACTATTCGTCGATTTAAATTGTTAACTTTTTACTGAGCATGTTTATTTTACGAGGAGGAAGCATCGAAAGCCTAACCCCGTCCGTGTGAGACTTTAACCCTAACTAAACTTCCTACCGTCATGTACCGTTCCCCTCCCGGTACCACCATCAAGGATTTCGTTGGGATTATAACACTTTGTGACTGATAAGGTTATAGATCTATTCTCTTCTTCTTCTTCTTCTTTTTCTTATTTGGCACTGTAACCACCAAAGCGATTTTGGCCAACTAACGCCAATTGGAAATGCCAAGTGAAGCCAGAATACTTTCGGAGGTGGGGCGTCGGTGTCCATTCGAACAACATGGTCAAGCCAGTTGAGCCGCTGTATTTTAATTCGCCATATACCAGCACGAGCATGATGAGTGACTTACAGTGTGGTTTTCGTACGTCGAGAGGACTTTACTCCTGAATTGCCTACTCAGTCCAAAGCCAGTACTTGTTGGCAAGAGCGATTCTGCGTTGGATTTCCATGCTGACATTATTATCGGTGTTAATGCTAGTTCCCAAGTTAACGAAATTCTCTACTTTCTCGAAATTATAACTGTCAAAAGTGATGTGGGCCAAGGCGCGAATGTGATGATTGTTTGTTTGATGACAGGAGATACTTTGTCTTGTCCTCGTTTACCGCCAGACCCATTCGCTTTGCTTCCTTGTCCAACTTGAAAAATCCAGAACAGACTTCGCGGTTTTTCTTACCGATGATGTCAGTGTCATTGGCAAAAGCCAACAATTGTACGCTCTTGTAGTAAATTGTTCCTGAGCGGTTCAGTTCTGCAGATCTTATCATCAGACTAAAGAAGTCACACGAAAGAGAGTCGCCCTGTCTGAAACCCCGTCTGGGGGCGAACGGCAACAAAGCAGAGCTGGTGGTATTGCTCAACGTCATTTTTCACAGCCGTATGAGTTTTGAGGGGATACCAAATTCAGACATAGCGGCATATAGGAGACTCCTTATAGTGCTGTCGAAAGCGGCTTTAAAGTCGACAGATAGGTGGTGAGTGCGGATCATTTTCTCGCGGGTCTTTTCCAAGATTCGGCGTACTGTGAATACCTGGTCTATGGTAGACAATACATTCGATAAGACCTTGCAACCTATGCTTAGAAGGCTGATCCCACGGTAGTTGGCACGCATGGCGGGGTCGCCTTTATTGTGGATTAGGCAGAGCGCACTAGAATTCCAGTCGTCGGGCATGCACCTTATTACCTCCTTGCCATCGTAATTAAATAGCTCAGCTGACAGGCCGTCAGCTTAAGCAGCTTTGGCACTTTTCGTCATAGTCCCCCGGGACCCTCCCCCCCCCCTCCCTGCCCCTACCTGGCTACGCCCATGATCACGACAATAGGTAGCTGACCTCATTGTGTACCTTCCCTGATTTCCGTATAATATTTTTGTTGTGCAGATAAAATTTTAATGCGCTCATTCAAGTGAATCAAGAATATAGGCATATTTTTTTAACAAACAAACTCTAAAAAACCTCTTCTTCATTTTTCCAGTTTTTTTTCAGATCATTGACAATTGCTCAAAATACAACATATACATATTTACCTAAGCTCGATCTTTAAGAAAAAATGTGTCTATTCACGAATGTGAACCTCCGGATAAAAGTCGAGAGTAAATAAGATCCCGTGAAATTTATCTGTTTTCATAAAGTAGTAGGAAAATAGCCCAAGTGAATTCGAAAAAATAAGAAAGTGATTTTTTGCAAACTGTTGCTATTCTTTACTGTGGAAAAAAGCAACCCCTCCTTGTGGCCACACCTGCTACTATGAGTACTCTCTCTCCACGGTTCCGTCCCTAACCCAAGAAGTCACAAGATTCAGCATATTCCTTAGAAGTGTTAATGTGTCCAAGCACAAATTATAACTCAATGCAATATTGCATAAGATCTTTGAGAGAATACGTATTTAGTTGTAGTATTTTTTTAAGCATATTCTAATTTTATGCAAATATTCACACATTTACAAATCAGTCAGGCAAATCATGAAAAGTTTCAAGCGCATAAATTAGCATAGTATGCAAACTACACAGATATAATTATCGCTAGGTATAAATATTATATATTTACACACATATTTATGTATTTATGTATAAATTTACTTATGAATATTAACAGAGAAACGCCTCAAATCTGCCACAATCAAAACGCTAGACTACAATGTGGCGTAGCCAAGAGGCACTCAGCCGCCAAGCGTTGAGACAGACGAGACAGCTGAGACAGGCGACAGCGCATGCAAATAAATGTTTTTCACACTTCAACATCGTTGAAAGGAAGAGGAAACGAATCATTTTAGGCTTTTCGAAGAAATCATTTTAATGACTAAATAGTATACCTACATACATACATATGTTTGTACATATATGTACTTGTATATACATGAGTGTGTGTTTGTGAGCTTGGAGTTGGAAATGCAAATTTCTATGCTTTTTGTTGTTAGTAGATATTGTAAATAGTAGTGTTGAGAACTGACAATGTTGACCAATAAATCTGGGCTATAAAAAAACAAACATACATACAAACAAACAAACATAATGCTGGTACTTAATTTATAATTTTATATTCTATAGTTATGAATTTAAAATATGTAGTGAGAAAAATTATAAATGTAGCGCGAATAAAGTCATAATTTGTTGGACAATGAATTGCAACACATAGCACGCCAAAGCTATTCACAGAGGAAAATTTATTTATTATTCCTTTTAGATTTGAATATTCATTGTGAACGGAAGGCTAAACTAAGAATCGCTAAACTTTATTAAGTCGACCTACACCAACAACTAAAAATTATTATTAAAATTGTTGTCGGCCCTAACACCGATTCGATTCGATTTTGTTAACTAATACTATACTTAAAAAAGCGCACTATATCTTTTGTAATGTAAACAGTGATGCCAGACATTCTCTGCTAAATTACCCACGAATGTCTGGAAAAAATCTCTCAGTTACCCACATCTTAAAAATTTATCCCACAAAATTTCCAATGAATTAAAAACATATATTTCAGTAGTAAAATAGTAACAATTCTTTCGAAATTCAAAGGTCGATAGATAACGCATTAAAGGCCTAATCGAATTTAAAAACATCGACTACATTCATAAATTAGCTTCAGTGCTTATTAAAAGCCAAGATTTTGAAGAAACTTTTCTCTATATTAAGGTAACGATATGTATGACATTGGTGTTTTTTTGTTGAATACTTTCTGACAATTCTTAAAACTATCACTGTTACAAATTACATATTTGCATTTTATAAGCGAATATGATTTTTGGTGACTTTTTGGACTCAAAAGCATACACTATTTAACATTTCATCAGATAATTTCTTCTGCTTTTTACATTAAACACCAGTTACACTGAAAAGATTCTTGCTTACTCAGCGCTTTGAATTGGTTAACATGAGAAGAATTTCAAAATTGTCCTTATAATTTTAAATACTTATACATAATTTTACTCTACATCAGATCTTCAGAACGAATGATAACGTAAGAGTGTCGAATATTCTTGCATTTTGATCAACAATGAATGCATCGATAATTGTGTTAAATGAAAATCCTTTTTTATTTGAAATGTCCCTTTTTTCCCTTTGCATAATTTTTGTTGAAAAATATCCCTCAAATAGAGAATTTACCCACAATCTGGCATCACTGAATGTAAATTTTATTAGAAATGCTAAAATAAAGCTATTAACCGACTTCAAAAAAGGAGGAGGTTATATATTCGTCGGAATATATATATTTTTTTTGTGTATGTTTCCGCATAACCGATTTCGATAATTCTTTTTTTGTTTTAAGGGAAGGTGGTACCTCAGAGGTGGTCCTATCCTAATTTGGTTAAGATCCGATTAATATTATTTATATTCAATCCATCATGCATATGAAGATAATTAACCACAGTTTCTAATAATAAAAGTTTGAGTAGACCTAACTTCAGTAAATGTCGATCTTAAATACGTTTTTAAAAAGTTGAAAAAAAACCGATTTTATAAACATCCTGCACTTAAACCAAATTTTTCGCTGACATCTCCAGATTTCTTAGTATAATTTAAATCGGACTGTATATTAAAAACTCTGATTGATGATTCACAAATCATTCTTGCAAATGTGCGGATATCATATGGGGATATGTTATACTATATATTAGATACTCATTCGGTAATAATCTTCAGTTGCATCAATTTGTTCAGCACCCTATTTCAAATTCCCACACAACCGCCCTTAGTGTGCGTATTTATTTTCTCAAAATGATGCCTGCAAAACATGCAGGGCGCCTGTAGGGCGGGGCGAGAAGGGCAGTTGCCCTGGGCACCAAATCAAGGGGCGCAAAGTTCTGGGATGGCGTTTAATTTTTTTATTACAATTTTCGAATGTGAATTTTCTCCATCGACAACAACATAAATATCAGTTATTTACAAAACAAAGGAGATCAAGCCGGGGCCCTCGAACTGAATCCGAGAGCACCATTTGTACTATGCTGATGGCATTCCTTGAATTTGGTATATGTATCTCTATATTTTCAGTACTTCAGCGCATCTAATTTCTATCCTGAGCGTCTACCCAGAGATGGACCATTCGCAAAAATCTCACCGTTAAACCATTATGCACAACTCGTTGGGAAAACAGACGTTAACCGATTTCTATAATTCATTTTTTTAAGGGAAAGTGGTACCTCAGAGCTGGGGAAATTAACGGTACCCTTAAATTTTTATATGAGAATTGAAGTCGGTTTTGTTTTTTGCTTAAAAATTACTTGTTAGCAATGATATTTTAATTTGGTTTTGATTTTTGACTTACAATAAGTGTTACTGTAGAGGAACTATGTAAAATGAAACCGGTTTATCCGGGTTTTTCATACTAGGGAGTCGGGTATTTTAAAATTGCCATTTTTCGAATAGCTCGAAAACCGGTTTTCAAACCACAGGCGAATAATCGAGCACCCAAATACGTATATACTGTTCTACCTCGTTTCAGCAAAAGATGTTACCCAAATGGCAACGTAGAACATAAAAGCCTAAAGCCAAAAATGCATTTAAAATACATATTTTTCGAACTTGTATATATTTTTATTAAAAAAACGTGTATTTAGTAGCTAACAGAGGTTAAAGGCTGAATGTCAGGGCCCGGGAAATGAATGAAATAAAAAAACCGAATAAAATTTTTGGAAAATGCAAATATGATAAATCATGCAAATGTAGGTTTCTTGGAAAGA
Organism: Rhagoletis pomonella; assembly: GCF_013731165.1. Classification (NCBI taxonomy): domain Eukaryota; kingdom Metazoa; phylum Arthropoda; class Insecta; order Diptera; family Tephritidae; genus Rhagoletis; species Rhagoletis pomonella. The sequence continues at coordinate 17,106,819 of NW_023458560.1, forward strand.
AAATAAAACAGTCTTATGTGACAACATTAAGGCGCACGCCACAAATCGGAGGAGAAGCTCGGCCAAACACTAACATATTTTTAAGCGCCAATATATTATTATTATGCTCGTTCACACGGACAGCAGAAATATTTAATGGAATGAAATGTCAATTGAATAATAATTTCAAGACTTTGTCTAGTTTATTCGGCGTTTTCTCTGAAGAAGAAGAAGAAGAGACATACCCAATAAAATCTATACTTAAATGATCAGAATGTCAAGCTGAGCCGATTTAGCCATGTCCGTCTGTTTGAACGCAGTCTGGTTTTTAGAGATATCCAACTGGAATTTTGTAAGCGGGTGTATTTTTACAATGAATTAATCCTTTGTTTTAACCGGCAAAATCGCACCAGTATAACATTACATAGCTCAGATATGAGATTTTTTTGTTATAACTCATCCATTTCTGCAGCTAGGCTTCGCATTATTCGCATTATTTTCACTCTTGTAAACAGTAATACAGTAGTGACTAAGATCGGGTCACTAAAACTTATAGCGACCATACAACTTGTTGTTCAGATATGGGATCTTACTTTAAAACTCCCTCAACGTCTAATACCGGAAAATTTCGTGCGATATTTTCTAAATAATCATACAAAGTCTACTGAGAGTCAAGATCGGTGCTATATAAGCTATATCTCCCTTACTGTACATAGTAGATGGGCGTAAGCAGGTACGGGCTAGGGAGGGCGAAATTTGTATCAACTCACGTCGAGCGCACGTATAGTACATTCAAGACTTTTATTCGTGAAAATCGAATAAAAATGCTGCCAGGAAACTTTAAACGGCATCTTGTGGTTCAATTTTACTACAAATAGGGAATCCAATCCCTCAAACGCGGGAACCCGCGCCATTTTTGCGGGATTATAAATGAGGGATTACACATGCGGGATCCGCGGGATTTGCAAGACTACAGAAAAAAATTAAAAAGACGTATGCGAGTTGTTAACGTGCTCACCAAAATGTTCGTCGTGCATGGCGGTATTAAATATACATCATTTTATAACCCAGTAGATAATTTTAGGCGTTAAATGCCCTTCCGAAAGGTCTTCCCGAGAGCAAGAGGCCTTCCCCTCTATATTCCTTTCTCCTTTCTTTTTTGTATGGACTGTCATCAATTGAAGAGCTTCTTCTTTTGCTACCCATAGAAGGCCTTAGAGAAGAGCTTTTATAGGACGTACTTCTGAAGATCTTTTGGAGGAGTTGATTGAGCTTCGCAATGTGTTTTGAGGTTAGAAGGAAGTCCTAACGTGATGGAGCAAAAAGGTCATCTAAACACCTGGTCTGGTTTTATTAACCTTTCATCGATTTTTTGTGGTCTTGCGTAATTGATTAAAATTTGAAAACGTTCGCCTTGATAACTAGCTTAAACTTTGAACACTTACCGATTTATGAACAAATTATACAAGTGTAGAACAGCCCTTTTCTATCGATAAATAAGTGTGCCAGAGGAAAACTCTGGTTCTATTAGAGGCACACATTCAGCTCTGGTATAATTTTCAAGAGTATGTTATATAAAATATATTACTTTAACGCCATTTTCAAATATCAAACGGTAAAAAAGTTACGTCGAAAAACAGGGAAACTTAGTTAAATTTGAATAATCCAGAATAGCTGATGTTTTAGCTAGTTTTGGGATTACAGCGAGCGGGTATTGTTTGAATTTTCTTCTGATAAATACCCAACATATATAGCGAAATTATACATAATCACCAAAATCAAAAGTTCCTGATTGTGAAAAATAGGGCAGAATTTAAAATATGAAACTTTAAAGACTTTATCATTTCTTCAGAATTATTATCAAAAAAGTCAACCTAAATACGTATACGTATAAATACGTAGATTTTCTACCCTAACTACAACTATAGCGATTAAAGTTTTGTGAGTTAAAAATCGAAAAGAGAAAATAGTCAAAGATTCAAAATGAACATTCTTCATATAATGAAACTAGTTCATAGTAAAAAGTAAACAGAGAAAATACTTGTAATATAAACATTTCTAAAATAAATGTATTTTCTGATTATTTTTCGCTTTTTGTCTTTTTTTAATGCCTTCTTTTGCCTTTTTTGCGATTGCTACTGCCTTTTCCTGCCTATCTCGCTATTAGATTTTGTCTTTTCCAGCCTATTTCGTGGTTTTATTTTGCCATTTTTATAAATTTTTAGTTTTAAAAATCCGTTCACTGCTCATAAATAATGTTTACGAACAGCTGATTGGTATTTTTTCCTATACAAAAAATACATTCTAACAGGAAATAAAATGATTTACTTCAAATAAGTTGTAAAATAATTATTTTCTTTTAATATTTTCTACCTAGATTTTGCTGATATTTTTAAAGAGGAATCCAACTTCGAAAATAGGAGGAGAGAAAAATATAAAGAGGTATACAATTTCAAGAACAAAGTGATTTCATTCAGCGCCATCACAGTCCGTGTGAAATTTACGAAAATGCTATCACTGAATTCGAATAGCGGCGAACGTAGGCATGCACTTTGAATGCATACGTTCGTAGGAATTCGGATTCAGTGATCGCATTAACATAGATTTCATGAAAATTGGACTACGATGGATGCAGCGATAGCCCAGATTATTTAGTGAAATCTGAAATGGTATGACTGCAGAGAATTTATACAGACGACGGCACTAGCCATGGTGTCTTACATTTAAGTTGTCCCTGAAAGTTTTTTCAATGCTCCCCTTCCCGAAATCCTAGCCTACGCCAACGACATGAAGCATAGGCTAAACTAAATACCTTTTTTAATCTCAAGATTTTTTTGCCCCAATGATTTTTCGTCATTTCTATTCCTGCTTGCTCATCCTTGTTTGCGTTCAATGCATTTGATATTCAATGAAGATAACACACGATTTAGTAAAAATGTGTGTGATAACTCCTTCATACCTCCCAAAAAAAACGTGGGCCTATCACTTACGGACCCTGTTACACAATGGGCGCGCAAAGCTCTAGAAACTACTATTTTTAATTCATAACTAAGGAAATCTTGGAGATGGTAAGGCCCTCTACATTCCAGAGAAGGTCTTCCGTAATTGCTTTTTACTTCTTTTTTCTACTGGGTTTTCTTATTCGATTTTGCTTGTGTTTCAATTATGTATATATCTATTATAACGAAATATTCGTGTGTATGAAAATGCCTGTATGTAAGTATGTCGCTACACATGTATGTACATACGTAAGTACATATTTGCGAACGATAAGTACATCTCATTACTCACTCAAACTCCTTTCGGATGGTTCACGGCTCGAGGCATTTGCGCCTCGCGCCATTATCGCAGCAATTGAGAAATCCGTGGCGCTGACACAGGAATTACTGTTGAGGATATTTGTTGTTGTCGCTGTGGCTGATGCTGCTTGTGCTGCTGCTGCTGCTCTTTCAGCTGCGGTGGCAGTTAATGCGAATGCTCCAGTTTGTTTGAACAACAATGTGGCTGCTGCAGCGGCTGCGGCCACAGCAGCGTCGGTGGTGGTACCCGTTGCTGTCGCTGTTGTGGATGTCGGGAGCTGCTGTGTCAGCTTGTTGGGCGAATAATTCAGATTTTGCTTATCGTTATGATTAAAGTAGTAGTTGTTGTTGTTATTTTGGAAAATTTTGTTATCCTGCTGGCTATGCTGCTGCTGGTGATTCTCCTGTTGTTGACATTTCGTTTGCGTCGTTGTTGTTGATGTTGATTGGTTTTGTTGATGTGGCTGTGACGGTGTGTTGCTCAGAAGCATTTTCTATTGCTGCTGACTTTGGGAAAGCAATTTTCGCGTAATAGGGCAAAGGAAATTGAAAACTTTTTACTGCAAATATATTTTAAGAGTAATTTAATTTACAAAAAAAAATGATTTTTTTTTAGTTTTTTACAAATCATTAATTTATTTTTATTTTTTTAATCCATTTTATAATTTATTATGATTTATACCGCCGCACTTATTCACTTTTAGTTTTTTCACAAATCTTTTATTACCGAACCTTAACATTAATTTTTCAATTAAAATTGTAACACTTTCGCGTAGGAATTTCAGCGAACGCGTGCAACACGCTCTGCGTACGAATTTACAGTGCGTAAAGTGGCGCCGACGAAAACTCGCAAATCCGTTAACACGACAACCGCTCCATTGTCACGCTGACCAATGAATGAAGATGCCAAACGGCGGCTGTTGGCGAAATGTCAGGTGGCGCCCGCCCATCCCCGTCCGTGAATTGCGTTAGTCAATGGCGAGCGCGGCGTGGCGCGGCGCATAGCTTAGCACAACACAACACAACAAAAGCACCGCCAACATTTGTGCGGCGGATTTAGCAAACACAGCTGAGTCGCGTTGACGACGTACGGCAGCGTTGGGAATGGCAACGAAGTAGCTGAAAGCGTCGGCAATACAAATGGAAATGGAGCGAATGCGGCAACGTTACTAAAGTCGACTGTGCGAAACGCACTCGAGTGGCGAGCTAAACGACAGCAAGTGGCGGCGGCCGCAGCAGAAGAAGCAGCAGCGGCAGCAGCTGATCGATGGAGGCGACAATTGCCTGAGCGACGAGCAAACGGCCTTTCACAACGAGCAACAGCCAACAAACCACAGCAATAACAAAAGGCATTGGCGAAATGTGGAAGCAGCCAAAAACAAGCAGAAAAAAAGCTCTCAAGACGAGCGGTGCGAACGAGTCGAGGAGTCGAGAATCTAACCCGACGAGCAGAGAAATTTATCTTTTCAACACTTGAGTCAGCAGACGGCAAGCAACGGTCAGTTGGTCGGCCAGCTGTTTAGCTGACGAGCGTGCTGCCGGACGAGGAGGAGTGTGCACAACGGTCGTGGTGTGGGTAAGAAACTGAAGAACGAGCGCAGTGCAACAGCAGCAACAACAACAACATCAAGAAGGCAACGCTAAACACCAACAATTGTTGTAGAGCTTGTTTTGCGGCAAACGCGCCACCCTCTTGGCCATCGCCATTATTAGCAGCGCACTTAACTGCTTACGGCCTACACTTGCCGCGGCACGTTAACGAGAAAAGCCGGTCTCACTATTACAACTTGCCCAAAGAAAAAGGCAGCGGCGCTAAGGCAAGCACTCGTCGTAGTTTGATGCTTCCGCTTAAGCAAAGCCAACTATGGTTATTGAAGTGCTCTCAACAAAACAAAGCAGCAATGAAGAGACATCTGCAAATTGAGCGCAGTGCAGTGCACAAACGCCAAACGCATTTTCCATGCATGCCACACAAACAAATGCGTAGGTGCTTGAGGAAAAGCGCCCTACTGCCCATCCACCCGGGCGTGCTTAGAATATCTACGCAGTGTATGCGCCCAACAATGTTTGTGGCAATGAGTTGAGCAGAGCACAACAGTCAGAGCGGTTGTGGCAAAGAGAGAGTACAGGTGAGCCGCAAATTGAATAAAATTCTCTGCTAAATCCTGTACAAATTTTTATGTATCTCTAACCAGCCGCTGGGCTGGTAAGAAGTGAGAAAGAGACAGCTCTCAGTATGCAAGCAGCACTTTCATGAAAACGCACTTCCGTTTGCTGGAGAAATTCCCATACACAACGCGAAGGCCGTTTATTTTCCAATTGGAGTTGCCTCACACCCATCACAAATAACTGCACTTTTCGCTCTAACACTCCGCTCCATTGTGACAATGCCGTTAACGTTGGAAAGAAATGTCTATAGCGCGCCACTTCTCCGTTTTAACACAGCGTCACCTTTTCACAGCCTACTATGAATTCAAACATGTCGACGACTCTTTATAAACGCCGACGCCTCTACATAGCCGCACATAATTCACAGTAGTTATCTCTTTCGCTCGCGCACGTTGCAGCCATCATAAATTCGTCATTTTGTTTTTTGTTGCTGCTTTCTTTTTTCGTTTGAAATTCGGCTGCTGTTGACAGCTGAGTGCATTTGTAAATAGTTTATTTACCGAGGTGTTTCGTGCGAGCGGAATGAGTTTAATATTTTGCTTGTTTGCTCAATGGGGTGTGCGTGAGAAGAGAGTGACTTTTTGGTTGTTCTTATTTGTACTGTTTCGTTTGTGTTCCACCACGTTCCTGTTCTGTGTTTGCCGATTGAGATAAATTTAAATGAGTGAAATTGGCGTTGGAGGAGCTTTGAGTGGTTTGCAGATGGTAGGGAAGTGCATACGTACGTATGTATGTATGTATATACTAACTATCTTATGCAGGTACATATGATGTACGGATATGTACTATTTGACAGAATGTGTCACAAATAGGTTCACTATAATTTCTTTTGCACAGTAGCTACGTACCTATTGAATTATGCGCGTTCTTACATATTCAAATACTCTTAATACCAAACTTTTCATAGCTAGATTCATTCGGATGGAAAAATTATATATCCTCGTCCGTTTGCCAGAAACATGAATGTAAAAAAGGGAAATTTTTGGGAAATAAAGTTTGAATTTTTTGTACGATACTTAACTCTACATTTATGCAATTGATATTGTAAAATATGTGGTTTCCGCGAACGCATAGTATTCTGGGCTTTGGTATAACATAGAACGTCCAAAGGTTAATCAAGTCAACCCAATAACTCAAAATTGATAAATTTGCACATTCATGCTTCTGGCATAAGGGTGACGATATGTATATTTTTTAAACATCCAAAAAATAAAAACTTAAATATCTACTAATGGCCTTATAAAAAAATAAAGCAGCTTTATGAAAGGTTTATAAATTGAAAAATGTATGAGAACGTCAATTTGTAAAGCTCTTTAAACCTACTTTATTTCTTGATGATTAAGGCCATAAACATTTATAAATATTTTTTGAGGTCTTGCAATTATCTAAACGTTTTTAAATATGATTTAATGTAAGTTATGATTTCCTCATTTCCTGGAAAAATCTTGACTTTGATGCTTTGAACAAGAACTTATGCATGTGCAGATTAACTATTTCGGGCTGCTTATTATTTCGAGGCAAAAACAACATTTTCGTGGAGCAGAAAATGACTCGTAAACTCATACTCTTATTTCAAAGGCAATCAATGCAATGTTTCGTGATTTGCTTTGATTTCCTAGACTTTCAAACCTGTCTTCGGATCGTATCTGGATTTTTTTAAGAGTTTTTCAGATCTTGTCGGTATTTTTTTATGATTTCAGAAGTCTTTAAAAGGTAGATTTAAGTCATCACCTTTCTTTCATGAATTCCTTAACCCTTTCAGTACAAGCGGCCAACTTATTGGACAACCTTACTTAAAGCTCTTTTTCCTAAATAAGAGCCTTTGTTCTTAAAAGAACAGATGTCTTGAGGAAATTATGTCATTCGTTTTCACTGTGTTTCTTCAATTAAATTGACTATTTTTTGGTGGAATTGAGATTCGAAAAAAAATTTAAGTATTATTCCCCTTTTAAAAATCTGGGGTACCACCGTCCAATAGAATGGACTCTGAATAATGGTAAAACTGAAAGCTTAATAAATTTTTGATTGTATTTTTGAAATCAGCGACCCCAAATTAGCTGGTGTACAAATTCTAACGTAAATTTTTTGTACTGAAAGGGTTAAAACCGAAAAGCGATATTACTTACTTGACATTTGTTTCTCAATAAAATATCAGACAAAGTTTGGCCTTTGATTTTGCCATAAGACTATTTAAAATACCCAAAACCATTGAACTAAGAACCGTGGCGGATTTGCAGTCTCGCCCGTCCTAGGCCTTATGCCGTGCTTAATTTCGTCAGGTAAGTAATAAAATAAATGTATTATAAAGTTCCTAAGACCTGGGTGTTTTTACAACCATAAGTATAGCTTTTAACCCTTTGTCTACCGGCCGGGTCCAATGGACCCAATGAGATTTTGTCGTCTTCCCATTAGAGGTATACGCCGCCGAGCCACGCCGCCGTCGCCGCCGTTTTTTGTCATTCCCCACGCGCCGCCGCCGAGTTACGAAAATATCGGCGCGGCGGCGGCGTTCGGCGCCTAAGGAATTTTGTACAAAATTTTCGTGATGTATGTACATTGAATATATCGTTTGAAGGAACTAAATACTACTTGTATAAAACACTATTTTACGAAATGAAAATTAAATTAGGGTCGAATACTGGTAATCTAACGATTTTTTCCGCAGTAGACAATTCTTTTCAATACTACAACAATACTACTTTTTTATACACCTACTACACCAACAAGAAAGTTATAACATACCAAAAACTTTAACGCCAATATCTCAGAGAGCAGTTATAATAGAAGCGGCCTCTTTGCATCTAAATCCTCAATTATTGGAGATAAAACAAAGACAAGTTGATTTTTCTATGTATTTTTTAATATTTTAAACAAACACATTTTTTGCTATTATTTACATTCGTAAGTTATTTTATTCTGGGGTCCCACATACGTATACAAGTACTAGGTAGCTGTGCGAAAATACGTTAGCATTCCTTAGTGGTGGTCAAACCCCAGGAAGGTTTTGCTCCCTCGCATCGCAATGTTTTCTACACAGGGTTAAAGTTCCCTCTTTATGGTAAACATTAGTATTATTTTTCATTACATTCGGTTCTCTTTAGAAAAATTTGGCGCTTCATATTTTAGTGGAAATTTTAACCATCTATAAGCAATTTTTTTCAACAGTGGGTCAAAAAGACCCGTTCTGGTTCGAGTTGATGGGTTAAACTTTTGGAAAAAAGTAGACCAACCTTGTTTTCAATATGTAATCCGCAAAAAATCGTAAGAACTCCGTAATTTAACATAACGGTTGATAAGATTATTGCAAAAATTTATTGAGAGTAACATAAATTACCCCAATAACTAAACTTTTAAAGTTTTTTTATTTCTTTAAATTTAACTAGTACATACGGATCTGTAGAGAACATAGAGATCCGTGTGTGCATGCGCCAGACACTCAACATTTTAATTCAAGTGGGAAGTAACAATATTTAAATTTAAAACTAATTGAGTAGTCCACTTGCAAAGTGCGCTATGTAAAATTTTTTCGATTTTTAGTTTTTGGAGGATCACGTACCAGTATTTATAGTAGTTTCATGTCCACTAACAACACAGTGCAAAATCTTTTTTATATTCTGAAAAAATAGCATCAAATGTGAACTCTTCTTCCTCTTTCGCTATCACAGTTATTTATAAACTTTCAAAACTATACATCTTCTGATGAACTTAGATAACTGCTTTAGGTCGTATAAAATGTTAATGTTATCTTATGTCATGTTACGTTATGTTACAATTTTATAAGGCTTTTATTTATCCAAATTTTCAGGTAATAATGGAAAAGATTCAATTTAAATGATACTTGTTGTCGTAGTCGTTTTTTCAAATTTATGGCTTTCTATTATAAAATCACATAACGCTGTTTGCAAGTGGACTACTCAATTCAGTAATGAAATAAATAGAATTATAATAATAGAATAATTGGCATGGCGAATGCCTAACGCTGACAAGTTGAAATGATACGATTAGTAGTCATGGCTCTTTGAAATCTACCTTATGAGCAGTAGCGCCGGCGTTTCCAGACGCGCCGGCGTCGCCGCCGCCACCGAATATTTTTGAAGTTGACCACGCCGCCGCCGCATAGCCTGTCGGCGTAAACCTCTAGTTCCCATATCAATATCTGATGCTTTTCAGCTCTGTAACTCCTACTATTTTGATCAAGTTATTTATTTTTTTTTATTTTTTTTGATATTGCTATTGTAAATCCAGCAGGAACTATCAGCCTGGGTCGGTTACATAGGGGTCCAATCCACCCGAACGGTAAGTAAGGCTAGTTTCTTTCCATGTTAGACTAAGGGTTAAAGGTTGAGTTTCTCTATATTGAGGGTATACGTATTTATTTGGGGTCGTGCTTGTCTTGCTACCACCAGTGTATTTTTTTTGTCGCCCCTAATATCCTGCCGCCCTAGGCCCAGGCCTACTGGGCATTAGGACAAATCCGCCACTGACTATGAATGAAATTTTCGGATTTTTTTTTAGCGCCTTTTTTATTAGAAACTTTAATAACTGAGGGTAAGGCTTATTTTGTGCTTATATCATATGTATAAATAAGACCCCAAAGTAAGATTAAAAAGTGTCTAATTGTTAAACATACATATTATGTACGCTGAAATTGTATATTTAGCATGACTAATTGGTATAAATTCAGAATAAGCGGAAGATTTCGTGTGTTTTTAGCGGTGTCATAACGCATGAACATAATCCATTTTTATATGGAAAAAATGCGCAACACCCTCGACAAAAAAAAAATGTGTAAATTTAATATTTTTGGCACTGATGAAAGCAAGTGTCTGAGGATACTATAACAATTAGTTGGCTAGCCTGAGTCTGCGTCTAGCGAACACAAAAGAATCGCAGAGCATTAACTTGTTCGAATCGCATAGCGGAATCATTAAAATATCATTTTCCGCTGGAGTTCCCAGCAACGTTGTATTAGTTGAGCAGCATCGCAACGCTGGCGTTTCTTCGCACTTCTCACTGAAGATGGCACAAGCCGGAAACCGCACCAAACCAAATTTTATAAGGATGATATATATTTGTTTCAAACAACGAAAAATCCTTGGAAGGACACTCAAATTGTACAAAATTTTATTCAGTGCTCTGTGTTCTAAGTATTGACAAATAACTAATTTTAGGGAATTTCGGACCCGAAGAGAAAGAGACGTGCCTCTGTGTTAACCCTCACCCAATGTTAAAAAAATCACACATAAGATGTTTTGCGGATGAAATTTCACCCACTCAGAATTTGTCGATAAACTACAAAAAATTTAAATTCTATGCAAAACTAAGATTTTGTTATGTACTTATTTAAAGGAAATTAAATTTATTACCCTGATCCGGCTTACGGGTGAAATTTCACCCATTTAGAATTTTCATAAGAATGTAACTGGATTTTTTTTTTCAAATACAATGAATTTTGTGTATGTGTGCCAAATTTCTATAGCTTTTAAATGTTAAAGCGACTTTTCTTTATTCGGGTAAATATATCAAAGTATTTTTCAACATGGCTCAAATCGTTACTCGAACAATGCCTACTTAGGCTCTTTAATCTAAACCATTCCGCGACTGTAGTCCGAAATTAGTAAATGCAGTTAAAAAGGTATAGAAGTTTGACACAAATACGCAAAACTGCATTGTTCTTGAAAAAAGTATGCAATTATAAATGGAAGAAATTTCACCCGAACATCGGATGAAGATCATGCCAGTTTTAAGTTATTGCAAAAAATATTATTACGAAAAAAATTACTAAAAATTATCTTATAGACATCATTTTGCAATTTTATAAAATTATATTTTTTTTTGATCTTGTCAACATTTTGTGTAAATGCATATGTACATACATATATAAATTCATATATGCTCATACACAAGTAAACTACTATAGACTTTTAGCGTACAAAAACCCCTCCATAAATAAAGTCATCAATTGACGTCTACACACGCATTGTCATAAATTTATTTATGCGTTAATAAAAATGCAAGGAAATAATTGAAAATAATTTCAAAACATACGCCCATATAATTTTCCCAACTTTTAAATTAAGACTTAACTAAAACTCGCAAGCGCAAATGCATATGGAAATTTCACTTTTTCAAACTCAAATGGGGCATACATTAGTTGAATTTTTGAATACGCACACGCGACTTTGTAAACTTTGTACATACAAGCACAGAAGCCACCACCAAAAACTGTCAATGTGACATAACGAATTTATTACTTGCAACAACAAAAGCAACGAAACGAGGAAACACTTTAACGCAATAATAGTAGATTTGCGGCAACAGAAGCGACACATAAAATTTTTTTTATTTTGAAATCTTCCCCAACGCTTACGTTTGTTCAACCCTGCTCACTCCTGTCCCCACCTTTGTGAGTCTAAGCAAATAAACTGATAAACAATTTACAAATTTATGAAGTTTCTTTTTTTTTTTGGAAATTTTGATGCGTAACTTCAATTCAAATTTGGCAACCACCCCTCCATAGAAAGCTCCAATTCATACGAGGCTTCAAAGCGTTTCGTATGCAAGATGGCGCGAGATGTTCTGTAGCAATATTTGTTTGCTTTCCCAAGACTTTATAAGTGAATACATATGTATGTATATATGTATCTGAGTTCCCTGCAGCCTTTTCTCGTCACAATTCTTTGCCGACCGGCCAGCTCAATGGCGTGTGAAAGGAAACACAAATTACTAAAGGAAAGGAAGTCGTGGCCGCTGACATCTTGCCGCCATTGCCATGGAGCAAAAACTTCCTTGTACGTTATATATGTATGAATATATGTATTTAGTATATATGTACATACACACTAACACCCAAACATTAGCAGGTACATACATCCATATGTATGCATGGACATGGAGCCATATGCATATCAGCGTCAACTAATTTCGATTTGGTGCTTCTTTTCGAAATTGTCAGCTGCGTTCGCGACGCGTTCACACATTTGAACGCATTGACAGGTATACATACACACATGCATAAATACCTATGTTTGGATGTGTGTTCATTTGCCTCGGGCTCCTTGCTGTCAGAGAGCCGCGTGTTTGTTCGTCTTCCGCTGCGGTTTCATTTGCATACAATTTATTGTGGTAGCAGCACTGTTGATGTGGATGGTGACAGTGTCGATGCTGGCACACCGGTGACACTGGCAATGATGGCTTTGTTCGAAGGTTGTTAGTGTTATGTGTGTTCACTAGCACCAACGGCGTAACATAGTGGTTGTTTACGTTGTAATTGTAGCGCATATATGTACAAACCCGTAATGGCGGCCATGGTGGCGGTAATAGCCGTCTACAGAATTGGCCGTTTTAGCCTGGGGTATCCTGCACGCTCATACGAATACACACACACACACACTCAAATACACACTCGTGTAAGCTTACATTTTTCATTGCTTCATTGTTTGCTTTATTATTACGTTTCTGTTGTTTTTTTTTGCCTACATACACACCGGTGACAATTTTTCAATGATTTGTTTCCTCATTTACATATTCCACCATATTTTTTGCGCTGTATGTACATAATTTTAGTGGCATGTTGTTGTTGTCGTGTGTTTGTTGATGTCGTGTGTTTGTTGCCGCCAAGACTACCCAAGTGATGGCTGGTGGTAACAACTGCAGGACAGTCTATGCTTGTGTGTCATAGTAATAGCTTTTTTCATTTTATTTTTGCTTTTGTTGCATGTTGTTTATTCAGGAGTGACAGGCGTATTTAATGAGGGTGCGTATGCATTTTTTTTCTTCATGCATTTCCATCGCTGTTTTGCGGTTGTCCTAATAAATGTATCAATTTGAAAATGCGGTTGTTTGAATTTCTATACATACATATGTACGTCCATACATATATCTACAGCAATACGTATCGTTTGGTAAAAAAACACATTTTAGTAAGAAATAATAATTTTAAGGCGGATAAATTAAGGATGCTTTGAGCATACAGCTTTTTGATTATTTTTCTTTATAATTTCAACGAAAACTAATTTTATTGATGCGCTCTTCCGTCACTTTTGTCGGTATTAAAGCGCAGTTACCCACGGACGTAAAAACGGAGAACGTGTCATGACCGTGACGTAGACATTGCTTCTCTCTCTTTCTATCAACAGCAAACTTGATATGTTTCTACGTACTTCTACGCTACGCTACGTACACGTTCGTGTGTAACCGCGCTCTTAAACAAATCATTTCGATTCGCGTACAAACACGACGAAATCGTGCAAGAGGAGCACGTACATTACTCTCCGAAAGATTCAAGTGCTTGGGCCTGTTCCTAGATAAGAAGCTATTGTGGAAATCTTACATTGCGAAAAAATTGAGGAAGGCATCAAGTGTAGCAGGGAACTGTTGGTAGGAGACATTGAATATACCGCTGTTTATTATTGGAAGTATTCTGAAGAGAAACCGAGTTTTCCTATCGCAAAATATTGATTTTTAAGAATTCTATACAGTTTCTATGAAAAAATGTTTTCCCCCATATAAAATGCATGGAAAACTTCATGGGTGGCGAGGCGGTCCTAAAGATAATTAAAAAAAAAAATACGGGTATTCTTTTTTCCATTTAAAAAAAAAAATCATAGGAGGTGAGAGCTCAACATTTTAAACTTTTTCTTGGACCACTATAATGTTCATTCAATGTACTATGTCTAATATTAAAGAGGGTGTATGTTTTGTATGACAAGGGAGAAATTCGCTTGCCAGTGACGTGCAAACAGAAGGGTAAAATAAAAGATTTCCTCTCAAAAGAAAGGACGGTGGGCACCGTAGTTATGTATGTATTTCTTGTTTTTTTTTTTAATTTCATCTTCCCTGTGCCTTAGATTAGCAAAAGCAAACTTAAATTGCTCCGGAGGCTAAATTTTGCTAGGTACTGTATAGGTTACATTTATCGCCCAATTGGTATTCCTAATTGCATTCGCGTACCTGATAATTATTGATAGTTAACAAAAACTATCAGTGTTTGGCGTGCATGTACGCAAAAAACTTGCGAAGTGGGCGAAATTGAGAGAGCAAAGTGACATTTAATTTCAGGGGAAGCTGCTAGTTTCTGCAAGAAAATTTTCATCAAGGAAATAGGTGATCAAATAAGACTAATTAAACTGTAAGGGCCAGTTTTTCAGTGCACGGCCGTAGTTTAAGCTCAGTTTAAACGCCCAATCTACCTGGTTTAAACTAAGATTAGTTAATCAAACGTCAGACAGCTGTTCAATTTAAACTCAATTTACTTAATCCAAATTTAAACTGGCACTGAAAAACTGGCCCAAAGAAGTAAGTAATTATTCGTTAAGTCAATAAACTGTGTCAGGATAACGCTTTTGATCAGTTTTATTCCGTTTTCAAATTTGCGCTTTTGGATGTAAACAAAAAAGTAAGTGCGCCTGGGCCACACTGTAGAAGTGAAACTTACGTTACTTATCTATCTATTCATACACACATCTGCTTTTGCTTAAGGTTATATTTTTTTGCTTTTTTTCTATCAGTGTAGATACCTCTACCACTGTTCGTTTTAATAACATTCATGTTATTCTGTTTTTCCATTATCTTCATACTCCATCGATATAACGTCCATCAAAATATCGATAACAAAATCGAAGACAAATTCGATACAAATTTCAATAGCAACATCGATAATACCATTGGTAGCTAAATCGATTAAAAAATTAATAAAAATATCGATAACAAAATCGATAAATATCGATAACAAAAACGATAAATATCTATAACAAAATCGATAAATATCGATAACAAAATCGATTTATATCGATAACAAAACCGATAAATATCGATAATAAAATCGATAAATATCGATAACAAAATCGATAAATATCGATAACGAAATCGATAAATATCGATAATAAAATCGATAAATATCGACAACAAAAGCGATAAATATCGATAACAAAGTCTATAAATATCGATAACAAAATCGATAAATATCGCTAACCACATCGATCAATAACGGTAACAAAATCGATAACAAAATCGATAAATATCGATAGCAAAATCGATTACAAAATCGATAAATACCGATAACAAAATCGATAAACATCGCTAACAAAGTCGATAAATATCGAGAACAAAATCGATAATTATCGATAACAAAATCTATGAATATCGGTAACAAAATCGGTAAACGTTGATAACAAAATCGATAAATATCGATAACAAAATCAATAAATATCAATAACAAAACCGATAAAAATGTCGATTATTTAATCGGTAAGTCTCGAAAATCTCTAAAATCCCAAAATAGTTCCCAGATTGAGTCTCTGTGTCTCTCTCTATATCCTTTCCTCTTTAATTACCGTTATTTTAACTTTCTTCCCCTATCTTCATCTTTACTTTTATCGGTATCCTCATCCTCATCCTTGTTTTTACTTTTATGTTCATCATTTTCTTCATCAACATATCCCCCTTCACCTTTGCCCTTATATATATAAGTAAAGTATTTAAATTTACCTTGGTCCTCGTTTCTACCTTTATCTTTACACATCTTTGTTTTTCTTTTTGTTTTTGTTTTTATTTTTACCTTTGCCTTTATAATTTTCTTTATCTATGTACGTACCCACCTTTACTTTCATTCTTGTATTGTTATTTCTAAGTGTTATCCTCTAACCTTTCATTAGCAAGTTTTTGTTAAATTCATACCATATGCATACACACACGAAGTACTTGTTTCAGCCCCAACCATTTCCGTTGCTCCATTTCCGTTGCACCAGTTCCGTTGCATCATTTCCGTTACCCCATTTCCGTGTGCAATTTCCGCTGAATTTGCCAATTTACTCCCACCCAACCAACTGCCGCTAAAGAAGTTTCACTTCAAAAATTTCATCTGCTGTTCGTCTAAGTAACTTGCAAATTTCTACAAATTTTCTGGTCGCGTACTCTTATGTTTATTTTTCACTTTTGCTGCTGGGTATTTTTACAGGAGATTTTAAACGAACGTACGTAATATGAGCAGCGTAAAGCACACATTAAATGCATATATTTTTGGAGCACAATAATTTACTTGATGCCTTGGTGTACCTTGACATATGTATGTATATTTGACTGCAGCTCGCTGAAAAGATCAAATTTTCACTTAAACCTTCCTCTCGACGCCCCGGAAAATATATATATAAACTATATCGCAACAGAAACAATCTTCTACACCATGATATTCGCCTCCTGAAACAAAGGAAAACTTGCATGTCACACAAATCGGCATTGTACGAACTTAATAAGCTTTGTATACACTTGAATTTGAATGTATTCCCAAGGAAATTCACAACAATCAAACGTCCACCTTGGCTGCTTAACTAAAACACTTTTGCTAACGATTTAACCATTTTACGGAAAGAGGCAAGCAATAATTCTATATAGCAAAAATCATTCTACAACATAGCAAGTCCTTTAAACGAATGCGGATGGACGTTTGTTTTTACAGGCGGCTCCAAACAAAACCAAACAGTTTCATTTGCAGTGACTGACAACAACGGAAGTAAGCTATTATGTGGCCATCTTCCATACTTTGCCAACGTATTTGACGCCGAACTATAGGGACTCCTATCTGGCTTACTGATTGCCAAAGACACCAACAAAAAAAACTTTATTTGTTCTGATAGCTTATCCGTATTTAATGTTGTGAAAACTATACTCTTTGATGAAGACCCTATATATCGGATACAACAAATGCTTATAAGCCTCTCATATTTCCATTCATGGTACGGCTCAGAGAAACCAAACGTGGAAGGCAACCAATTGCGGGCATGCAGAAATACTGAATGAAATGAAAAGGGGCCAGCTAAATGGAATTAAAGCTGACATAGAAGTCAGCACTGATTACATTACGCCTGTTTGGGACTTCAGTACAAAGATACCCATTAGGTTCCCGACTAGAATGGGATGCAGGACTACCAGTAGCAGATGGAGGTATATCCATCTACACTGACGGTTCAAAGATGGAACAGAGAACCGGAGCCGGTGTCTACTCGAAGCACCTGCAGACCACGCTATAGAGAGGGCGGTTAGTCTTTTATTTAGTAGTAGAGTTCCAGAAGGCAAAGCCACTATTTTTGTCGACAGTCAGGCCGCACTGAAAGCAATAGGATCTAGAATAGTGAAATCGGAAATTGTATAGAAATGTCGCATCACGCTGGCGTCACTGAGTCCTATCAACGTCACTCTAAGCTGGGTTGCCGGACATAGCAATATTGAATGGAATGTATCGGCTGATGAGATGGCTAAATGCGCCTCAGAGATGCCAATAGAAGAAGCGGATAGCTCCGTACTACCGCCATCAATAAACTTTGCCCCCAAATACATCAACATGGATGAACAAATGTATTGTACAACTTCCGCTGGGGCATTCAGTTTTAACACACGAACATCTTTTGAAACCCACACGCCAACCCTCGTGTATGTTCTGCAATATTTCCGTTTTAACCATCAACCATATCCTATTACACTGCCCTGCTCTTCTTTCTGCTCGCGACTAATGCTTTGAGAACAAAAACCCGATCAACCTCCTTTCCTACCCTACAGAAAATAATATGAAAACTATTTTTAGCTTTCTGAAAATCGTTAATATTGCACATTTAATTTAAAATAATACCTTAATTTCATATACTAGCCCTGTATAGCTAGTGTTAAAACACTAATTTGCAATTTTAATTATAATTGATAAAAAGAATAATAATAATATTGGTGCGTAATTTTGGCATGCAAATTTTGTTCAAGGATATTAAGGGTATTACATATAAGAAAATTAAAAATAAAATACTTCTTATAACTAGTAACTGGCGCCGCATATGTTTGGAATGAGCCGCTTTTGATGCCTCACAACACAAATAAAGCCGCAAATGGCTTATGATATTAATGCGGAATAGTCGGTAGGTAAACGTATCCAAACTTTTGTACATACCAATCATAAGCAAATGATACGCCAACAGCCTCAACACTATCCTGTATATTCGAGCATATTCCTTGATTCTTTAACCAACTGTAATTTGCCAAGGATTTGGCAATTTGTAGTTTTGAAATTTGTTTATGCTTTGACAGGATTATTGCCGTTGGAATGTCCTGCTGCCGTGTCACTTGTTCTGCGCGTGTGCTTCACTTCGAGTGCCTTCATACATTACAATTTTTTTTTTGTATCTGCGTAATCGTGTGTGGACGCCTTCTATGCGTCATGCGGCATGTGGCATGTGGCATGCTATTAAGTTTTATTTCTTTGTTTTTTGTCTACGCACTTAATGTGGCATTCGGGTAGCAAAGAAATTGCGAAAAAAACATAGCACTTCTGCACATATGAATGTAAATATTCCAAATTGGAAATATTCGTGTGCGCTATTATGTCCTTTTCGTTACCGCAAAACAAGCATATTTCAATTTTATTACCAACAATAGACGGCATGTTGCATAAGGCTAAGAACAAGGGACAACATTTGTGCCACATGTCATTGATCTATTTTTTTTTTTTTTGGCTTACGCAAACCATAATTGCTTTGTTTTTGCCTACGATAGGAATTAATTTCGATACGCATCCTCGGAATGCATACAAACATCTGTACATGTAATATGTACGAACACATTTCATATTCAAGATTCGATGCTAGGTTGTGGAAATTTAACACAGTTTAATTTATCTCAGCAAGTTAGTGAGTAAGTAAATTTGAATTGCTTGAAGGCACAGGAGCTACGAGTAACTTTGTTTCGCATAGTCTCTCCAACCATTTATGTAAACCCATTACACAAGTTCACAAGGTCGCCAAGATCGATACTGATCCGATCGATCGTAGCGAAATCAATTATTCAACCTCAACTATGAACTAATCCACAATGCTGAAACATATCTACCACAACGGCCACTCCAAAAACTGCGCTGTTCGCTTTCATGCTCATATCCTTTGCCTTATCATTTTTTGTTTGCGATCAGTTACTGATCGTGCAACAACTATTCAACCACTTTGTTACAGTCGTTGGTAGGTTGCAACACTCACTTGCTTAATTTGATTCCATTACCGCGCCCACAATTCGTTCGTACGACAGCAAAAAGCAAGCTGGCGAGTCGAATTCGCTATAGAACACAAACGCTTCCGCGCACAACGAATTGCAAGCGAGATTAGCGATAGCGGATCAGTGATCGCGTTGCACATTTGTTGCAGAGCTTTTGTGGCGTTGGAGGGCGGAGTTGTTTTGATCATTTGCGAAAAGCAGCGCGAAATCTTGTTGCAACAACAACTAAAAACATTTACAAGGGCATTGGAAAAGTCTTAATGCGAAAATTAATCGAATCGAGATGGCAGAGTGATCAGCAGCTGAACGTTCTTCCATCGGCCACGCCGCCACAATCTTGCTGCAACTACAGCAATTTTTAGAACGCTTGTTGTTGCTGTAATGCAGATGTATGTACGTATGTATGTGTATATGGTGCATTTGTGATTTTTGAAATTTTGTAAACGCCTTCGCTGCCGATCGTGAGACTTACTTCTGTGTGTGTGTGTGTGTGTGTGTGCGAATAATTGCAAACGCCTGCCCACCGATTCGCCTGCCCAAAGCAAACTCGAAAGCGTTGAAATGACTTTGTCGGCATACGCTTTGATTTAACTTGTGTTTTTTTTTGCTGTTGCTTTTGTTTAATTTGTGTTTTTGTTGGCGTATTCGTTGTTAGCGTCTATGCCATTGTGTAGCTGTTGATCGTCAATGCTTGATCTGCAGATCAGTTGCGCTGATAATGTTGATGATGGCGCGATGTCGATGGTAACGTCAATACTGGCAATGTGAACTGTGCTGATTTAAGCTGTTCGTTCGACACGCCTTCACAGTTTGTCCACTTCGTTTGGCTTTTGAATATGTACATCTAAGTAAATGCGTATGTACATACACTATATAGAAGAAGAATGACCGAAATGTCAGATGCGCAGGTGTGTTGATGGCGGTTCCTTCAGAGTGTGATGTGATGTGCGTTCACTGCAACGACAATGTGGCAAAAGATGGAACATGAAAGGACCGTCGATCGAGATTTTAATTGAGTTGGGAAATGTTGGCTTGCAGATTATTCTAGGGAATTTTCTTAACATTAAGATCCACATAAAAGTGATTGACTGATTTGCGATCGTTGATATCTGGACGCCTAAATACGTAGTATGATTCCAAAGTAATGATAATAGGGTATGCACTAGAATTTTACGCCGCACGGTACACTTTTTTGGGGATGTGAGTGATCAAAAATGGGCAAAAACTTGAACAAATTTTATGAAATATTTTTAATTGTGATAGTGACCTACATATAAAACAACTCTGAATTCTCCAAATCTGGTTTCGGGTTTTCTCTGTCTATTTTGGGCCGCCGCCGCGTTGCGAGAGTGCCGGTTGGCACCATGGCATGTTTAAGAGGGTGGTATGTGTAGAAACAAAAATCTTATGGCTCGTGCTTTACCTAAACAGCAAATCTGGAAACAAAGCTATGAATAGCAACTACATATGTATGTATGTATTTATACGGTTAGATATTGGGAGTAAGAAAACTTCAAAAATATATAGTTTGTTCCCGAAAACGAGAATTATCTCCCGAGCACTATCTAAATTTGAATATGTTTTTTCTAACAGGATCGCCCATCGGAAGACAATGGGAAACCTGCAAGTGAATTTTTGCCTTGAGAAAGCTTCTGATGAAACCATTTGCCGTTCAGAGGTGGCGTAAAATTGTAGATCCCTACATTTGTGTTTTAATATCTAGAAGCACACCTTAAGTTGGAGAGGCTCGGCCAAACACTTACCAAAAGTGTAAGCGCTAAAATATTATTATTATTGTTATTATTAAGTGCACCTCCAACGACCCGGGCAGCTATCCTAACCGCTATTCTCATTTTAAATTATTTTGAAGTAGCTATTATTCGAATTCGAAGAATAAAGAATTAGAGGCAAGCGTCATAAGAGCTTAGCACTCTTGGCCGTAGTTGTACTCTGGACAAAGGCGTAGTTGTACTTATAAATGAAAAATCAAAATAATTGAACGAATTGAATGAAATTGATTGAATGGAACACTTTTCCACCGTATTAAATGACAATAACACTGAAATAAGTGGAGAAGACAACCCGAGCCCCCAGTCGATGACGATGGAGTCGATGTCACAGCGCCTAACTATGACGAGGTACGAATAGCTATAACGCGGATGCAAAACAACAAAGCTGCTGGAACTGACGACCTCCCAGCCGAGCTATTCTAGTACGGCGAGTTGTTTATAAGGTGCATGCTTCAACTCTTATGCAGAATACGGTCAGATGAACGCATGCCCGTGTGCACTGCCCAATCCACAAGAAAGGTGACCCCGCCATATGCGCCAACTACCGCGGGACCGTCCTTCTAAGCATAGGTTACAAGGTCTTATCGAGTGTATTGAGTGAAAGACTGAAGCCCTCCGTCAACGAACTGATTGGGTCTTATCAGTGTGGCTTTTGACGGCTGTGTAAAATGACGCTGAGCAATACGATCAACTCGGTCAGAATTAGGATAGACGTCTCCGAGCCGTTTGCTATCCAACGAGGTTTCATGCAAGGGGACTCCCTTTCGTGTGATTTCTTTAATTTGATTTTGAAGAAGATAATAATAGCCGCAGAACCGAACCGCTCAGGCACAATATTTTATAGGAGAGTAAAATTGATGGCGTATGCCGACGACATCGACATTATCGGTAAAAACAATGGCCACGTCTGTTCTGCCTTCTCGGGATTAGATAGAGAAGCAAAGCGAATGGGTCTGATGTTGAATGAGGACAAAACGAAGTACTATCTTCGGTCATCACACAAACAATCAGAGCATATGCGTCTTGGCACCCGGGTCACTGTTGACAATTGCAAGTTTGGAAAAGTAGACGACTTCTGGCGTGCTGTTTTGGACTCGGCGAAAATAACATAGGCGGTTACAGTGCCATTAAAGAAGAAGAAGAAGAGAGTTTTGTGGTATTTTTTGCAGCTGAACAACTGTAGCTTCACTCCGCTCGGCTTTACTCGCTCAGCACCGCTTTCTAACTACATGAACGTACTCTAACACCTTTGGCGTCTTTTTGTCTAAGTCTTTGTCAGACCGCTTGTCTTGCTAAGAATGTCCGTTGAATGATAAAAATCAATCTTATGTCAATTTCAACAAGACTAGGAATTCTTGACTACATTTTGTCTAGCGAATTGAAAATACAATACAGTTAGTTAAAACACTAACAAACAAACATTGATACTAAGGTAAAAGGACAGCAGTGCCTTAAAATTATTGAAAGAAAAATCTTATCACCGATCACAACGATAAGATCGGTGTATGCGCCAGGTATTGCTAAATTGTGTTGTCAGCATACCAAGAATAGTCTTGACTGTGGACTTGGAAAGAAAAGGGATTTTTTCCAATTACGAACAAGAGAGAGAGTGAGAAGTGAAGTCAAAAGTGGAGGAAAGTGCGAAGCAAGTGCGATTCAAGATCCACAATAGCAAGCGCATATACCTAACTCCTGGGGAGGGGTTGAACATATCGACAGGCATGAGAAATCGATTTTAATTCTTGGCAAAGAATAAACATTTTATTTAGTGTCCACGTATTTGCCGTGATTAGCCGTGGATAATGGGCGATTCGAATCGAATGTACAACAATCCTGCTGTGCAATCAAAATTTTATGGTTTTTATTAATAAAAGCGAAATCGAAGATTTCATAACAATGAAAAGTTTCACACTTAATCCATTTTATTGTGCCAACGATTTTCCGATGAATACACACATACAATTTCTTCAATATCTATGTATGTATGTATGTGTCCAAGTATCCTTTTTTACGTCCATAGTTCAGCGATCGTGCAGTTGATAAGATCACTAGCATTTCGGTCTAATTCCAGTTGCACCCTCTTCGCTTGCGTCGGTTCCAAGCTGTCTATTGTTTTGCGCCGAGTAGTTGTGACACGATGCAATTGGAAACAAAGCGTCTCAATCATTTATTTATTTTTGTGTGGTGATCCTCATTGATTTTCAATAAGCTTGAAAATTATAGCCACACAGTCTCGTCGCAATGAAATTTCCGTCTCAACTATGCGTGTACCTTTCTCTATTTTTTGTTAAATTACAAGGATTTCTTGACAAATCGCATTAATCTTGTGACACTTTACGAGGGATGGAGGATGACTTGGACGTTCAGCACCTTGCGCGTTGATCGCCACACAATGACACGCCTATTGTGTGACGGGTTTTTTTTTTTTTTGTGGAAGTGAGCGAAAGGTGTGATATTTTTTTTTTCAAATCGGGATTCTTTCGCTGGTAACTCGAAGATGGTGGAGGAAGGGAGGGAGAGAGTTGAAGATCAGTGCTATCAGCAGGCAAAGTGACAATTGTCAACCTGTTTCTATTTGGTTTTACACCGAAAAATGAGTTTGTATTTACACGTTTTTTTTCGATTTGTATCATTATGTTTATTGAATTTTATTTCATGGGCTCGAACAATGGTAGCTCACCCGCACGTTTTGTTGATAGGCGCGCGGACAATAGCTACCATTGTTGACTTTTATGGAAAATTATGAGTTTTTGTTGTATTGTTGCACTGCTATTATTTGTATGTATGAATTTCTAGTTCTACAGTTCGAGTGTGTGCAGACATTATGGTGCGATGAATGTTGATATGAAAAGGTTTTTAGTAAAATCCACCTACCAACTTTTGCTGTTCCTTTCATATTTTTTATTGCCTTCTATTCAGTTACTGTACAGTTTTTTATGCTTGTAATTTATTAATATTTAATACATTTTGCGTTTTTATTCTACTATAAATGAAGATGTCTATCTGAACTTGTTTCTACATATATGTTTGGTATCTGGGTGGGTGTTGGCACAAAGACTTCGAATCATTCAGTACAATGGGGTAAGCTGTGTGTGGCCTATGAGAAATGATGAGTTAATTCTTTATAAATTTAAGGAAAACTTGTTGATTTAGAATAAAACGAGTATACATTTATGTACATATCTGTGTTCGTATGGAATAGTAGCTTAAGTCGGGAATCTGTCTTTAGTATAATGCGGCATTCGTAGATGTAAATGCATAACTTCCGAGTCGGCAAAATAAGACAATTAGAGTCCTTCTGGGAGCCCTTATTTCGGACATTTTTAAGCGATAAGCCCGACCCTTTTCTCCTTTTCATTTTGTAAGGTATGGTCTTCATATGGCTTTATTTCCAATCAGAAAGAGAAATAAAGCCATACAAAAAATTTTGCAAATGAGAAATAAAGCCATATCTTGTAATACGTTGCACTGAAAGGACATGGCTGGCAATGCTGTTTGCATGTCTTGTAATAATATGTTGTATTGAAAAGACATGTTTAGTATAGGGGACAACGGCCAACAAATCAGAATTCTCCTTTCTACAAGCCGGGTAATAATCCTGAATTTATTTCGCTTTTGAAAATTAGTATGTAGAAAAACTTTTCGCGAGTGACGGTCGGCGCGAGGACGGCATAGCGCGGGGGCCGGCACAGCGCGCGCGGCGTGGCTGGACGCGAAGGAGAGTAATTGCATGTTTAAAGTGACGTTGTAGTTCAAGGCGGTTTAGTTTAGTTTTGTTGCGAACTTTTTCCATTGTTTAAATAAAAGAAATATAAAAATTTGAAAGCGAAATAAAGCCATATGGCTTAATTAC
Organism: Rhagoletis pomonella; assembly: GCF_013731165.1. Lineage (NCBI taxonomy): Eukaryota > Metazoa > Arthropoda > Insecta > Diptera > Tephritidae > Rhagoletis > Rhagoletis pomonella. The sequence goes on from NW_023458560.1 coordinate 17,131,934, forward strand.
CAATTGTAATTGGAAATAAAGCCATATCGAATTTATGGCCTTATTACAAAAAAAATATGGCTTTATTTCCAATATGGCTTTATTGCGTATGGCCTTATTGCACCCCACCTGCAAAACCCACCTTCTCGTCTACCTTCGAATAGCAGCGCTATTGGAGGATCTGCTAATAAGGCTTCCAAAGAGAAGGTCTTATTTAAAAAAACCCTTCCTGAAGGCGTTTATTTACTAAATGAATTATTCTGAAGAAAATTGAATTTGAAAGAAAAAATATATTACGGTCGCGGTAGATATAATAGACTCGCTATACTTTGAAGAGTTTTGGCTATCACCCTTATTCTAAAACCCGAATTTTCGTAATTCGTAATTCGTAGCTACGTTACGAAAAACGAAAAATCGACATGCTGCAACCCTTGCGGACAAATGTGCATGTGCTTGTTTATAGTAAAATTGATTGATTTTAAATATTTTGAGGAAAATTATGGATTCTGATGCATTTGCAGTTATGGCAGCGGAGTAAGAGCACGCGAGACAATACTATGTTGTTCACAAAGCTATGCGGCGCTGCCGGGCATAGTAACCATGGACACATCTATGTCAGCTTCTGGTTGAATTGTTGAACCACAAGGCAGAACTCCTCCTATGCCTGAAGAACTGGTTCCCAATCCAGTTAATGCAATAACAGCTTCTTCCAAGCCATTGAAAACATGCATTTTGTTAAGTCCACCACCTGTTGCGCTTGCTTCTGCCTTCGGCCGCGCTTAGGGATTATAACTCTTACTAAGTATAATTCTCCTTTCTGTGTTGCCCGCATGTCAGAGGTATACAATATTTCTTGTGCATATCACAGTATTTTTGCGCAGAACCCACATCGAAATTTGCACAAAAGTGCATAGTGCGAACCGAATTTATTGATAATTTGAAACATTTGTTTTAAATAAAAGTTTAATCCTTTGATTACACGTGTATGTTAAAGTTTTTGGATTCCGGTTATGCGTTTGGACACAAAAACCGAAAATCATTGTACAAATAACTAAACCGGACCAAGTTTCTCGATAAGGAGCAACAAAGTTTCCTTCGTTGCAAGCGAAGCAAGAAAATTAACTATCACTATTTTCTTTAAGTTTTTCTAAAAATTATACTATACAGCCCTCGACTAGGTATTGGACCAAACGAATTTTTTTAAGAGATTGATTGAGAATTAAAAAAGTAATTTCTCCATTTTTCGAAGTTAGCCTCCAAAATCGATCTATGGGCCTTCGAAGTTCGAAATTGGAACTTTGGTAAAAAATTATTTTTAATTATTGTATGAATGAGTGGAGAGTCCTCGTCTGGATGGAGCAAGGCACTGGCACAACAGGTGCAGAATCGCTTCCTCCTCTTCTTCATCTTGACAACTTCTACAGAGGTCATGTAATCGCACGCCTGGTAAATAGGCATGCCTGCCAATTAGGCAGTGTGCTGTTGTAACAGATACTAACAAATTGATATTCTGTTTATTTAAGTTCAGTTGTAGGCCAGTGCGTTCAGCGCCGACCGCCGGCCATAGTTTCCTGTAAATGTATGTAAATGTATAGTTTTATATGTATATAAAAGACAAGCATTAAAGAAATTTGGCTAAAAATGAATCTCTTCGAGCAGTTCGAGGCAAAACTTTGTTTTGGAAAAGGTGAATCACTTTCCTTCGAGTTCATCGATATGACATTTTAAAAATAATATTCTCTGTTTATCTGGCATAATCAACTACAGTTATGTTACTTTGAGCATCCTTTTGTATCATTTGTATGCCCCTTTACAAAGAAGGGAGGCTATTATACAAGTTACCCTCACCAGAAACTGAGTTGAAATATGAATAAAAATAAGAACTGATTTCCTGAAAGGTTATAAGCCTTTACGAGTATTTTGAGCCTTATCCGATTTACCTGAAAACGTCTCCGACTCTTCGTCCGAGTTCCTGAAATTTAGCTTGGTTTGTCTTCGAGTAACTACGCCCTAGCTTTAGGGCCTATGCCATTGATATTGGCAGACATGTATATTCGATAACCAACAATTAGTTCTTCCAAATTTGTTACTTTTTTTGAAAAAATCGTTTAACTGTAAAATGTCTATACTTGTACTCGACTTCGGCACTAAACTTTTGAATAACTTTAACTATAATTGAATGCAATTAAAAGCTGAAAAGTCGGCACCTGCAAACAATGCCGCCGTTTTAGTGTTTTTGATATTCGTCAAAGCGGCCACATCAAGAAGCTATGAATAATAAAAAACAGCAAACAAATTTTCGAAATGTTACATACTACAATCACCCATCCAAGTAAATATTTATTCATCAACATAAACGCATACCCACACATAAAAACACACACACACACACACCCTCGCATTAAAGACTTTGACGACTGAGAAAAATCTAAACACACTCGCTGCCAAACCACATGAAAAGCGGCCGCGATGATCACACGTCGCAGCGTTGCATGCCACAGAATCGTCAAACGACAAACAGCGCCTACATAAAATGGCTTCGAGCAACAGCGGTGGCGGAGTCCTAGGCTAAGTTACTGCAGCAGCGCCATTAAATGCCAAATGCGGCGTCGGCGGAGATCGGCGGACATCAAATACACGAACGATTTGAGGTGGTAAACGTCAAAAGTAAGCATCATTTTTTACGATGCCAATGATGATGCCGATGATTATGTCAAAGAGACAACGGAAAGTGGCAGATGTAGGCAAGGAGGGGCAGGAGAGAAAATAAGACAGTTGATTTTAGAACTTGAAAATTATACGCTGCACATAAATATCTATAATTTTATTGCGATAAAATGCAGCATTACATGCCGATGCGGTAAATGCCGCAAGAGGGGCGGCAGAAAGAGAGTAGGTGCCTAAGAAAATGAAAAAAGGTTGCGAATCATTTTGGGAGGATTAGAGAAAATTTCCTTTGTAGTTTCGTTTGATTAAAAGCTAATTTATGTCGAGTGTTTCACTGATTCGCTGTTGATTGCATGTAGCAAGTCTCGTTAATATGTATGTACATACTTATGTATGTGTATGTATAGAAAATAGTTCGCAGATAAATAAAATGTGATGACAGTGGACTTACTGCAATTTTGTAAAATAAATAGTAGTAAAGTCCAAAGCCACCTTCAGAAATTAGAAAATATTCTTTGTAATGTTAAATCTGCAAAACTTTTGTTCTTACACTGAATCAAACAAATGAACACGTGTCGATTTTTTTAAATTTTCACAATGTTTTTCAAATTAAATTTCTTTTGTTATATTCATAAAAAAGTTGTCCAAGCCTTGACAAAAGCCATTTAACTAAAAAATATAGGAACATTTAACCATTTTTTTTTTTTAATTTCAAACTTTTTGATGTGTGTCTTTAGAACATTTTTAGGTATGCAGTTTTATAGCCCACACAATTTAAATCTAATGAAGTGCGAGTTTCAAGCGGCTAAAAATTGTTTAATCATTTTGTTTTTGAAATTTTCTTGCGAACGGTCTTCGGCATTTTATAAGGAATTCATGCTAATATGGAAAAAGGGCAAAACTCCAAAGCAAAAAAAAAAATAAAATATTAAAGTCATCGGGATTTTTTAGTCTTAGACTTGCACTTCATTAGACTAAAATTGTATGGGCTATAAAATTGCATACCGAAGAATGTCCTAAAGATTTAATTTAAAGGGTTTGAAATTTTTATGAAAATTTGTTGAATATTTCTTAATTTGGTATAAAGTTTGAAGCTTTGATTGAATTAACGTGAAAAGCCCTGCGAATATTAAAAAAAAACAAAACGTGGTCCCTTGTTTGAGTCGCTGTATATTTTAGGAAGTAGAAAATGACTTGTTAACAGATGAGTAAAAATTTGTGAAGTGGGCCACCATTTTTTCGAAGGTCGAGGATTTTTTGTGCAAAAATTTGTTTATGCTTCACAGCGATAAAAGAAAAATACGAGTTTCACAATTTTTCGAAATTCAAATTATTTTGGAAGTTATAGCTATTAACATTTTTCGAAATTGTTTAGATTTTAATTGTTTTCTCGCGATTGGTAATACCGACTTGCTCGTATTTTAAACAGTTGAGAATGATGGTGTTTTCTTCCCATCTTTATTTTTTATTTGGCCATAATTTTTTTTTTATAAAAGTTATTAAATTTTTGTTTAATATTATCTACTGATATCTCAATGGCTTCAAAATCGCGTTTTAGGCTAATATAAAAAAATAAGGGTCAAATAAAATATAAAAATGGGAAGAAAACACCATCATTCTCAGCTGTTTAAAACATGAGCAGAATCGATATTACTAATCGCGAAAAAAAAATTAAAATCTAAAAAATTTCGAAAAACGTTAATAGCTATAATTTCCAAAATGATTCGAATTTCGAAAAATTGTGAAACTTGTATTTTTCTTTTATCGTTTGTAAGCATAAACAAGTAAATTGCATAAAAAAGCTCGACTTTCGCAAAAATGGTGGCCCACTTCACAAATTTTTACTCAGATGTAAATAGAGAAAAACGAATCACTTTTATACTGACCCTTAAAAAGCTTGTTTTTGGCCGCTGGGGCTGAGTGGTCCGAGCAACATTTAAAAACAAGTTTTGTCTAACAGCGGTCGCCCCTTCTTGACAGGCAATGACCAACCTCCGAGTGTATTTCTGCATTGCAAACGTTGAAGTTTTTTGAAAGAGGTAAGCACAAACAACTAGAATTATAGACAGCTTGAGTGAGTAATAGAGGTATTCAGATAATTTGCTTGCTAGTAGGCGAACTGTTGTAAATAAAGTTTTCCCTATGGCCATGAAAGAACTCAAATGTGTTTAGAAATATTAGGAGGACAATACGAATTTTTTTCCTACTCGAAACGCCTAAACACATGCCATCTAGTTTATTTGTCCGACATGCAATTTACACGCTGCCAGTGACAGCTTTTTTACGCACTTCACAGAATTTTGCATTGTACGAGAATCCTTGAAGCATATCATGGATTCTGCAGCTGATATAAAGCGAAAACGAAA
>NW_023458560.1:17146945-17167470 GCF_013731165.1 Rhagoletis pomonella
AAATTATGCGAAGCAATTTCGGAAATTGGACAATGCAACAGCAGTTGCCGTATCTACATACCTTAAATAGGAAAGTTTTAAAGAATTTTCGGACAAACAATATTGGTGACGTGATTCGAAGAAGCATTTCAAATCATATATTTTGGATTATATTACTGAAGTAATACTTTTTGGTTAGCAAATACATTTAGGTCATTGAGCATAGTTGCTTACACTCTAGAAAAAAGTTACATAAGTACAGACGAGTAGTCTGACAAACCACGCGCCGATACAGCCACTCTCCGCGAACGCTTCCGAGCGGCTATCCGAGGGGTAGAGAGAAGCACGGGGGATACGTCTTCGCTAACACATGCAACTACACTTTTGGAACTCTCAAAATGTCTGTCAGACCATACGTCGTTACTTAAAGGTTAAGAATATTGTTGTGAGTGGTATTGTCTAAAGTTGACGCCAGCTCGCGCAACCACACAAAGCTTAATACTGGTATTGCTGACTAAAAACTAATGCCGATCTCGTTTCCGCTGCCTTGCAACCTTTTCTTTGCCCTCTACGCACAAACACTAAGAAGAGGGCGATTAGAAGGCACAATAAGTAACGTTGTACGATAAAATATTCTTTACTTATTTGGCAGGCACCTATGCGCTTTTAGCCGAGTCCAGCAGCCGAATTCCAACATTCGCCATGCCTAATTTTTATGCCAAAAAATATCCAAAAGTATAGGAGTATAGGAGCCAGTTTTGGCTGATTAAACACTACATCTCTTACTTTTCTATGTTATATATTTTAAGGGTCCATTGCTTTTCATTTAAAGAATTTTGGCACCAAAAATTTAGCGTAGCGATTGTCAGAATCCCACTGCAGTAAAGCAAACCAGCAGTTGGACATACCATGTCAAGTCAAGACCTTCTCCACCTGGTCTTTCCATCGACGCTCGCCATCCTTAATGAGTAAAAGTGTATAAATCTTCCTTTCGAGCACTCGAACGGATCGGAGAGGTGCCTCCCAAACCTGACGGAAATGGTGGTGTTGCTCTAAGTCATTTTACACAGCCGTAACAGTTTCGCGTGTATGCCAAATTCAGACATCGCGGCATACTGCCTTCTTACTGTGGAAAGCGGTAAGCAGAAGCTGTGGGTTGTTATTTATCATTCGTCATCTATGGCGAACTTATTAGGACTAAAGCTAAATACATCACAATTTTCGATCCGATGAATCTGCTACCTGCGATTGCAGGTTTCCAACGTCGAGCTTTCTTCGTGTAGAAAGACGTATGTGCGTATATTGGCTGCAATATGATCGTGATACAAGTGGGTATTTAGACCCCAAATTGCGCATAAATGTAACTCAATTGAATTATGCCATTCATCTATCACAACATGATTGTTTTGCTTTATCGATTTCAATCCAGTGATGTGCACATGGCTTGGTTAATCTCTTCATTCTAAACCTTGCGCTGAAAACTACCATAATTTGGGGATTGGCGAAGTAGATGAGTCTTAAATAATCCCTCGGCGGGACAAAAGAAATCGGTCTTTGATCGTATTACCATTTCATTCGGACGCCAATGAGCAAACTGTTTAACAGTCTCACCTCGTACTGGAAGAAGTGACAAGTTTCTATTGTCTTCTTACCTTTTATCGTCCATAGCATGTCTTGGGTGGAGGGACTGTCTGCCATTGCTCTCACGAGGAGCGGATATTTGCATGTCCTCAAAGTCTTCCTTAAAGCGTTCTACACTGCTGAATTATGGTTAAGTAAACTGAGATAATTTTTCTAACAGAACAGTTACAGTAACCTACTTTCATTTGAGTAGACGTTTTTCATCGAGGTGGAAAAATTATACAAATAAAAACTTAGTGAATCTTTCGAGCTTATTCCATATATTATTCTCATAAATTTTCGGTAATGCGCTTGCAAAACTTATAATTTCCTTAAATATTCTTCCATACGAAGAATTAAAATGTTTGGAAATTAACAGAGAAGTCACGAAAATTTATTTCTTATGAATAAGTTCAAGAGTAAAACCACTCTAGAATTTTGATAAAATAAAATCAATTTTTTCCTCCTTAACCAATGCTTTAGATTCATAAAAATAATATTCACTGTGTTCTACAGCAAAGGAAAACTTTTTAATTGTTATACATAGACTTTCCTGCAGCCCCTCCGACCGCCCGCTGAGCTTTTGTAAATTTTTAACCGGGTTCTCTTTTTAAACTGGGCAGACACCCTACATCTAGACCGCTGAGCGGATCGATTAGAAACTTTAAAAGTTGCTTCACAAATACATTCTTTGGAGAAGAACGTAGCCGTTTTTTGGCTAAAAGTAAATTTTTATAAAAGCAATATAGGGCTGATGTTTTTTTTTCTAAAGTGCACCATTTTTACAAGAATTTAGTAAATAAATTGTATTCCGTTTCTGCGTGAAGCCCTAGGGGTCTTCATCCGAACTTGTTACTCGGTAACCCGGTGTTCGGTAACTTTTCCCCATGTATATATTTTGTTTGCGTAAAATTATTTTATTATCAGTTTACCGATTACCGAATTATCGTGGTGGCATACTTGAGAACTTTTCTTGTAACTGGTACCTTCCACACGAATATCATTTTATAGGAAGGAAACTACGAATCAGATGTTAAATAATAAGCAATGTTTATTAAACATAGTTTACCAGACTAACAAAAGTAAGCTGAAAAGCTTATAAACTTACCGAGTAGCAACTAGCAGTTCACAAAACTACCGAATTGGGTGTGAAGACCCTCACTATAAAGTTTGGGTATTTTTTACGATCGCTAGAGTGGTGTTCCCTTTAAGAAATGAATAATTATTCTAGCACCGCTTTATGTCTTAAAATTCCGTTAAATTTTTGGGTTTTAACAATTTTTATTACCATATAAATAAAAATAGCATTTCTAGCAGGATTTAAGAACTGATGAAACCTTAAATTTTTAGAATTTTTTTATTTTATTTTTTATTTTATTTATGTGGTATTAATATGCACATACATATGTATTAGGTATGTAGATGTATTTCTTTTGTAGGCTGATCTCTTTATTTCACTGAAGTACCCATCATATTTTAAAATTCTCTAGTAATACCAATGTGTTCTCTTTCCATATTCCGCATCATTTTTCGATCCACCCGCTGCGGTGACTGCGGCTACTTTTGACCACGTTCGCACAAAACTTGCAACTCAAATGTATCTACTACTTATTTGCAAAGAAACATCATTCCCAAATAAAAAAATAAAAATAAATCGAAACTTTTCGTTCTTCTTTTATGAATTGTGCCACAAGAAAGTTGCTGCTTTTATTGTTGTTGTTACTTAGTTACCTAATATTGCAAATCATACTTGTGGACATAAAAAGGATTTTTACAAAAAGGTTTATTTTTGCTGCCGTACAGAAAATAAGGAGCTGCCGCAGAAGGCAATCAGCAGAGGCAGCGGGTAACAACCAATAAGATTTGCCACAACCAACGTCTGCCGCCCGCGTGTCCAGTAGTTTCTAACGGGACGTGATTCGTTAAACTCACAAAATTACCTTGTACTTTTTTGCAAACCGCAAACTTTTGCTTTATTTCTTATTTATTTTGGGTTTTGCATACGGCTACTGTCAAGTTCTAAGTACGTAAGTACGTTCTTGTGGCTACTTTTTATTTGTGCCTGTCACTGTGCTGCTCTAGCGGCTTATCTCATAAGGATTTACATATGCACTGCAACCTTAATTTGCTTTATGCTCAGTGCACCTCCGCCATCAGTCCTCCGCCTGCGCCACCTTGCGTTTTCGCATAATTTAACTGAAATGCTGACTGTTTTTCTTTTTGTTCTATCAATGTTTCCAAGTCATATATTGTCCACTCACTTGCGTGCACCAATTGCCACGGGGTTGCATTGAGTTGGTTTATGTGAGAGTGTGTGGGCATTTGTAAGTAGTTGTGTGCTCCCACCGCTGACTGGATAATAACAACAATAGATAGAAATTACTTAAATAGCAAAATGGTCAAATGACCAAAGAAAGGCCACTTTTGCAATAAATACGAAAGCACATTAAATTGGAATCCGCATAGTAAAAGATAAGAACTCAAGTTTATGATTATAATGTTTGTGAAAGTTTTATGCATTTGTAAATCGTACTTGCTTTTTTGGTGGAGTCGCAAAAACGGTTCCACTAATAGCGTACCGTGATGCAGAGAATTTTGCCTTTTTAGCTTGAAAGGAATATCATTTCGAATATAAAATATATTGGCTACGGATGTTTGGTTTTAAGACTCATCGCAATTAGTTGTAGTATGTATTGCAAGTGGCTAAACAAAAGAAAAATCAATGTGGTATCCCTTGATACGAGTACCAATCGTTCAAAGCACTAAATCTATCAATAAAATAGGAAAAGGCCTGAGCTTAAAAGCTAAAACAGGACTAACTAATAGATATTTAAATAATAAGTATTTGCGCAGCGTAGTTGGACGAGGGTGAACCTAAAATCAGGCAAATAATCTTGACTGAGAACCCTTTTGTTACTGAATGTCTCCGAGAGGTTTGTCCCCATTTCGGCAAGACTGCTGGCATTGCTCAATGCCATTTTGCACAGCCTATAAGGCTTTAAAATATACAAAGTGGTTATGTGTGTGGATCCTCTTTTAACTGATATTTTCCAATGTGTAATGAATATCTGGTCCACGATTTATTTTCCAGGTCTATAGCCATTAGTATGGTAAGGTCCAATTAAGCTAAGTATACACGGTAGAGAAATCTCGTTAGAAGTTTACTGTAATTAAAATCTTCTCTGTCAACCAAGTTTACACGGTAGAGCAACTCTAGGAGATATTCACTCTTGCAAAGGTAGATAAATGTACCTAAAAATAAAATATGTATTTTTGTGAGTATACATTTTTAAAATTGGGTGAGGACCTCTCTCTTCGGTGCCATGTCTACTTTTCGACTCACATCAAACAATATTTTCTATCAAAAATTGCCCTGAAAGGAATTTCTCCAAGCAGTTCCAGCCAAAACTACATAGGTGTTAACCCAGTTGAGCGAGTGGCCTGGCGCTCTGGCAAAAGAGCAGATTAGCGCAAGCAACGACTGTTGTCAGAGCAACAAACCATTTGCTCAATTTGGTGAATACCCCTTATGTTTTAGCCAATGTTAATGTGCATTTGCCAAGTAGGGAGGCTATTGGAAAAGCCCTTCAAATGCCTATGAAAATAAGAGAAAATTTGCCGATAAATTATTTGGTTACGTTATAAATGTACCTAAAGTGGTGTCCTTGTATCGAAGCTACAAGTACAAATTGTAATGAAATTCATTTTCAAGACAGAAGAAGAATGAAAAGTTCTGAAAATTCATAATGAGCCGTGCTAAAGTAAAAACATGAAATTGGTTTGACTAATCAGAAAACTCACAAGAGCTTTTGCATTGGCATCCCTGCAACTGACTTCTGGTAGCTGCCATGATGAAGAAGATAGAGAGATGATACCATGGCTCTTTGCCCTGTTTCGATAGTAACTCTGTGTACTAGGCAGGTCATTCTTGCTGAGCTGCTGATTCTGACACTAGGTGTATGCACATTAGGTTGGTAAAAAAAAGTAAAGTCGGAATTTTAATACTTATAAGCACTCTACTTTATTTTGAAATCAAAAAATTTGTAGGGGTCGCTGAGAGCGCTCAAAATTTTCCATGGATGTTATATGGTAAAAAGATATAGATTTCCTGAAAATCAATATTTTTTGATCGGAAACCCTTGTTTCTCTTCAGGAGACTTTCAATAGTAATACCCAATTATTTGACAATTGTTTAATATTTACTACGGTCTTCCAATATGAAAAACATGGAAAACTTTAAGCGCTTTGAGCGAGCTCTAAATATTTTTTATTTCGAAATAAAAAACAGGGGTATTTATTTTCAAAACAGAACCATATTAGAGGTGAGATAATTAAAATTGCGACTTTACTTTTTCATATGTATTCTTCGACCACCCTAATACATTCATTACAGCAATGACCTTACCAATCCCTTAACAACGTAATACAGTACTTAGCTAAGTCCGCTTAGGCTGAACGAAATGTTTACCCCAATAAAAGAAGGCTCTCGAAGATGTAAATTTGAAACACATTAATGTTCATACAGACGGACATTGTTAAATATTGGGGGGTAATATGGAAGGTCTCCGCGGTTTTTTGGGTAAATTTTGAAAAAATGTCTTTCTTGAAAATAAATTTTAGTCAAGTACATACATTAGGGCGGGTCAATTTTGTTTTTTTTTACTAAGCGCGTATAGCATAGGAGGATTCTACGTGCAATTCTAAAGAAATTTGCCGATGAAACCATGGGTCTAAAATCAATTTGGAGTTTGCCAAATTGCAAAAATATATTTCGAAGAAAAGGTAAAAATTTTTACTATTGCGACCTCTGGTGGAAGTTTTAAGAAAAAATAAGTGCAGAAATGGCTTCCTCAAAAACAAAATTTAAGCACTTGTTTACGACACTACAGCAAAATGCTAAGAAACCTATTTCCACATTTTGGCAAACTTCAAATTGATTTAAGATCAATGGGTCTTCGGTAAATTTACTTAGAATTACGCGTAGAATCCGTGTTATACGCGAAAAATATTCCATAGTTACAAATTGACCCGCCCTAAAATACATACATATATGCCAACGTTATCTATGACCTTTTGCCCTTTTTCGGGGTATTTTGTAATTCCTTGGCTAAGCTCTTCGGTTAGTCAATTTTTTTGCCATCAAGGGAGTTTTGCGGATATCGAATTAAGTGGAAGTAAGTGGGAGAAACATGCCATGGCATTTTCGTTCAGATAAATATTTCACTCATTTTCAAATCAATATAAATTTTGCACGAGCGACAAATTACAGAACTAAAAATTTAGCCTGAAATGTTACTTTTCACATGCACGTGAGTTTGACGCAATTGGATTCATGTTGCGAGATCTGCATAGATAGCAAATTCTACGACAACTTTGTCGAAGTTTCTCAGTGACAAATTTGAGTTCTTCATAAGCGCATTCTTCCACTCCCCATATCATTAAAAGAAAGCAGCTAACGCCCGGCGTTCATTGACTTAGTTGGCGTTGTCACTTCTGTCAATCGCTGGGATTAGCTTTATGAAGAAATACAAAACATGAATTCAACAATAACAAAATTGATCACTTGAACGGCAATGACGATCAATTCTTGTAATCACGAAGCTGTCATTTATCTCGCTGTCACTTGAAAGTTTCTACATAATTTTTTTCTTTTTCTACAAATCCTTCCCTGGAACATTGCTTTTTATTTACCTGCGTTTTTATTGCTGCGGAACGGACAATTCATTTCATAGCAGATCAACTTTTTCATTAGCATTGTCATGGTTACATTATACATTGTTTCTGTTGTTTTTGCCGCTGCAAATGTCAAAAAGCGCTTAAGTAAAAGTTAACAAATTCACGCCAAAGCACATCGATAACAATGTGGCAGAGCAGGAGTCACAGAGGCCACCCAAAGAGATGCGGCGCAGCAAAAAAAAAACCGACTAAGAAGCTGAACCGGCGAAGCAGCTGATTGAGTGACTGAATGACGAACTAACTAACTTGACTTTATAGCAACTTAACATTTACAGCAGCTGCTGTAGCCGTGAGCGATCATTCCGCGTCTTTGTCATTGGCTCGCTTGGTTAAGAGGGGTAGGGCGCAGAGCTAAATGCAGAGAGTTGAGCTGTTGTGTCGGCGATCAATTTCTTTGGTGGTAATATGAAAGCTGGCTTGGCTTTGACGTATTCGTTCTGCCGCTTAATAAGTTACTTTTAGCGATTTTTGCTTTGTTAGGTGGGTTATTATTTTTTTTAATTTTATTTATGTCAGAATCGTACTAATTGTTGTTCGTCTGTGCTCATGTAGCCATTCAACAGTCATGGCTTGACCAAATTAAAAAAAAAAAAGTTGTTGATGGCTGGCATATCTCGTAAAGTTTATTTTTTCTTTTGTTGGGGATTTTACGCGGATGTGCTGTCATTAGGTAGCAGATGACATATGGTTAACAAGCTTGAGAAATTCTAAAAAAATTAAGTAAATATGAAAGGAATGCAAAATAAATCAGTACAAATAAAATATCATTATAGCGGTCGAATCCTTATGGAGTATACTTAGTATGAACAGTATGTACATATGTATATAGTCCGTCGCCGACTACTGTCGTTCATCCCGGCGAACTAGTTTCTCGCTACAATCCGCATCATCGAAGTACCTTAAAATCTCGTTGCTTTATTTCATAGATATACAGTAAAAATCGACAGTTAAAGAAGAGCATTTGGTTGATTTTACCACTACCAGATTTTCTTTGTGTACCAGTTTAAGTGTGTATCAGCTACTAGACTGTTTGAAAAAAAAAATGAAATCAAATTCTTGGTAACCAATCACGAGAAAAATTGTCGTAAAATTTGGTTGTTTTTGGGTGTATTTCTAAGATTATACAAGCCATCTATATCTTTTAGGGTCAGAGCTTTTACATTTTCAGATAATGGGCATCTGAAGAGTAAGCAGTCGTGCTATATTTTATGTTTTAGAGGAGTGGTTAAGACCGCAAGTAATTTTTATCCCGAAGTTTGGCAGAATACACTACAACCTCCTTGTGCTAAAGGCGACCTCCCTCCTCTGGCTGCATTAGAGTCAGTATGCCACGGACACAGTCTTATATATATAAGAGTGGCTTCAAATGTGAAGAAAAAATGCTCTGTACTCTCCTCGGCATAGAGGGGAGCTTTGCCAATACGACACATTTAGATAGGTATTTTCCAGGTAAGTACTACAGAAGATAAATATACAGTCAACTATATATACGTTAGTGCATCGCAACTAGTATCGTTGAAACCGAAATAGAGGACAACATGGCTCAACTGAAAACAAAAAAAGGATGAAAACAGGGGAGAAGGTGGTATTTGCGTTTCTCCATTCAGTAGAACCTAGTAGTTAGTAGACGATTTTCTTCAGCTACTCTGTGAAAACGGAATCCGATACCAAGGCCATGCGGATAAACTTAGAGCTCACCGTCCGGGATATAATTCAAAGAGGGTTACATCGAAAGCAATAACGACTTGATGATGCACTAAAATGGGACTAAACATCAACCCGATAAAAACCTCTATCATTCGTCTCACCATAAGGAGGACCATTCTGGGCATAAGAAATATATCCTTTGGTATAGTTACACTTAGTGTTAACGAAATGGAATATCTAAGGCTTATCCCCGACACCAAGCTTCTCTATATAACCCAGGGGGATGACCCCATATCCAGGGTCACAAAGGCATAAGTGATGTGTATATGGATAAATCCTGGGGCTACAGCCCACTAATTCTAAGATGGATGTACTCTTATACATAGAGCAGGTGACGAAAAAACTCTACTTAAGTTTAATAGAGAAGCTTTTGGAAGAAAAAGTATCGCATCGTTCAAGAAAATGGAAAGATGATATACCACGGCCAGTAATATTTATTTGAGAACCAGTATAGAATCGTCTAGCAAAACTGCCTTCGGCGCCTGCATTCTGTAAAGGCGTTTTCAGACCAGCACCTTCCACTGGTATACAGTTTACTCCGGCTACTCTAGAAGGCATGCGATAAAGCAACTATGTCCCAGGGACTAGGAATCTGTGCCAATTAGAAGCTACCTGAGCATATTTCAGACGGAAGTTTACGCCATCAGTCTGCTCTCAGAGATAAATATAAGCAGAAACAATCACAATGAGAGAATTGTCATCCTCAGTGATAGCCAGGCGATACTCAGAGCCAGATCGATAACACGGTGTAACTTTGCTTTTAAAATTTTTCTAGCACCCTCAAATTCTCGACTTAAATATTCTTAAAAAACCATTTTTGCATAACTTCCCGCAATAAACAATTTTAACCTCGGTTGTTTTTTACCCAATTTAAAGTTTTATATGGCTTTTTAAAGAGGAATATTTGTGCGAAAGTCAGTGGCGGATTTACAGTCTTAGCCGCCCTAGGCCCTGTAGTACTAGCCCCCCTTTTCTCATCTTCGGTTATTTAGGTACTATATATGAATTTACTTTTTTGTTTAAATATATTATCGATAAAATAACACCGATATCTATATTGCTTACTGCTAAAATTTGTCGGTGAACAACAGAAAATATAGACCAAGAGCTGATGTTCAAAAACTCATCATACCTCAGATACATTCGGGCGCCCGCACTCAAGGATATGACGTTTTTGACATTTTTCATATGATGTGACCATCAGAATGGGCTGTCTGTAGATATTTCCTCGATTTAAAATATCACTAATACTTGTTGACATATTTAATAGCTAAAAATGCATGACCAAGACCGCTGTTCATCCGGAGCTCGACTAGCTAAGCTCAAAAAAATTTCAATCGATTTTAAGTATGATAGCTTTTTTTGGTCATGGGCTCTCCGTCTAACAGGATTGCGTCTGACTGTTGTTTCACATAAATACGACAAAATGTATGTGAAATGACCAGGGACCCAAAAGGACAAAATATTGTTGTAGATAAGATTTTTCAACGCTCTTGAGGTTCGCAGGGCATTCCCTATATTTTGAAAAAAAGTCCAATATAAACGGTTAAAAGTTGACTTTTATTTTTTAAGTCAAATAATAACGGTTAAAATGCGACTTATTTTTTCCGACAAAAATAAAAGGCCTTGCTAAATTCTGAAAAATCCTCCATCTAAATAAAATTAATTTGGTACCAAAAATATATAATTGTGTGGTATGGGACCTTTACGATTCAACAAGCGGCACAAAAACAAGCTGAAGTCTGTCCTTGCCTGGCTCACGCATTTCATAATATTGTCATTATAAGCAACCACCTGATTTTCACGGCAACCATCTCCCCTTACAACGCTTTAAAGGGCTTTTTGCCTAAAAAGAGTGGGACATTTTAAGAAATGAACACAAAATTTTCTCAATCAAAAGGCAACATTCTTTTGGTAGAAACGAAGTGACACAGAATTTGTGAGTTTTTTATTAGTATGGATGAATGCTTAATGAGTCCATCAATAAATTCCTCGGCTATAATAGTTTCTATTTTTTATAAATCTTAACGAAAACTCATATACATATCGAGTCCTAACCGCCATAATAACGTAAGCGACATTTTTTTCAAAATTTTCTTTTTGATGCAGAAATGTATCTAGATGCTCTAGGAATATTTCTGCATCAAAAAGAAAATTTTGAAAAAAATGTCGCTTACGTTATTTTGGCAGTTAGGGCTCGATATGTTTGTCGAAAAAAAAAATATTTGTTTTGTTCCTTTGGGACTCTTTTTCCGTACGAGATATATATATTTGGCCACCATTTTTTAAAGTCCAAAATATCTTCAGCGTTGAGCTCTTCGATTGTAAATGTTGAGCTGGAGTTCGAAACCAAACTAATGTATTGTTCTGGGACGTAAAGCAATGAAAAACTCGGAATATAGCTTGAGGGTTACGTGTCCTATATTGGGTCGTGCGTATCTTGTTACCATCAGTGTATTTTTTTTTGTCATATTTGCCGCCCCTAATATCTTGCCGCCCTAGACCCAGGCCTTAGGACAAGTCCACCACTGGCCAAAGGCACATCGAATATGGTGCTATTTGCAGGAGTCGCGAGTGAAATTTAGACCTATTTGCGGCCATGGTACTAGCACACTTATTAAATTCCCCTTAAGTTTCTTCTGAACTTTTTAGGGAACTAGGATTTAGCATAAATATTGTAAATAACAGGGGGGGGGGGGGGCACAATTAATCCTTAGGCTTCAGCGTACACTTTATATTAATATCTAGATCTACATACCATTTAAACATTGCAGTATTATGTCGTAGTAGCGCATATGGGATGTTTTCATCTAGTGTGGTTTAGGAATACAGCCTGTGTTTTTCAACATAACAGTGCAAGATCAGCAGCCCCGTTCGCGTGGGCGACGGGCACCGAAGAAGATGGAATGAAGAACTGTACGAGTTCTATAACGACATGCAGGTAGTTAAATTCATAACAAGTAATTTTTAAGCAAAAAACATAACCGACTTCAATTCGTATATGAATATTTAGGAGTACCGTTATTTTTTCATGATCCAATGAAACGTATCTAAACCAGATTAGTATGGGCCCACCTCTGAGACACTACCTTTCCGATGCAAAAATAATTATGCGATAACATACATAAAACAATTAAAAAAAAAATATTCCCTTGAATTGATAACCTCCTCCTTTTTTGAAGTCGGTTAAAAATACAACGATTGCGCTGGCTTAGGTTGTGAAGCGATCCTTCGACTCGGCACCCATGGATGGACAACGAAATCAAGGGCACCCACGAACAAAAAGGTAGTACCAAACGCGAAAGGATCTGCCTATACCCGGCATCAACAACTGGCGCAAACTCGCAAATGATAGCGGAAAATGCCGAATTAATTTTTTTCGTGGCCCATACCGAAAAACAGAATTAATTTTATTAATTTATTTTTGAATTTTTAAAGCCTCTTCTACCTTTGCAGCCGCGCTGCTAAGTAGCACACTGACATGAGTTCCAACAAAAAGGGTTTAAATGGTAATCGCACACACACCGCATGGCAGCCAGCTGACAGACAACGCAACTCCCGGCACGCATCAGCACGGATGATTGTTGAATTAAAAATATTAATCTTGCTCATTTACGAAACATGTCCATAACTTGGCAAAGTCGAACATCAGCCAAAGCGCATTCATCAACTCAGCGTGAAGTACGCCTTCTTTCATGCCATTTCAATGCATTTAATGCCCAGTGATACGACTAATGTGTGCATGTACATACACACACCTACAAATACAAATAAATTGAATTTAAACAAATTTCTGAAAAAACAATAAATGCAATGCAAAACAGTTGGCATTTGACTGCGCTGCTGCCACAACTCTGGTGTTGCGTTGCAGCTACCGCTCAAGCCTTCTGCCTGTTATTGCACGAAATCTTTCACTTTAATCGCATATTAGTCAACAGCATCAACATCATCCACGCCAAGCAGCCAAACAGCTAACCAGTTAACACGCTTCAACCGCTTTGCTCTGCTGCTTGCTGCTCCACAGCCTGTCAGCTACTTTTACCACACCGTAAACCTCACATCAGACACCTATTGGCATACACACACACACACACACATACACACATACCCATGGCTGGCTGCCATTTAATTTCCGCTTAATCACTGTCCATGCGCAGTACTGGCCAGCCACCTCGATATCCTTTTAATATGACAGCCAAAAAGGCTTTAGAATTAATACTCACATAAGCGCGCTTACGAAAAAACAGAAATACACACGGGCACGCCTGTCAAATGAAAATTTCACATTTTTTCGAACGCCTCGCTGAAAACGGTCCACCATCCTTCAAGTGTTGGCCAAAGGAATTAAATGCTCATACCAGTCTAAATAAAATGAACAAAAAAGGGTACTATAAAGGTAAATTAAACAAAACGCTGCCTGTAACTAAGTAAGCGCTTATATGGCACCTTTTGCTCTTCCCTTTTGTTAAATATAGTTTCTGCTTCAGTTTATTCTTTCAAGCAAGTCACATTCCGCGCTAGCGTCAATTGACAAATTGGCCTCATTTGTCTGCAAGTCAAAACAACATCAAAGCGATAAGTATCACGAGGTGAGTGTGCGTGTATGTACATATGTATTTAAAGGGTACTCGGATGAGTAACAGCAGGAGCGGGATGCGTACCATATATATATGTACATATATCTGTGTCAGGGGTGTCGTGCATATTTGTTAAATTTCAAAGGTAGATGCGTGCGCGCGCTGGCTAATATGCGTAGGCGTTGCGGTAGGCAGGCAGATGCGCATGCGCGGGTGCATGCCGGCTCACGAGGGTTGGAATGCCACTGTTTTAATGCACTATAATTGGGTAAAATTTTAAATTGTAAAATAAATGCTGTTAGCTATACCCTAAGAAATTAAAGATAGATTTAGCATTCATACATTGGAATCCCTCTGCATACAATGACCAAGTTCGTTGCTGAAGTCTTTTGTTTGCAGTACGTTTATCCAAGAAATACAAAATATTCTTGTAAATACTTCGTTATAACCAGAATTCGAAAACAAATGAAACATTTCGCGAATGATTCGTCCAAAGATACAAGCTTTGCGATCAATTTGAATCGTATTGTACATGAGCAAAACCAAAACCAGTCCATTTGCAAAGCAAAAGAGTGCAAACAAAACGATTTCTGTTTCGCTCGTTGACAAGCATTGGTAGATCGTTTTCTTATAAATGGAGAGGTATACCAGCCATGCCCACGTGTATGCTTCGTATACATGCAATGTCTGTTTGTATTTATGCATGTACTTATGTATGTAAGGTATGTACATTAGACTGCATCGCTCCCCATAAAAAAAATCTGTACTGTTGTTCCATTGCATTTATAAAATCTATTATGTTTTAAGACTTCAATTAAAATATTTTGAAAAAAAATATTAAGATGTACATGAGCTGGAATTTTTGAACTCAGATTACAAAACAGTTTAAGATAAAAAATTCGCAAAAACATATTTAATGGAAAAATTTCAACGGAATCGTAATAATAAGTTTTTTGATGCTGCTTTTTACCTTTTTCCAAAGATTGGTCTAAGAAAAACTTGAACAACTGGACCAAAAATATTCACATTTAGACGTTTCAAATAAACTCGTTCAAAGGCTGAAAGCGAAAGGTAGGATAAACGAGCTTCAGTCCAAGTTGAATTAAGATGTTTTGTTATTTGAAAAAAAAAAATTGGGACGTGAATGATTTTTTTTTTGCACAGAAATAAAAATTGCGGGGAAATACCCTCTCACTGACATCTCATGAGTCTAAATCAGAATAGTTTTGGCCAGGGTTCGGATTTGCCTCATTTTAGCCCCTCGCTCGCTCGTTAGTTTGCTCTGAGCTTGCGCAACTCACGAGCAACAACCGAGGCTGTTTGCAAACGAGCACTCGTTTAGTACGAGCGCACGTGGTGAGCAGCCAACCAGCGAGTAAGCAAACGAGGGCAGCGCAAGACTAGAGCAGCAAGCAAACGAGGACCTCATTAGCTCTGCCCTCGCGAGGGCGGCGTTGCGAGCGAGGCACTCATTTGCAGCAGCAGACGAGCGAGGCAAATGAGGCAAGCAGATTAGACAGGCAAACGGTTTGTTTGGTCAGCAAAAATGTATGGGATAAAAATTGCATCAACTAAGAATTTCGGGTGAAGGATTGTATACACGCATGCAGATATGTATATACATACATACATATATACACATATTTATATATTTATTTATGTATATATTCTCATGCACAGAAGAGTAGATGCGTGCTATTTTGGCCAGTTTTATAGGTAGGCACATACATATGTGCATACATATCTATGTAGGTATAATTTTTTCAATGTTCAATAATTTCTTATAAAATTTCAACTTACACAATTAGGTCTCTTTTTATGCGGTTCTTTGTTATGCGGATTTGAATTTATGCGGTTTTTTGAGAGCTTTTATTACTTTTTTTTCAATGTGTAAGAGGCAATGCTTCTGATAAATAATTTGTCCTTGTATTCTTACATACAAGTAATTACTAAGTAATTCGGCTAAGTAACTATGTTACATATGTATAAATGAGAAAATAATATTTATAAAAATTATTAATTATGTCTTTCATTTCATAAATGAGTGGGACATTAGCATTTTCAAATGAATATTCCTGGTTTAGTCCCCATACATATGTATGTATGTAGGATAATACAAACTACTATATGGAGTGTTAAACAATATTTGATAATTAAGGCTGGTCCACATAGAACTTTCGCGTTGACTTTGTAGTTGGCGTTGGTTTGACAGAACGCACGTTAAAAGTATGCGTTCTACAATGAAGCTTGGCAGAGACTACTTTGGCCACTAAATTAACATATTAACGAGAGATAAATTAATATTTTATATCAATAATTGCATGAAAAATTATATTTCTTGCCCTCATTTGATTAAAAGGAAAAAAACATGTCATATAATTTTATTTATTTGCAACAGCTGGCGACCGACTCACCGATCTTTCTGCTTTGTGTGTGTGTTTGTCTGCTCTTAGCGTTACCTAATTTTGGCTATGTTGACGGCTGCTTTGAAATTCAACGCCAACACAACGGCAAAGTTGTATGTGAACCTACCTCTATTCTTTGTTTACGCAAATTTCCCCATGTCTACATGTCCATACATATGTACATACATATATACATATGTCCTTCAACAACAGGCCACAAATAAATTTTTCACCAAGGATTATATTTCATTCATCAGATATACAGCATAACTGCTACAAGTAGCAAACTATTTTGTTTTGTGCTTACTTGTTTTTCGTTTCTGCGGCACAAACGATTATAATATCTTCGTTACTTACTTTTCTCTGTAAAGACAAAATACATGCATATGTACATACATACATACATAAATACATACATACATATATAACTATGCATGTTATGTATGTACATATGTAACTATAAAAAATATTTCATTCCATAATCTATGCTTATGCATGTAATAAATTTTATTTGTTGTTTTAAATGCTGGCCTAATATAATATTCACATGTTTATATGCATATGCACATATGTACATACAATCATTAACATACTTTCGTACATAATCTATTGACATACATTCCTATATTTCTATGCACAAACATGTATGTGTTTTATAGTACACTCGGAGCGCTCACTCGTCTTACCTATCAGAGCGAGTAAGCAGACAGCTACTCGCCTCGCACCGCGAGCGAGGCAACACACAACAGACTCGCTCGTTTAATAGGAGCGCGAGGAAACAAGCAGGCTCGCTCGTTTGCCGAGCAAGCCAAACTTTTCGTGCCTCGCCTCATTGCTGCTACGAGTTTGAGCTGCGAGCGCCTCGTTGCCTGCGAGGCATTGAGTAGGAGTTTGCTCGCTCGCTCCCTCGAACTCCGAGTTTTTGCCTACCCTGGTTTTGGCCCAGTTATTAAAGTTTTTCGTACACTCTAAACAAATTGTGTAGATTTCCTAGCTAAAAGGTAGGTTACTGATTTCCTACTTTATTATTCGCGAAATTACTTGCCCGAATAGTTTGTTTAAATTTCGGACTTTTTAGAGTGTAATATAGCCGCTGTGGTGTGCGTAAATTTACTACGAAGGTGTGTACAAGCTACAAAATACCCAACTGCTGTTTGATTTCACTCGTAGAATTGTGTAAAGCCGCAAACAAAAATGATTTTTACACACAGAACTGTGTAAACGAGAAAAACGCATATTCATCGTGTAAATTTACAAAAAGTAATAAAAATATACTCGATTTATAGTCGCATTTTTAAACAGATTTTTTAGAGTGTAAATCAATCTTTGAAAAAAAGTAAAAAAAAACAGCATCAAATATCTCATTATTACGATTCGGTTGAAAAGATCTTTAAATATTTGTATGCAGATTTTTAAAGCCTAATCTGTTTGGTCATCTGAGGGGACTTTTTTCAAAAAGTTCTTTAAGAAACTATTTTTATTCATAAAAAAAACTCCATTTTTGGAGGTATTTTCAAATCGGTCCAGCTCACGTGAATCTTAATAATTTTTGTTAAATATTTTGGTGAACATCTTCAAATATAATAAATTTTGTAATCCCGGCGGAAAACCGTAACGTTTATTTGGTGATGCAGTCTAATGTACACGTATGCCAGAAACATGAATGTGTAAAAATTAAAATTTTGGCAAATCAAGAGTGATTTTTTTTTACGAGACTTGATTCTACATTTATGCAATTGAAATTGTAAAACATGTGATTTCCTTGTACGCATGGTAGTATGGGTTTTGGTTTGACATAGAACATCCAACGGTTAATCAAGTCAACCCAATACCTCAAAACTGATAAATTTGCATTGTCAGGCCTCTGGCATAAGGCTGACGATATGTATGTATACCAAACGCAACAATGAGAGTAATTGCAAAGCCAATTTCATTCTTTGTAAGTATGATATCTGAAAAACACAAATACAGTGAAACCTCCCTTGGGCGGACACTCACCGCCAGTCATTTTTTGTCCGCCCAAGAGAGGTGTCCGCTTAATGGAGGGGAAGCCTATTTCAGAACTTTTTAATGTTTTAATTAATTGAATAGTCACTATTTCTTATTTGAATAAAAGATATTGATATTACATCGTTCAAACAAAAATGTGCATGTATTTTTTCAAAAGTGAACATTTCATTTATGTGCGTAAGTACATATTAAGTAATAACAAACTAAAAATAAATATTACATTTTAGTCCATAAACTACATAAAATCATAGCTTCATTACATAAAAAACTGGGAAATTGTCGATTGACGTAAGTTTTATTTTTAATATTTTTCAGTGTCAGTACCTTTTTCATCAATAGTTTTCATGTTTTTATCAGTCCCCAAGGGTTTCTGACAATTCAAATAACGAACCTAAACCGCTGCGCAAACCAAACTAAATGTGTGCATAACAATCACATTTTGTGCGGGAAGTCCCCTTTTTCCATTTAGTAGTCCGCCTATGAGGAGTTCGCGTCCGCTCAACGGAGGGTTTTGTTTGATTTGTTATGAAAAGAAATCTTAATGTCCGTTGATAAGAGGTTCGCGTCCACCCAATAGAGTTTTTGTGTCAATTTTATTCAAAATAACTGTCCGCGTCCGGCCAAGAGAGTGTCCGCTTAAGAGAGAGTAATTTGTTCCGAAATTTATACTTAAAACTTGGTATAGGAAAAAATGTCCGCCCAAGGGAGGTGTCCGTCTAATAGAGGTGTCCGTTAGGAGAGGTTTCACTGTATATGTATACTCGTAAGTAGTGGAAACACCAGTCGCTGGCAATGAGCAAATCGCCAAGAAAACGTTTGCGAATCATTCCTGCGAATTTTGCCTCACCAAGCTGCATACTTTGTGCTTTTGTTTCGTTTGCACTCGTACACAAAAACGAACAAATACAAGTAGAGTTTTCTTTGTTTCGGTTTCAATTGTGTTTTGCACTCTGTAATGAGTCAAACGAAAAAAAAAACAATACGATTCATTTCGTTTATTTTCGAACTCTGGTTATCTATACATATAATAAAATTGTAAAAGGTCGATGTCTGTACATTATAGATATTAAAGAAAAATTAATGTGGAGGGTCTTTTTTAGAGCACCAGAACCCAAGTCAACCATTTTTAGAATTTTTGTCTGTCTGTCTGTCTGTCTGTCTGTCTGTCTGTATGTTTGTTCGCGCATCACTCGAAAACGAATGCATGGATTTGAATGCAGTTTTCACCGATGTATTGCTAGAGGTCTAAATTAAAATTTAGGAAGAAAAGAAATTAGAGAGTTGCCACCTGTTTGAAAGTTGGAGTTTAAGTAAATTGATAAGATAAAATGAATATTGCAATATGGACATCAAAAGAAAGAGAATAAAGAAGGCTTACAGCCAGAAATATTTTTTTAGAGTTGCCACCTGTTTGAAAATTTTCATTTAATTTAATTTATAAGATAAATTGAATATTGCAATATGGGTATCAAACTGAAAGGGTCTAGGAAATTATATTGCCGAAAATATTTTTAGGGAGGGCTGCCACCTGTTTGAAAAATTTTATTGAATTAAATGATAAAATAAATGAAATCTAAATCTACATCTAGATATCTATACATATAATAAAATTGTAACAGGTCGATGTCTGTACATTATAGATATTAAAGAAAAATTAATGTGTGGGGTCTTTATTAAAGCACTAGAAGCCAAATCAACCATTTTTAGAATTTTTGTCTGTCTGTCTATCTGTATGTTTGTTCGCGCATCACTCGAAAACGAATGCATGGATTTCAATGCAGTGTTCACCGATGTATTGCGAGAGGTCTAACTTAAAATATAGGAAGAAAAAATTAGAAAGATGCCACCTTTTTGAAAATTGGAGTTTAAGTAAATTGATAAGAAAAAATGAATATTGCAATATGGGCGTCAAAAGAAAGAGGCTAAAGAAGGCTTACAGCCAAAAATACTTTTTTAGATTTGCCACCTGTTTGAAAATGTACATTTAATTCAATTTATAAGACAAATTGAATATTGCAATATGGGTATAAAACTGAAAGGGGTTAAGAAATTATATTGCCGAAAATATTTTTAGGGAGGGTTGCCACCTGTTTGAAAAATTTTATTGTATTAAATTGATAAAATAAATGAAATCTATATCTACATCTATTCATATAATAAAATTGTAACAGGTCGATGTCTGTACCTTATAGATATTAAAGAAAAGTTAATATGGTGGGTTTTTATTTAAGCTACAGAAGCCAAATAAACAATTTTTGAATCTCTGTCTGTCTGTATATTTGTACGCACATCAGTCGAAAACATGGAATTGAATGCAGAGTTTTCACCGATGTATCGCTAGAGATCTAGCTTCCAATATAGAAGAAGAAATTAGAGAGTTGCCACCTGTGTTTAAAATTTCAGTTTAGGTCAATTGCTACGGTAAAGTGAATACTGCAATATATCTGTCAAAAGAAAGAAATTTACAAAGGCTTACAGCTGAAAATATTTT
>NW_023458560.1:17167480-17183761 GCF_013731165.1 Rhagoletis pomonella
AGAGGCTAGGAAATTTTAATGCTAAAATATTTTTAGGGGATTTGCCAACTGATTGAAAAATTGTTTTCATTCAAATTTGTAAAATAAATGAAATATTCTTGAAGCGGGTTTGAAAACTTTAATTCAGTTAAATTTATAATATAAACTAAGTGTTGCCATATGGGAATCAAACGAGAGTATTTGAGAATATGTTAAAGAAAAATTAATAGGGGGTTTATTAGATCAACAGAAGCCAAATATAAAATTTTGGTATGTTTGTCTGTATGTTTGTAAGCGCATAACGCAAAAGCTAATGTATGGAGTTAAATGCAGTTTTCACCGATGTACATATTGCTAGAGCTCTAATTGAAAATATAGAATCCATTTTTTTTTTTTTTTGTTTTAGTTTATCGTCGATCATTATTCCTAGGTATTTGAACGTATTAACTTTTTCCAGTGTGTCGTAGTTTATATTTAGAGTTAGCAACGGACCGTTCTCAAAATTTCGCCTTGATATAACCACAAACTTTTTTTTTCTGTGTGGAAGGTTTTTCGCTAAAAAAAATTAAAACTTTTCGTTGTTGCTGCCAAAAAACTGAGAAATCTGAGACGTCACGTTTTACAATTTCATACAGTTCTCTTTACAATGTATTTCACTAAACTACTAAACGGCTGCGCCGACTTGGTTCATATTTGGCAACATCTTGAAAATAAATATTCTGACCAAAAATTTACTCGGTATGTAGCTCGGGATATTCCTAAAATTCTTATACAGACTAACCGCCCAATTCTATGTTTTCTTGATAAATTTTTTGTAAAGAAATTTCATCAAGATTTGTATCAAGCAAAAGCTTCGTTCGCATTCTGTGTCAATATTTATAAAACAAAAGCTCTACGATTTCCACATTAGTGGAACTGATTTCCACATGAGTGCAACTGATTTCATTGTCACATATGAAAAATATGAATTTAAAAGCGAAAAAGCTTTTGACTGCCGTATCCGAGTAGGTAGAGATGTCGACTATAATTCCGTGTGTCGCAGGTTCAAATGCCGGCACATGGAGTATTTTATTGTTAGAAACAAATTTATTAAGATACAAAATATATACATTTCACATGAAATTTCAATTTGTCAATAGCATTTTCAATCTTGATAATTTATCAAGAAAAGGGCTTTTGATTTCTGTGCTAGAATACCAATTCTTGATAAATAATAAAAAATTGACAAATTATAAAGATTTTAAATTTATCAAGTACACAGAATCGG
Organism: Rhagoletis pomonella; assembly: GCF_013731165.1. Classification (NCBI taxonomy): domain Eukaryota; kingdom Metazoa; phylum Arthropoda; class Insecta; order Diptera; family Tephritidae; genus Rhagoletis; species Rhagoletis pomonella. The sequence continues at coordinate 17,168,727 of NW_023458560.1, forward strand.
GCTGTAAAAAAACAATATATCTCTAAAACCAATTACGCTGGGAACTGAAACTTAGCACTGATGTATATATTGCAAATGCATTGGGAAAGGGGGCGTGGCTCCTTCCTTCCATACAAACTGAACTTCCCATATAGCTTATCTCTGGAACTACTTACGCTAACGTCCTGAAATTCTACACAGCTACAGTTTTTATCAATACCGTACTTATGGCGAAAAGTGGTAATTATTGGAAAGACTGCATCGATATACATTTACGTAAACGCGCAAGTATCACTCGATTGGGAATAATTTTCTCCTAGATTTCTAAATTCCATTGAAATATTGTAACTTTGTTTTTAGTTTTTAGTAAAAGGTAAAATTTATGTGAAAATTTTGAAGAATTTTTTTAAATTTTGCACAAAGAATGGAGCTTTGATTTTTCGGGTTTCGTTGTAGACTGCCCTATATCTACATACCTATTTGCATAAAATGATAGCCGTTTTGGTTGTTCGGAATAAACTCAAAAACCACTGAATAGAGTTCCGTCAGATTGTCGGAGGTTATCTGACATACATATATTACATGCTACTAGAAAACTCGCTAGGTGGTGTTGGAGTAGAGTTATTTATAAAAATCGTATTTATTAACCGATTTCGTTCAAATTTTAAATGTGAGCTATGAACCTGTATGATGGAAAATTCTTTTGATAAAAATTTACCCGATTAGTGCCGCTGGAGTTAAGGTTGAAATTCATAACAAGTATTCATTTTATGGTAAGCAATGGTTTTGCAGAAAATGAACCCAATGGATGGCGCTGCAGCCGAAATGTATAGAAACCCCGTGGTTGGTCTGCTTTGGCCCTATGTTTAAGTTATACGAATTTAGTTTCCAGATGTCTAAATGAAGGATGGGGTTAAGTTTGTAAAAGTGATCAATTAACAAGGAAAGATCACCGTAGGTATATCAATTGCTCCATTTGAAAGATACTTAAGAGATCACACGACTCATTTAGCAATGTACCGGAAAACTTTTCATCCTATAGGACAGCGAGGATTCTTGGCCCTCCTATAACAGAAAACTCACTTCTGTGCTCTTGAGTTTCCCTATAAGAACTTTTATTGGCATACGCATCGCACCAATGTTGTAGGTGCAAGATCATACAAAAAGATTACGCATGCTTGGCAGACATCTCACAGGTGGAAATAAGACCATTGGTAAAGCTCATGACGCCAAAAGGGATAGGTATTCCATATGGTATCACAGCGTTACTATTATTGGCCTATGTGTGAGGAGGATACTGCACCTTAGTGGTTTCAACTTAAATCAAAAATTTTTACTTTACAGACTAATTTTGTTTTTAAACGCTCTTTTGCATTGGCCAACGAGAAGCTCTTATTAGGCGCCGCGAAGTAAGCGGGCATTGGCTAGTAACAAATATATTCAAATATAATACATGTTTTTATTTCAGAACTTTTTTTCCTTAAGATTTTTAGTTTTAATAAATACATCAATAAGCTCATATTGTTTGAATTTCACTTTAACCTATCTAGAACACTGGTACAGCAAAGGAAATACCGTCGTCGCCTATTAAGAAGCTGACTGAAAACACACTGATGACACTCATCATAGCAGCTGATGCGAACGCACACATTGAAACCCGGGGCGTAGCGATATTAACGAAATAGATGAGTTACTTTTTGACTTCATATTTAGTACTGAGCTCTTCAACATAAACCCAACCACAAAAGCCATCATTCCATTCAGAAGAACAAGAATCCTACCGGGAATGAGCACTAATGGCTTTTTCTCTTCTACCGAAAGATCTACCTTCTAATCGTCCTCATCACCCAAATACTTACAAGAGGGCAATGAAAAGGCAAACTTTTTTTTAGAAAAGAAAATGCCATGAATTTCTCGAGGGTGTTGGGGTCAGCACCGTCTAGGAATATCTATATATCTAGAACTGAGCACATTATGAGCAATGAGCGCAATCATCCCACCTTTATCACGAGTTAGCTGTATCTGGTGCGAGAATGCAAAGCATATATAAAAATATAAAAAAAAATCGAAAATCACTTCATCTAGCAACTTCTGCAGCAACGTCGAAAACGGTATACTTAGAATGGTACACTTCGGGGCGTCCCGAACAGCTCTAGCAAACACGTAAGGATCCGATGGCACGTGAACCGAGACAGTAGAAGAAACCCGGTATCTTTTTCTTAGAATGCACTTTCTTGGGGCTATTGCTAATAACCATTATGATAAAGGTATGCCATAAACCCTGTATAAACGAAAAAGAAGTTCGCCTATAGATAGAAGTCCAGAGTGATTTTCACCTACATTTTATGTCAAGCCTAATGATCTATAACTTCTCGTCCTTTCAACTTAGAGAGCGTGTGACAATAAGCTACGCTTATGCCAATAGTAAGCGCATATTAAAAGAAAACTATCCTTCAAGAAATATATATATCTAAGCATAATATGGTAATCCAGTTGCGCCCTGGAAACTTAATTAGTGGGGATGTTACGTCAGTAGCCAAGTTGGAAATACCATAGATTCGTAGGCTACATTGTGCTGTTCGCCTTTTTCAGGTGTTTGGAACCAAATCTAATGGTTTCGGTTTGACCAAATAGGAACCTTAGCTTGAGCTTCGATGGTGATTGTACACCGGTGAATATCATTAATGGCTTGTCATGGCCAGTGGTTGTGCGATGAGTTCATATTGAAGTCTTCTGACGTGGTAAGAAGATCACTGTTGTAGAAGCGAGCGAGAATTGCTTGCTCAGCATAAAATTATATTCCATGACTGAAGGCATCGCCAACTGCATACTATTAGTCGTCGATGACCTTAAAGGCCCTACGTAATTTAAACCCTGCCGGTAAATTTCTTGGAATTTTGCCAATGACCTTTCTTTGTCTTTGACCCAAGGGAAGGCAAGGGGTTTGAGGACTTTCTTGTGACTCTGTACTTTATTGACCATTGCCTTGTATTTCCATAGCATTGGTCATGAAATTGAGTCGCCGTTGACTTTTGTAGCGGAGAGACTAAGTGAAGTGAAGAGGCGAGAAAGACCGGAGAGTAAGCTATTTACTTTAAGACAGAGTTTCTCAACGTAGCATCGATAGATCGTCAGCGTAGGAGATCAGTGAAGCTTACTATATTGCCTTAGCAAGCCTCATGATGTAGAAGTTCCTGGAACCCACACCACTCCCCCCTTTTGGCTTATCTTATTATTTATCGGTCATCAGAAAAGCTGTCCGTCTTAGCTAAATATAATGAAATGTCAGCCGAGTTCAAGCATTTTCCTTCTAACTAGTTGGTTACCCAAAAACACAGAGTTCTAATATAAATAACAGCGCTCGTGACGAATCCATTGTGTTCCAAACAAAACATTGCAGCCGATGGCAAAGACCGCCCTGAATCCGTGGACAAATATTTTTGCCACCAACCTCATTAAACTCGACACAAACCAATCGACTAAGAAGCCATCCCAACAGTCGACCAATTAACAGCAATTCAAGCCAAATTATAAAAGCGTAGCCTGCAAATAAAACAGGAAGCGTCGAACTGCACACCAAATTAAGTTGTAAAATTTTATGCCACAACGCTGATGGCGGCCAAAAGGAATGGCCAACACAGCTTGCCACTTAATTTGGTGGTAGCAGCAGAAGAAACAGCAGCACATTTCGGCATAAATTAACGCCGAGGTGGCCAAGCAAAGTGGCTCACCCAGAATTTCGACAAGCATACGCAAGTATATAGTACGAGCACGATTGAGAGAATACAAAGGTTGCGCCGATCTCGGACCGCTATTCCTCTCTTAACGAATTTGACAGAATCGTTGTTTGCATGACGTCACACTGGTGCAACTTGTTTACGTTTTCCTTGCAACATTTTTTCTTCTTCTTCCATTCTTGCTCACGTTTTGGCATTTCTCTCTGGCAATTGCACCAGTGTGACGTCACACAATAGTTATTCTCAAAAATCCTCTCTGATCGGCGCAATCTTGTATTCTATCATTCTTGTAGTACGAGTATGTATGTATGTATGAAAGCTTATAAAAGAAAACAAGCCAAGAAGCTATAAAAATTTAATGCAACAAAACAAAAAAAAAACGAAAAACGAAAAAAGCTACGATAGGCGGCATTCTTATCGCTGAAATGGATTCTCTACACATTTGTTGTAAATGCGCGAGAGCTTTGTTTGCTGGCGACAAATTGTTGAAATACAACCCACCTAAAGGTATGTATGTAGTAGTCGATCGGTGATGCCCCCTAGGCACTCACACAAACAAACAAAAACATGCAGGGACCGCTATGAAGGCTAACAAATGAGGATGTTGCTGTTGTTAGATGTTTGAAATGGAAACAACAATTATGTGTGTGGATACATACATATCTAAGCATATCGGTTCATGCGTGTGCGTCCAGCTAGGAGTTTGACTGATTGCCTTTTAACATGCGTAGTACAACAAACTAACACCGCCGGAGAGCGTTAACATTTTTCTTCGGCAATTAATTAAACTTTTAGGGCAGCAGTGACGCGGCTATGAGACGCTTTTATATCAAAATGCGTTTGTTATAGATACGACTGTTAGTGTTAATCTTGCGGTTTCTTGTAGTGCTATTTGTGACTGTTGCTATCACTGTTTTGGCTTTTAAACAAATAAAGTTCAAACATGTTATGTGTTATGTGGCCTATAGGATGCCCATGTATGCTTACTACAGAGGGTGTGTGAGGCCACAGTTGTTTGGGTTGGTTGACTGGTAAGAATAAATGTTGGTCAATTAATTTGCCGTTTAAACGTTTCTAACTCTCATCAAACTGAAATGAGTGTTCTTAACAAAGCACCGCGTGTGTTAGTTGGTTTTTGATAAAGTTTTTTGGGTAAATATGCTTGCTTTCGAGCTTTTTTGTGCTTGCCTAGGTGGTCCAAATGAGTTTGAAAAATTAATGAAAGGTACAAATGATTACAAATTTAAAGCGTTATGCGTAATTGAAGATATTAATTTGAATAGTTAGTTAATACAATTGGAAATGGGACAATAGTGAACAAACGAAGGAAATCTATTTTTAAGGTATCACTAGTGTATCTGAGAGTTGGGAAGAATAGGGAACGCAAGTAACTTAAGCGACCAAGGGGTGTGTGAGAGATAACAAATCATTTGATGGTGAAACAATCATTTTAGGATCTCCGCAACTCGTTACTAGCCATGCGGAGGTGTTAAGTAATGCAATCGACGCGACTTAAAATCGTTGCAGTCACATTCATTGATTAATAGTTTTTAACTGCAGCCTTTCAGTAACTCTTTGACGAAAAGCTGCAAAATTGGAGTCATCAGTCTTCTTTGTAATTCATGACTGGTCAGCCATTTTGCAGTCATCGGTGAAGAGTGACATTTTAAAGCAGTCATTTGGTGCATTATCACAAAATATATTGATTAATAAAAATAAGTTAAAAGGTCCACGAAATTAAATTTAAAGATCTAATAAAGTACTTTACAAGTAATACGAACTCCATGATTCAATTTGAGCAACAACAAATTTTCTGTCTGAAGTCTGATGATGGCAAGGCTGTATTGTACTTAATGTACGTAATGCTTTTTCAATGCTGGAATGTCGGTTCCGCGCAGAAGTTGGTGTGGACTTGTCTATTATTCCTTCAACTGATGAACAGATATTCACACTCTAATGCACTAGTGCTGTGCTTTGGCTATAGAGAAAATATTTTGGTCGAATTCTTCTAATAAAAGGGATTTTATGAGAAACTTTTTCATGGCATTAATACATTCTAAGGTTTGTCTGCCGAGGGTCGACCGCTGTTAAAAAAAACTTTCCGGGAGCAGGCATCGAACCCGACTCTACGGAATGTTTTAACGCACCTCTATCCACGCATCGACAGCGGTCGTGAGAGTTAGGCTCAATGTTACAATTTCTCGCAGATACTGGATTAATAGACACACTTTATGTAAATCCACGATCTTAAGGTCGCTGCGATTTATCCCCTACAATATTTATATGTACTTGTATACATTGGTTTGCTTGCAGGCGATTCCGAGTGTGATAATAAAATTTCGCAAAATAAAAAGGCGAATCAAATATGGCAAACTTAATTCAAAAAAAAGTTCGGATTTTCGTGAAAGTTCACATATGGGGGTTTGGTAGAACAGAATTTCAAAATATAAATTGACGTATTCAATTTTTTATGTTAAGATCAATTGGCAGATAGCAAGAGAGGGCAAAAAAATTGTTTTCAGTTTAGAAATGAATTCTGAAATGAATCCAGATTAAGACATCCCGAGAAATTTTCTGGCTTTTCGAAAGCTCACCGAGCTGTGTTTTCATCATCAGCGGTACCAGATACACCTGGTTTTGGTTGGTTTACGATGGGTCCCAACTTTACCCAAATAAAAAAAAATCTTAAAGTCGTTTCCATGCATAAAAGGGAGAAAAAAATATTATGTGTTATGTTACATAAATCATTAAACAGTGTAGGAGTTCTGAGACATTAGGAGTAAGTAGTAGCTTTCATATTTTAGCAATTTTCAGTTAAACTCATGCCATGTTGTCCTGGTTTTCCAGGATTTCTCCTGGTTTTAGAAATTTGTTCTTGTGTCCTGGTCCACACCTAAATTGCCCTGGTTTTTTAATGAATGTCAATACAGACGCCTATTTAATTTTTGGCAGATTTGTCACGCATTTTCTTCCATACACAGTACAGTGACTTACACAAGTGTTTACGTGCTAATTTTTTAGTTATTTTTATTATTATTTTTTTCTATAAAAATATTGCCCAAGCTTTAGCAAAACCATATAAATCAGAGTTTTAAACTTTATACAAAATTTAGGAGAATTCGTAAAAATTTAATCAAAATTTCGAGCTTTTCAATCTGAATCTTTGCAACATTTTTGTGTTTGCAGTTTTATAGCCCATACAATCTTAGTCTCCTGAAGTGCAAGTTTCGCGTTTATTTTTAATATTTAGTTTTGCTGAAGGATTTTTGAACTTTTTCCATATAAGCAGTGTTGCCAGGAAAAAATTTCGTTTGGAGCTAAATCGGTCGAAAAAAAAGCTAAAAAGAGCTAAATAATACTAATAGTAGCTACAATGAAGAGCTAATTTTTTTAAAAGTTGAGAATTTTTTGATGTAAAGTTGCTTTTACAATTTCCGCAATTTTGATAAAAATAACGAACTTTTTAAATTTAAGTGCTGAAAAAAAACTTTTTCAACCAAAATAAGGTGCGTATATTTTGTATTCATTACTACGGCACTTATACCACTTATATGTATGCATATACTTTCTGGAGCTAAGAAAGTGCTAGATAATTTTGAAAAGAGCTGAAAAAAGAGCTACGAGCTAAATCCCGATTTTCGGAGCTACATAGAAAAATAAAGAGCTAAATCTAGCTCCAAAAGCACCAAAATGGCAACACTGCATATAAGCACGAATATCTAATGAAAATCTCGGGAGACCGTTCGCGTTCAAAAAAATCAAAACCAATTTTTGTAAAATGCACTTGTTCTATAAAAAACCCGAAAAAGTAGTCATCAAAAAAATTATTAAAATTCAACGCGAATTCTTGGCCGCTTGAAACTTGCACTTTATTGAGCTAAAAATTAATTTCAAAAAATTCCTAATAAAAAGTGTGTTGTTGTTGTAAAGTTTTGACGAATTTTTCTAATTTTACTACACAGTTTGAAGTGGACATGGACACCATATTAACTTAGTTTTTTATATTTGAATCATAATTGTCCTGGTCGATGGGTTCAGGATTATGGCAGCCCTATCCTAGCCTAAAACTAAGCTTAAATGCCGTAGAAATATCATAAAATTCTCACGCATTGAGATCAAATTTCACACCGTTTCCCCACTATCTCAGCTGTTTGGAAAACGAGGGGGTGGAATCCTCTCAACAATTCCACTTAAATGAGTCAGTTTTTGCAAAACTGCGGGCTATAAACCTGGGATTGAGCATTTTAACCGGCCTGGAACAGCTCTCCTTGAAAATATCCACACCCTGGAAACTTCGTTCTGGGCACGTAGCGTTTTTTTGCTATGGATTAGGAGCTACCGTTCGTCGTAGTATCACAAAGCAACAATGCATATATGCATATATCTAACAGGCTTCATTTAGTAAGATACAGAAAACCGAAGTCAGAGAGAGCGTCTATATTTCTGAATAGCAATTTTCTGAACTTTGCTTACTTACAAATATCGAAGAAATCACACCGTGCAACAATTCAAAAAGCAGCTGGCAGATACCTTTGTGTGACACACGACAAGACACTTCAAGGACTGCCCTCTGAGTAAGGATGCAAACTGCTATGCATTACTTAAATCACTATTTCTCAACCACTGGCATAAAGGCAAACAAACTCGATCTGTTAGGCATCTTTCCGGTTGATTTATTTTCATATTCGTATGTGATTTCAAATATTTTTCTATAACCAAATCAACTGCACTAATTAACTCTAAAATTTTAACTGTCTCATTTCGAAATAAATAAAGAAAAAAATGTAACAAACCATAACCGAATAATTAGAGCATCTTATTTCATAGACGAGGAATGAGAGGGTACCCAACAATGATCGTTAAGACGAGCACTGGAGACATTAAATCAAAACGAAATGTGTTTGTTGTTTATTCAAGGGCGCAGCCCAAAAAAAATTTATAAAATCAAAAGTTATAATTTATGTGCAACTGGATATTACACGAGTTGATGCTGCAGAGCCCTTTGTCACTCCCCTTGCGGCTAGCGTGCGATCATAACTTGCGTAAGTAAGACTACTGGCACTAGAGGCATGCGCATCCCTTTTTTGCTGTTTGTGGCCTGTGCGGCTAGTCAGCTAGTTGTCTGTCTGCCTGTCTTTTATACCACATGATCTATGTATACTTTATGGCATGTTGCATGCCACTTTTGTTTTATTTTTTTTTTGTAGTGAACGCCTCATTGTCATTCTCTCAGCCTTTCATTACGCAGATTGTCACATTCACAGCTTGCGATCACACGGCAGATCACTTTTGTAAATACATATACTCACATTAAGGAACGTCCGTGTCGGTATGTGTGTGTGTGTGTGTGGTGTGTTCAACATCCTTAAAATAATAGTAAAAATGGTATTGGACATTGAATCCGGCTGTTTTATGCAACTGGTTTCAGCTTGCCACTTCTAGCTGGGTGTGCCATTTTTATTTCGCTACAAAGAATGTCCTCGCCAATATTGACTTTGCGGACAATTGTAAATTGCCATTTTCATTCATTTGGTTCATTAGTGTTAATGTAACGCCCTTCGTTAACTGTCCTCCGACCAAATATCCCAATGTTTTTTTTCTTTTTGTTTTTGTATTTCATGTGGCATTTGGTCTGTTTTAGTTTGTGGCCTGCTTTGTTGATATTATTTCAAAGAAATACACCTATTTGTTGAAATAGTTTCTGCAAGAAATATCACAGCTGGCAGAGTTGATCGACAAAAGGTGTTAAATTGGCATAAATGTACGCTGAAAAGTCGAATGATTTTTCATTCAGCAGAAAGTTTGTTTGCATTAACGGCAATGTTGCCGTTATGTTAAACGATTATTTTGGCTCGAGCGGAAATATTTTGATCGCTCTTTAAGTAAGCGAGTATGTATTACAGCTGTCACGCAGTTGGAAAACTCATTGGTTATTCGTTTAAATTTTTTGTTGTAAATGTGTTCATAACAATTATTTTCGCTTGAACAAACAACTTTTTTAAGAAAAGACCGCGCTCAGGAATGAGATAGGAGTTTCGTTTATAATGTATTCATACGTTTACTAGATACGTTTACTAGAAATATCTGTACATATATACATATGTGGTAATTCAATATGTACAGAAAGTTTTCCCAGTAGCTATGAAGAAATATTTCTAGACCCCTTAACTTGACAGACTTGTTGCATATATGTATATTCGTAGCTACTTCCATATCTACATATTCCCTTATTTATTCGATGCAATTATTTGTGTTAACTTAAATCGTTTCATTTTGATACGGACGTATAAACGCACACTTAACACGCGTCGAGACATTTTAGCGTGCCGTCGCAATCTACATCTGTAGCGTGTTAAATGTCCGTATAAACACGATCTACGTCAAAACGTTTTTAAACAGTTGTGTTTTCTTTTTAGGGTGTAAAAGTGTACTAGACCACCCATTCACCGCTTCTAAATAGGAGGAAAATGTTTTTTTATTGGAAACACACAAGAATGTGAACTACCTAGTCGGGGAGGCTCTATATTTTGTTCATATTACTGACTTTGGGTTAAGACCGGAAATGGGTAAAACAGACCGGAAGGCCTTTCCTTTAACCGGAAATCCATTCCAGAAAAAATTTTCCTATAAATGGTATGTGTTTTTGTCCGCACAATCGAAATCTGTGGTAAAGGCCGGTATGTCCAAATTTAGATATGGACTTCCGGTCAGTTTAACCCACTTCCGGAAAGTGAAAGTCGGCAATACGACCAAAGGATAGGGCATCCCCGACTTGGTTATTTATATTTTTCGTCTTCCAATAAAAACATTTTCGTCCACTTCAGACGCACGAGTTGAAGTTCGAAGGTCTTTAGAGGTTGAAAAAAACACTTGCCAGAAAAAGTTTCACACAAAAGTTGCTTATTTGTATGCGAAACAAGTAAGAAAGTCTAAGTTCGGGCGGAGCCGAACATTAAAGACCCGGCGCAAGTATTAAATATATGTTTTTTCACCTTTCCGAAACCTTCCGCTAGATGGTAAGCCGGGGTGTATCAATTTTGAGTAAATTAGCGTCCTTCAATTTCGAAATATTGAAGTTTAAAGCATTTCTGAAATTTACCGTTATATGAGAAGCGGCCGTTATTTTAGTCCGATTTCAATAATTTTCAAAGTTTTGCTTATATTTGGCAAGCACAATAACCACACCGAGTTTGGTACAAATTGGTAGAACGGTTACCGATATACTTATATGTGATCAAAGTGGGCGGTGCCACGAAGATTTTGTATTTCTCTAAATTACCGTTATATGGGATGTGGGCGTGGTTATTGTCCGATTTTAAAAAGTTTCGGCGATTTTTTATGCTGTACCAAGGCCAACAACTGTACCAAGTTTGGAAGAAATTGGTGCAGCGGTTACCAAGGTATACACATGTAACCATAAGTGGGCGTGGCTACGCCCATTTTGCAAAAATTTATAATATTCTTATTTTTCGTCTAAAAATTATTGTAAATATCAATTTTGAGTGAATAATCTCCAGTAGTTATTAAAATATCGCAGTTTTCGTATTTCTGAAAATTACCGTTATATGGGAAGTAGGCGTGGTTATTGAGCGATTTTAAAAATTTTCGGCCATTTGGTATGTTGTGCGAAGGCCAACAACTGTGCCAAGTTTGAAAGAAATTGGTGCAGCGGTTACCAAGATATACACATGTAGCCATAAGTGGGCGTGGCTACGCCCATTTTCCAAAAATTTATAATATTCTTATTTTTCGTCTAAAGATTATTGTAAATATCAATTTTGAGTGAATAATCTCCAGTAGTTACTAAAATATCGCAGTTTTCGTATTTCTGGAAATTACCGTTATATGGGAAGTGGGCGTGGTTAAAGTCCGATTTCGCCCATTTTCAATACCAACCTACCTTGGATTAAGGGAAACCTACATACCAAATTTCGTTGAGATATCTCAATTTTTGCTCGAGTTATCGTGTACACGGACGGACGGACAGACGGACGGACAGACAGACATGGCTTAATCGATTTCTTTTTTCATCCTGATCATTTATGTATACATTTGTCTATATCTATCTCGATTCGTTTTGGCTGTTACAAACAACCGTTATGTGAACAAAATTAATATACCCTTGTGCACAAGTGCGCTCGGGTATAAAAATGGACTCCCGGTCGAACCCGGAGTCGCTAATATGACTAGAAGATAGGGTATCCCCGACTTGGTAGCTCATATTCTTGTGTTTTCCAATCAAAAACTTGTCCCCCTTTTTAGAAGGGGTGGATGGATGGTCTGGGAACCCTGTATATGCAAACTCATTTTCTTCAGGCACATCCGTTCGTGTATATACGATATGAATTTTCATATAAATGTCCAATAAGTCCGAAGAAATTCAGATGGCAATGCAACCATTGTGAGTATAACTTATTTACGTACTAATTTTTTGTTGAAGCTTTTTTTTCAACAGTGAGCTAGTAGCATTTTATTATTATTTTTTCCAAATTGTCATACGGTCAATTCAAAGTTCCGCAGATGGCCATTAAATTAAATTCACAATGATCATAAAATCAATTAGCCTTTCTGCAGTGTTTGGAATTTGCCCCTTCCTATCATGTCTTTGGGTCGTTTTGACCCAATAATTTTATCATTTGTCAATTTTAAGAAAAAAACCATATTTCAATATGAATTCAGTTAATATTTTATTTATCACATGCAGACGCTTTATCGGCAAGTGCTGTATGCTTACCGTTTCGAAGTTGCCCTTAAATACTAAATAATAATTTGGGTGAAAATGACCCAAAAACTCTGTGGGTGTATGGAGAAACTATGTCGCCTTCTAGAAAACAAAATAAAATAAAAAACTCTTTTTTTTTTTTGCAAAACCATATCTGATTATGCTTGTAATCAATAAATAACGCCGCAGCTTATTTAAAATTACCTAACTCTGAAATTAAAGAATTATTTCATGACAATTGGATCATTTTGACCCAATCACTGTGGAAGGGTTATATGAAAACGGTTTTTTGTTGTCGGAACAAACACAAAAGATGACGCGCAAAAATTATCACTGAAGCCAGTCATTGCTGAGCGAAACATTAACCCAGTTTTGGCGGTGGCTTCGATGGCGGAATGGGAGTTATACAACTGTTTCCGGCCAAATGGTCAGATGGCTCATTAACAGGTACTAGGCCATCCAATCACGAAGCATTTTAACAATCCCAGGATTTCGGGATGCGAGAAATCCTTATCCTGGGTTCCCGGGATTTCGACTTTATCACAATTTTTGCATTTTGAAGTGGGTTCACCGTTCTCAGCAATCAAAAAATTCACCCACACAGATTTATTGTCATCACATTTGGTCTTATGATAATGCACCTTGGTAGAAAAGACTGTAATTTAATGTTAAAATATTTGTAATCATAGTACTATTAAATATTTATAATAATTGTAAAAACCACTTACTCATATCTGCAGGAATACAATAACAACAAAGTCACGCCAAAAAAAGTAAAACCAAGAACAACTCAGCCATAACATTTACGCAGTGCTTGCATAAAATGTTTGAACAAACACAGTTATACAGGCAGATTCTGAAATTCACTTCCGATTGCAAATGATTCAAGTTTACTTTGAATCCAAATTTCGGTATTTTATATTTCGCATTCATGTCAAATGCACGTGCATTAATTTTGTCGTTTACAGCTTCACCCCGACTCTAGAACTTGCCTGATTATGTAAATAAATCAGTAAAACTCTAGGGCTACAGGGGATATAATCCCGGGATTTAAGGACATGTAAAAGTGTCCGGGAGCGCTTAAACGATGTAGGGAACACTTCTCTATTTAGCCAAAGTGTCAAAAGGCAAAGCTTGAATAGCGAAAGCTCGGCTGACTGGATTGAATGCCCTACCAGGTATTGCTGAGTAATCTAGAAGCATCCAGAGTAAAACAAGTTCGTTATGTTTTCAAATTTAACTTAGTCGAGATTTGCATTGCCAAAAGTATTAAGTGATGGTAGGTTTAGCAGTGCGTCCCGAGCAGCCCGAAATGTTGTATCTGATTGTGAGCCTTATCAAAGAGGTGCAAGTCCAGAGCATTCCTCTAGCTTTGAGCCGTTTACGTTTCCAGGCGACTGAATGAGCTTCGGATATCTTTTTTTTAACGTGAGACTTCGATAAAAGTTTATTGTCAACGATTACACCTAAATTTTTTACTTCAGGAGAAATCTGAATAGTGAAAGTCAAGTGAACGTGCTTTCCAATGACAAATGCGTGGATTGCTAATATTTCAGTTTGCAATTTAAAGCTTAGTAGAGGGAACTTAAAGTGCAATGGGGTATAGTCGTTGTGCAGGGTATGCAGTTACAAATGCACGGCTGTACTCAATCTTGATTTTTCCCAAGCGGCTCGCTATATAAACGCGTATTTGGTTGCAAACCCACCCCGTTCCAGCAATGGGTTGTGCGCTGGGTTTGGGACCCGCCACGTAAAAACCCCTTCCAGTAAAGAAGCGAAGCAATGCCTCGGATAACCACGGCAAACGTTTAAAGGACTACGATCTAAGGGCATGCACCTGGAATGTCCGGACCCTTAATGGGGAAGGTTCCTCTGCCCACCTGGTTGATGTCCTCGTAAGGACAAAAGTTGGCATCACCACCCTTCACGTAAAGGAGCGCAAATTCGGCCGAGTACTGTCGTTCACCCCGGTGGGCGAGCGTCTAGCCACAATCCGCATCAAATCGAGATTCTTCAATATCTCGCTAATCTGCGCACATGCTACGATGGAAGGGAAGGACGAGGCGTCTAAGGATATTTTCTATGAGCGCTTGGAGCGCACATACGAGCGCTTCCACCGCCTTGATATATAAATCGTGCTTGGCGACTTCAATGGCAGGGTGGGCAAGGGAGGATCTTTGGAACCACCGTCGGAAAATTCAGCCTCCACAACCAACTGAGGCTGATCGACTTCGCCGTTTCCCGAAACATAGTAATATGCAGTACTAGAGTACTAGGTTTAAGCATAAAAGGATCCATCAAGCTACGTGATTATCTCCAGATCGAAAAAGGGGAAACCAAGTCGATCATGTTGTGTTAGACGGAAGGCACGCTTCCAGTGGAGGTACGTAAACTCCGAGGTCCAAACATCGACTCGGGCAACTTGTTGCACCAAAAAATGTGCTCCCAAAAATGCTGGAAAAGCTCAACGGCGAAAAGCTGTAGTCACAACAGAAGGTCTGCCCTTTCTTCCGCATGTTCATTAAACTGTTTTTTTTTTCTACTGTTGGTGATTGCTATTGAAGCGTATTTGTATTGTGCAATGCATTTCGAATCGC
>NW_023458560.1:17188761-17215569 GCF_013731165.1 Rhagoletis pomonella
GTATTTAATGTTCGGCTCCGCCCGAACTTAGACTTTCTTACTTGTTTTTTCGAAAGTTGTTTTTCAGTTTTTGTGTAAAGACAAGATTTTTAACTATTGAATGCCTTGGAAGGGTTGTTTGTCAAGTCACTTTTCAACGCTGACTCTTAAAGTTTTTATACAGAGAAAAAAAAACATTTTAGATTTAAAAGTCTGCGGTGCACACGATATACATTTGTTCAAAATTCCTGAAATCGTATGCATATCAGTTTGTTAAAGAATATAAGTGACCGCCTGCAAGCTCTTTATAAATAAATACAGAAAATATAAACAGATTTTTCCAAAAGGGCTAGAAGACGCACAGTGATGTTTCTTACCCATTTTATGCCCATAATTTCAAAAATTCGTATATTCACATAAATTAAGGTTTACAGAGGTTTTCGAGGTCGCTGAATTCGAAAAACAAACATGACGATCCAATATGGCGCCTAAAATCTTAAACACAATAATTTATGTTAAAACTATTAATAAGAATGGCTTAATATTATATTATTTAAGAGTTTTTGGTATGACTGAATTCGAATCTGAATTCAAAATAACAAAATGGCCGCCCCAAAGAAAGAGAAATATGTTTAATTTGAAAAAAATATTTATTAAATTCACGTAGTATTAAGTTATATTAAATTTTTTAAGTTTATATTTAAAATTATTAAGTAAAAATGCTATGAAATTATAATATAATCATGTTTACGCGTACTTACACGAAATTTGTTGAAAAAAATTAATTTAAAAAAATCATCTTCAGAAAAGCTTTCAATATTATGTGGTACAAAATCGCGTCTTAAACAAAATGTCAGACATGGTCGGATTTAATATATAACGGTCAAACATAGAGAAAATGACTTATGCCTTTTTCTTCAAACTGTTTTTATTAAAAGCTTCACTTGAATATTTCATTAAACACTACTCAGTTGAATGTAATAAAAAAATTTTAAATTATACCTTATACAGAACTCACCTGTAGAAGAAAACCCCATTTTACAAAATTAAAATCGATCACCCTTGGCTTTGGCTTTTTTTAACTTTAGCATTAACACATGTTTACTTTTCAGAGCGCTGCGCCAACTTAAACTCTCACGCTGATCAAATATGCAAAAGTCGAGACCCGTCTTGGATATATTTCGATAGCTGAAACCTCATTTTAGCCAACTCAAGAGAAACCCCCCCAAACTCGATACTTTACTTTTGGATTTATGGGCACAAAATGGGCACGAATGGGACCAAATATCACTATGCGACGAGTCTTTTTATCAAAGTAGAACCACATCAAGTATCATCTCCGCCGATTTGTGGCGCGCCTTTATGTTGTCGCACAAAGGGGAGGGACCATAGTTTTACGCCGACTTCGAACGGCGATTGCATTTTTGCGAGAAGCTGTTTTTCAAGGCAGAAGTACACTTGGAGGTTTGCCATTGCCTGCCGAAGGGCGACCGCTATTATAAAATTTACTTTTTTTGATGTTGGGTTGAACCTAGGCCCTGTGGGGCGCGCACTGCTAACCACTACACCACAGCGGTCGCAGATGAAGACAAAACAAAGAAAAAGGAGATAAAGACAAAGCCTACTATAAATAAGTAGAAACAGTTAAACACGAAGGGGGAAAAATTAAGAAAAAGGAAGGAGTGAGATATGTAGATGAAGAGTCAAAGGTAAAGATAAAACTGAAAAATAGGATGTCTTATATCATGTTATAATGTTCCCTTTAATTCACCTCCAATCACTTCTCTGAATCTCAACGCACCTCACCTGCAGGTTTTTTGAGATGGCGGAGCAAATCCCTTGGAATATGTATGTACTAGACACAGGTTCTCAGACTTATACACCCTGGATAGAGAATATTCTCTCCATTCGGAATATAGGACATGAAACCCTCCAAAAATGCTTAACTTATTTACATACATATATCAGCATTTTTGTTTCTACCGAAATTCTTCTACCAAAATACCAGAAACTAGCTGAGTTCTCAGTTCGATCTAAACAATGAGAACTAAATTATACGCACCGATTTCAAGTTCATTTTCGATGTGACTGAGCGTACTATGCACTTTTAGTATATACATATGTAGATCAAACCGGATCCTACCTTGATTGCCTATCGGCTGTCTAACTTTCTTTTCGATTGCCCTCAGTTGAGTTCAGAGAAACTAAATGATGGCGCCTTCTTCTAAAATGTGTGATGCAGCTCAGAAAACGCTGGGCGAAAAAACGGGCATGCACAATTATTAAGTTCTTTTTCGAGCCCCCTCAAATTTTAAAAACTTCTTAGCCCAGCAAAACCATAGCATACGACGTTAGAATGGATTAAGACTGAAAATAAATAACTTAAACTTCTTTCCGTGGCTATCTAAAGACTGAGGCAATGTCAATGCATCTAATTCAGTGGTACACACCCTCCAGTACTGCTGGAGTCAATCGCTACTTTTGAACCGCTCCTGCACCGACTCCTAGGTAAGTAGCTACTCTATTAACCCGTGGTAGTGCACATGGTAGTGCAGAGTCGAATCAGAGGGTGAAAAACTACGACAGAGGGCGCCCATAAATCACGCAAGTGACTACTTTAGTAACTCCCGGTAGTGCAGAGAGAGCCGATGGTGACTACCGCCTAGGACATTGCCTTGTAAAAGTAATCGATAAAATACACTGCAAGTAGTCGGTCGGTTATTGGCGGTGTTTATTAGGTAGCTACCGATTCAGCAGTCCTGCAGTCCTGCAGTCGCTCCCTCGTACTGCAGGGCAGCGTCAGAGCCACCAATACCAGCGCAATAATTTTGTCTTAGTATGCATACACTAGCAAACGCAAACTAATTCGCAGCTAGCGTCGCAACCAATGCTGCCAACTTGGCTCAAACCGTGCCATTTTGGGCCCGATTTTACTCTAAATGGCACTTAATTTTTCAATTTGACACAAAGTGCCAAAATGACACTCTTGAAAAATATTAATATTTCAATACATTTTTAGGAAATCGTCTGCGTGTGCTTCTTTTTCCCATCTAAAATTTTATAATTTCTATAATGTATACAACTGGTTTATCTTAGTTTGGCATTGGAATTTTGTTTTAGGAATGGGTTTATAATATTAGTGCTAAATGGAAATAATCAAAAAGAATGGCACATTTTTTGGCACTTTTATTTTTCTATTTGGCATGTTTTGGCACTTTTTTATCCTAAATATGGCACTTCATAGCTAAGTATAGCTGACAGCCCTGGTCGCAACAGTTCGGTAGCTGTTGCCACATGACTTGTATGTGAAAGCCGAGTAGCTCCCGGAGACTTCCGTGTGCACCATAGTTGCCAACTTGGTGCTTTAAGCACTGGATTTAGTGCTTTTTGAAAATTACAACGCCAAAAAAATACTTTAGTGCTAAGTGCCTTTTTTAGTGCTTTTTATCTGAACTCAAATTTCTCATAGATAGTTAAAACATAAAATTATTTGAAATATTTAAAGCTGTGGCGGCACTGAATTTACAAGAATCAACAAATTTAAATGTACTAAAATGCAACCACGATTGATAAAAAACTGAAGTTGCAATCCCACGTTCTTGTTAAATTGCGTGCGCTTTGAAAATGCTAGTACGCAGGTAGGTTAAGTATTTCTTTTCTACTTATTTGTACATATTTTGATTGATGACACAGTTCGACAAATCTTGACTTTTTACCGCCGCAGAAAACACGGTTTTTGGCGATATTTGAGATTATATTATGAAAACAACAAATTTTTTCTACTTAGAGCATCATTTAGTATTACTCTGCCCCTTTAAAATTAATTTTAGTTTGTTGCGATTCGATTTTTCTTTCTTGAGATGTGTATACCAGTTTTAATGTGCAGTACTTCGGTATTGCTTGGTAAGCATGAGTAATCATGGCATGTGTAGAGGCTGTTCAATCGTAAGGAAATCGAAAAAGTTTTGTGTATTTATTTATACTTGTAAATATTGTTTATTATTTTACTTTTGTTAAATACAAACTGTTATGAAAAATGTATCCTTTGATTCAAAAAAATTTAGTGCTTTTAATGTGGTTAAGGTGGTTTTTGAAACTCAAAAGTTGGCAACACTGCCACCACTAATCTAATTCCTCGTAGGTTTTCACTGTGTACTATGATAGCAGTGGTCTGTCTCTACTCCATACTTGAGGTTAACCAAGGCTAAATGCAGCTAATTATAAGTTTATAAATTCTAATTGCAAATAATTAACCATCTTTGAGTTCTGCTGTCATTACCATAATGGAGTGTTTACGTTTTCGAGTGCAGGCGAATAATAATGGCGGGAAAGTAAGTGTTTGCTTAGATACACCGTGTAAGAGGTGAGCGATATATGTATGTACATATGTATATCCGTACATGTGTAGGTATACATGTACATAGTTCTCGTATATTAAGTGTCAAAATGACGGCATGCAAATGCATAAAAAACAACTGAAAGTATAAAGCAAAGTACTTTCATGGCTATGTATGTACATATGTAACATGCAACATATGCATTCTACATAAATACATATATGTATATCGAGTTATTCCACACACACACACACATAGGTGCAAACAAAGTGAAAATAAGAGGAAAGCACCAAATTGAACGCAATTTTTTTTAACAACTCTGCAAGCCTTGCAACACCTGAGATCAGCCAACTCGAAAGCTGTAGTTGATATACCGCGCTTTGTGTAGCATCATTCAACTGCTGGCAGCTTGTGCCGCGCACAGCGGTAATCCAGTCGAATTGCTTCCTGCATCGCGTACAAATAATAAAGTTCGCTTGTCAGTTTAGCAGCCATTTTGCGGTTCACAGTGCCAGCGACATTTGTGGCCTCGCCCGCCACCCATAACTGATTCATCGCTACTTATTTATACATATATATACACATACAAATACATATGTACGTATGTATGCTCGTAAGCCCAACGTGCGCTACGTTAATAAAAGGTAAATCTTTGGTCCTTTTGCAGCGCTTATCCGCAATTTTTTCCGAGACATAAAAAGTTTTTATGACACTCAGAAGCATATCCTTGTGATAAATCTCCTTCAATTTGTTTACTCACTGCTGCTGTCGTCCGGTTTTTTTTTGCTTTGTTCGTGTTGTTGTTGGATTTCATGCTGATGTGCACACACGCGGTATCAGTAAGCACTGCGCACGGAGGGCGTTGCGTGGGTTGAGTTGAGTGTGCACTTGTATGTGTTGGACGAGCAAGTAAATGCATGGAATTATTTTGTGGCTTATTGTGGTTATTTAGCGATTTTCTTGTTATCTTTACTTTTTTGATTGTTTGTTTGCTTTGCTATCATTTACCTCCTCAATTTATCTACTTTCATTACACTTTAGCAGATTTTCTTTTTTCCAGCAGATTTTTTTCTTCCTAAGTTTCTGTTGCTAACACGTCACAAGGACTAACCTGATGCTGCGAGCGGTTTAAACGCTTTAGCGCTGCTTCAGCTCATTAAACTCCCTCATCAAGTTATGCGTTGGACAAGGCAGTGACTGCGCACAGTGGTTTTAAAACGACTAAAAGTATTAATGCCTATAATTACGACATGAAATTATGATAAAATATTATTTTTAATTTCTTCAAGGATTCTTGTTTTCATATAAGTAGTAATGTAAACAAATCAATCGAAGGAAATATTAGTATATCTGCAATTCCTTCTTATCATATCGCAACCCATGGATATCGAGCTCCTGTCTACGCGAATTTCTTACGAAGGGGCTACATTCCTATATAAATGTTAAGTCCGTAGGTCTTCTCCAAATATTCGTAAAGTCTGATCCAACTATTCTGGAAATCGCCGAATTTACCCGGATCCCTGGGCTCAAAAAACCGAAAAAGCAGTTTAGTGTGGATTCTACGCGCTACTGAAGTGAAACTTCTTCTTCCTATTAGCCATATACATATATAGATCTCCATATTATATACGTCTTTTTGAGCTTATAATAACAATCATCTAAAACTTTATCTCAATCTCATCTGAATCTGAACCTCAAACTCAACCTTAATCTCAATTTGAATCTTAATCTCAATTCTAATCTTAATTTCAATCTAAACCTTAATCTTAGTGTTAATCTTAATCTTGACATTAACTTTAATATTAATCTTCCACTTAATATTAATCAAAATTTTAATCTTAATTAATTTTATCTTAATCTTAATCTGCGTCTTAATTTTATCTTAATTTAAATCTCAATCTCAGTCTTAATCATAGTTTCAATTTTAATATTAATCTTAATCATAACCTCCACTTTATCTTAATCTTAATCTTCTTCTTAATCATAATTTAATCTTAATATTTATCTTCATCCTAATTTTAATCTTGATCTTTTTCTAAATTAAATATTTAATCTTGATCATATTCTTATTCTTAATCTTAGTCTTAATCTTTGTATTAGTCTTAATCTTAATCTTAATTCTAATCTACATCTTAATCTTAATCTTAATCTTAATCTTAATTCCAATCTACATCTTAATCTTTATCCTAGTCTTAATCTCATCCTTAATCCTAATCTTCATCTTAATCGAAATCTTAATTTTAATCTCAATCTGAATCTCAATCGAATTCTTAATCTTTATCTTATTATAAAACTTTGTCTTGACCGTAAAATTATTATCTTTCTTCATCTCAATCGTAATCTGTATATCAATCTTATTCTTTATCTGAATCCTTACTATTCCAATCTCAATTTTGTCCTCAACCTCAATTTTAATCTCAAGCAAAATCTTAATCTTTATCTTTATCGTACCCAATTACGCCCGCCATCCACTCCCCTCATCTGTTGCTCTTTCGTTTCATCGCAGTTTGAAATTACTAGTGCCCACGATTGTGCCGCTTTTTCGTTACATCAATGCTTGAATATACTCCCAACCGAGCGCAAAAAAAAATCATGAAGACTCAGGAAAAATCCCAAAAATTTCGTTGACGACTTCATAAATCTTGAAAAGTGCCAAAAAAAAGCATAAAAAGTTACCGAAACGTTCGGAAGGGATTTGAATCGCTTGCACTCATAATCTATGCTCATGTCCTAAACCGAATAAATGTATCAGGTTTTGCCCTGAGAACTGCCTCGTTTGTTTTGGTGAACGACTCTAGAAATACCGTGTGCTTTGGGCGGCTAGCTCCTCCTTCTCCTTTAGTCTCCGGGATAGAAATATATTGTTCGCGCACAACTACAAAGGGTTGTGAACCTGTCACTTCGCTAGCTCCATAGACAGGGGATATCGCCCAAAGTCTTGAAGGGCGGTAAGTGTAACTTTTAGTTCCACGTCAGGAAAAAGTTTCAGACACCTCAGAAGGATTTAAAAGCAATGAAAGTATCTTGCATCTAATGGAAGATCTTTAAATTTCTTATTTATCTGTTAATAAGAAATAGGATTGTTTGGCTAAGTGGTGGAATTTCCATGCAATTACTAAAGTTATTGGCCTTTTTCCGAACGAAGACTTATTTTGTGTCTTCCTCGAGTACGAATTGGCTTTAGTAATATTGTGCTAGCCCAGGCAATGGTAAAACCAAGACTATGTTCGGAGTCGACAATAACTTACTCTAGCTTATCTCTCTGTCCATCATATAATGATAAAAGGTAATCCGTAAGTAAGCATTCGCTCACCCTTTCTATAGATTGTCGTCATCAACGACGCCCTGTCGAGCTGAAAACCAAAACCCGATATGGTTATCGCCAAAGCCGACGACTCCGTAGTCGACATCAAAGGAAAGTTTCTGCACACTTTGAGTGATATACATAAAGTTAGTTACAAGTTCGTCTGCTATATGCGGGCTCGCAACTAATCCTGCAAAGACGGCGCTCATCTTGTTCACTCAAGGATATAAAATGTGCCTAATCCATATCATTTCTCGATCGGCGGCGTTCACGTGTGCTCTATGACAAGGTCAAGTATACTAAACCGAAAGCTTTCCTTCAGGCCACTCCGCCATTAGGCTAATAAGTACTGGTTTGTTCTTAAGCCAGCGTATGCGTCCTGGTAAATACCTTTGGAAACTTCATATCGGAAGAAACCGATCGGCGTTACCGAAAGGTTAATTATACATCTACTCTGATAGCTAAACAACATTCAGGGATCTGGATCGCTCAACGCACAATCGTAACTGGTGGGGAGACAAACCATTCACTCGAGGGCGCAGTTAATGAACAGGTTAGGCAGAGGATCTTTGAAATTATGTATCCTGGTACCGACGGTATGGAAGTTCCTGTGGAAAGCTGTGGACTGCTCCTGGACAGACGGGCTTACAATCAACTCAGCTATCGCTGTGCGAAAACCCTGACATACAAAGTTTCAAAGTCCTTCTGCCCAAAGGTCGATCCGCGCGATCGAAAGAACTTCAACAACTGGTTTACCATTAGCTCTCGATTCCGGTAGGTGGCTTGACCGGACACTGACTATTAGGACTTCAAGCCATAAGGCTTAATATCGTTTCGGAGTGTTATTGTGGCAGGTTTTTGGAGGATGACGTAGTGAAAACATCTCAGAATTTCCTTTCGTAAGACTAAGATTTAAACATTACTACCTATATTTCATCAACACTCCCGAAGGACTCGCTGTAGTGGATATCAGCTTTCATTCAGCTCATTTAGTTCATAAGGTGATCATTTGGAAGATTTCTTTAAGCAAAGTCATGATCCTCAGGAAAAAACGCCATTATGCATTGATCGAAATGGCGATAAGGCTATTTTCTATTTTATTTTATTTCCCCAACGATCATTTGGTCGACTTGGGAGCCAAAAAGCTTTTCTTCTTTGTCAGAATTTCTATAAGTATTTTTACCTAAGCATTAAAATAAGCTAACTCGTATAGGACTCTTTCGTAACTTAAGAGCCCTATAGCCCGTACTATCTCAAGCATTTCTTGTTACTAAAACTCTCAACTGGAGCACTGTTTCCCAGCATTTTACACCACCGCTTTTGTGCGTAAGTGCGTGCGCTCGCATCGTTTAAGGATTTTGCTTTATTACAGTTTAATTAATTTTTTTCTTCACAGCATTCTCACCCCCATGGCAAACCTCTTGCCGCCTTTGAATAGTCGCCACATGCGCTGCATTAAACCAATTACGTTGAGTTAATCGTAAAAAAATCCTTGCACTGATTTGTTGCAGATGAAACCGAAGCGTAGCAAAATGTTAAGAAATGAGACGACGAGATGCTACCACCAGCATGTTTGGCTCATAAAAATTGCTAACGTCCACTCCATGCCCCCTCCCTGCTGGCATTGCTTGTATTGTTTATTAGCCGAATGCAATTGCGTGTCCTGCGCGTTGTGAATACATGCGAGTGTGGGTGTGGTGGTGCGTGAACATCCTTCATTCGTTCACTTGTTAGCTTAATTTGCTTTGCTTGGATTGTCTCAGGTGCGCACGTTGGCGAGTTGATCCATTTATGGGTTTCGTTTCATTTTTATTTATTTTTTTCGCCTTATAGCCACTGATCCTTGCAAGTCTCCAACGACTGTGGTTGCTGCATTTGCCCGCCGCCATTCATTGGAAAATACTCGCAGGTACTATTTACTATGTGTGTGTGTTCAGCCGCTGCTGGAACATGACCACAAATGGGCGAGAGTGTATTAATTTGCTTGAGTTGTGCATAAAAAAAACAACAGCAATTGCAACAATAACAGCGGGGAGAGCGAGCATAAATAATAACAAGAAGTGCTGGCGCACAAAGCACTTTAATTGCCAGCGGATTTATGAGCCAAGTGGTATCATGCGATTTAGCTAAATCAGTAGCCAATGTGTCTATTTTTATTACAAACGAATCCTTTTTGGAAACAACGCACTGCATTCGTGAAATGCTGTGTGATTTCTTAGAATTTTTTCACAACCTTAATGAAAACATTAACGAAATCCTTGCAATTAATTTTGTATCTCGCTCAGCTGCAATAGCCTAAGTAGCTCTAAATCCTTTTGCTGTTTGCCATTCATTGCTTATTTGAGTACGTAGACGTAAAAAGCAATCAGCTACTTAATTCATTAGACAACAGCGGTGTGGTTGTAAAAGTGGCGGCAATATAATTGAGGGGCTCATTTGAAGCATAGAAAATCACTTCGCCTGAAATACTTTATGTTTTGACTTGAGATATTCTAGGAAGTACACAATTAGAAAAATTCTCCAAATACATAAATGTATGAAATCCTAAGCTTAGGTTAGGTTGTGCGAGCAGCTCTGATAAGGGTTCATTCAGAGGCATCCAGGCGAGGCTTTCAGCATGCACCTTTTCACCTTTAAATAAATCATTCTGCCTTTCCTGCGAATACTTTCAGACACTCTACTGAAGTTTTCCCCAACTTGTCTAAGCTCTCGAAGAAGTTTTTGCCTAAAATTTGAGAAATTTTTCCCGGAGTGTGGGGCACTCTCAAAGGAAGTGTTGGACGTATTCTATCTCTTCGTCGTCACTACAGCTTCTGTAGAAATTCCAATGCGGTGCTTCGAGCTTGGCGGCTGTAGGGCCCAAGCTCCAGTGACCCGTTAGTATTCCTGTGAATCGTCTAACGTTTCGCTTTGAGAGCTTTAGTAAACTCATTGTTCTTCTTTCCTCTTGCAGGGACGAGCGTTAGTTCTATGAAGCCAGTCCTGCTAACTTGACTCAAACCATGCTATTTCGGACATATTTTACTTCAAGTGGCACCTAATTTTACAACTTGGCACAAAGTTCCAAAATGGCACTTTTGAAAAACAATAATATTTTAATACATTTCTGTGAAACAATTTGCGTGAATTTCTTTTTCTCAACTGCAAGTTTCTGATTTATAGCTTAGTTTTAACCAGAAAGTCTTAAATCTGAAAGATGGTCAAACTCAGCCTACTTTCATGCCCACTAGCCATAAAAAAAAACAATTTTTACTTAAAACCGGATAATATCAACATATCTGCATCCTAATGTAGCAGGCGTGAATGTTCACCAAACTACATCATTTTTCATTCCTAGACAAAAGTACAACTAAAATCGGATCACGATTATTACTTTGTGTGGCAGCTTATAAGGGGATATGTCATTGTGAAGCATCCGATCTGTGGAAGATTAACACAAAGCTAGCAAGTTCTAACAACTGAGACTGGTTTAAATGGTTTACCCATGATTTATTGAATGTTGTGAGAATTTTACCGCCAAGCGACACAAGAGTGGCAGGGGAGAAGGGCAGCCAGTGTCCAAAGCTGTGAAGCAGGCGAGCGACAGCAAGTCGGCGATGTTAAGAACCTCTGGGCTAGTAAGTGGCGGGTCGTGCACAAGAGCTGTGAGACAGGCGGACGAAGACCGGCATAGTCGTCCTCCAAGACGGCTAGAACGAAGAGCGGCGAACAAGGTGGCGATAAGCAGAGGGCTAGGGACAATGGTTCTCAGCTCTGTGGAGCGAAGCTGAGTGAGATAGCTACGCAGTATCTGAAGGTGGCGCTTCTGGACCGCAGCGAGCTCTATGGATAGATGACCACCAAAAGGTGGAAATCTTTAGAGAGGGAGCTGCTGAGACTGATGATTAGGAAGATACATGAAGATCCGGATAGGCATACGCCTTCTTTTGATGTGGCAGGTTGCTTAAATGGGGTAAAACCCATTCTGTGCAACGACGACGTGACACTGAGTTGCCTCCAAAGATAGGGTGATGCACATCTATAGGTGATGTATGGAGCCCTCATGCCCATGATACCGAAGACTAAGGTATGGATCCCGTGTTTGGTGAAAGCGGAGGACGCTTTGCGGTTGCTGCAGAGCATAATCCGAACATTGCCGCACGGGATTGGAGAGTGATCCTCCTATCAAAAGAGGGACAGAACTATATCCTCCAGATAAATGAGGAGGTGGAAGACCTACTTGACCCGGAACACGAAAAAATGTGGTGTGGTGTGGTATGGGTAGCGTCGAGATGGACCTGGGGGGTCGATAGCTGGGCTAGCCTGAGTGTAGCAGAGTTGTCCTGTGATTATGTGTGTGTGTCTGTTGATTATGACGCCATGGATGTGCCCCTCCACAAGCAAGCAGCGACCAGATGCTGAAGATCCTCCAAATAAACCTCCAGTAACAGTAACGTGCCTTCGAGGGACTACTCATCACGCGGCGCTAGTCCAGAAGCCATGGCTACCCCGGGAGGAAGGGTCACTGGGCTGAAAGCGCGTAACTTTGACGTACGCCATGCGAGCTGTGAGGGTTGGGTGAGAGTACTTTGTCTAATTACAGTACTGAGGATTTGATGCTTGTGGCCATAGAAAGAGACGGAGAGGACGTAGACGCCCCACCCAGAGAATTTAGAAGGTTTGTTGAGGAGGATAAGCGCAGTGGAAGGAACATCGTCATAGACGCGGATGCCAATTCCCACCATCCTCTTTGGAGTTGCAGCGGCACTAATGAACGAGGTGAGTCCTTACTTGCTTACATTATTCACAGTAACCAATGTCGAACAGCGTTGTTAATTAAACTTTCTGTTCCGAGCCTGGCGTAGAGCTGACAGGATGGAGGGTCCTTCATAGGCTCTTCTTCTCGGATCATGCCTCACAGTTTCTGTCAGAAATTCAACTTGTATTCGGAAGGATCCTATCTATTCTCCTGAAAATATACGAAACAACCAAATAAACAAAAGCAACGAGAAATACAAAAGTAGTCCATGAAATGCATAGCACACTCATGGATACCTATTACGTACTCTTACACTCAGGTGTGTTTATATGTATATTAGGCTGCTACGATTTTGTAATTGCACAACAACTAAATTAAGTTATATCTTTAGCCCACGCGATTGCTTCAAAGCGTCGAACATTTTATAGAAAATATGATTTGTTTCTATTTACTTCAGAATAATTTAACGGACCGAAAGAAAACGATTTATAAAACATATTTCCACCATTGAAAATGTAAATTTTTTGATCTATCCTAATGTACGTAGATATTCGTGTAATTGTAGATATTTATATGCGAATAGCAAAACGTAGACTAGTTTCTGGCACGTGAAACCGGAAATTGAAATTTTGTGGTGCGTGATTTGAGCCTCAAGGATAATTGAGGGATTATGACATGAAATGATATTGCGTTAAATGGGACTAAATGGGCTAAGCGTTTCTAATTTATTTTCGTATTTAACTACTCGTACATTGATGAAAGAGGCGTATTCACACGCGCAAGCTATATATGTATGTATGCACAACAACAATTGTAACCACCAACCAGTTACACTTTGATGCGCACACAATTGCTGCATAATATGTGTTTAGTTCTCAAATTGAAATCATTACGGTATAAGTGTGTTCCTCCCTGTCGATGTCGATGATATCTACCCAACGTCAAGGAAGGAGGGCGAATATGCCAAAAAGATTTTTTAATTCAATTATGCAAATTTGGTTGATTTTTACTTTTCGACGTACATATATATGTATATGTATGTGTGTATGTTTGGATTTATGTATGCAAGTATTCTGTACCCACCCATAAGGCCAACCTTCTGTTTTGCAAGAATTCGTGCACGGGTGAACTATGTACATACATATGTACGTCTGTTTGCTTATGTAAATGAGCTGTGAAAGTCACTCCTGATTTCAGCGCTTATAACTTTTGGAGTCTGGCTGTTAATCCTTTTGTTTATACTTGACATTTGTTCATAGTCCTTTCGCTACCTTCCGTTTAATCCAGCTGATGC
Organism: Rhagoletis pomonella; assembly: GCF_013731165.1. Lineage (NCBI taxonomy): Eukaryota > Metazoa > Arthropoda > Insecta > Diptera > Tephritidae > Rhagoletis > Rhagoletis pomonella. The sequence goes on from NW_023458560.1 coordinate 17,202,414, forward strand.
TAAATGAAATTTTGTCAATTTGTTTAATTTTAAATTAAATGTGGAGTATTGACAGAGCGGCGCGTGCAGGTGGTGCAATTTTGGTTTGTGAGAACAGCAAGTCTTTCGGTAGAAATTTACATAATTAAGTCATGTCGACACTTTGCCGCTACTAGCAGCGTACTACATATAACAGCCTGTAGACGATATTCAAATTTTCAGTATAAAGTTACCAAATAACGGATGTACGTAAAAAGAGTATATGAACAGTCTAACTACGCTTCATATTTGTATGAAAAACGCAATGGGTGTAGCAAATCGAAGAGAAACTTACCATCCTAAGTAGTTACCAATTTGGTTAAGAATTCCGGCAGATTCCTTTCTGAATATTCAGAGGTCCTTTGTGGCCAAAGGTTCCAATTATACTCATGCAAAAAAGAAACGCGTATGTGATTCATAATGGTGCCTTTAGTAGCCAAATGCTTCCCCACGGATAGTGCCCCGTCACCAACCCAAAAAGGGGGCAAAGCTCCTATCTTTCTTCTGATATGATTACAAAGAGGACATTGTTTCCCAGCTGCACGTGCGTTTAAATTATGTCTTAGAGATGATAAAATGGTGGGAAGTGTAACTATAACGAGGAAACTATAATTTGCGAGTGTCCATCCTTCAGCAGGCAAAGACTCGCGTCACTCGGTAAAGTACAGCTGCAGGGCCTATAGTCAGCAACCGATAAGGACCAAAATGTCTACTAAAATTCGCTGTAGGAACGGTAATTTTAGTTGTGTTCAGAAACTTATGAATCCAAGGCATCAGTTCTTTTCATTTCTAAACTATAATGGAAATATCGCTTAATGCACTTCGGAACATATCCGTTCGGGTCGCAAACGTATCTAGCAAAGCTATGGAAGTTATATTCGTCTCTGTGAGACCGCTTATGGTCAGCCAACATAATCCAATTGCAAACTTTTTTTCGCGACCCAGTCTAAGTAGTGTGCAAATTTTCGGTAACGAATAAGCGAGGGGACAAAAAAATATATAACGGTAAGAATGGAGTGCAATGGCGTACACTCGTTGTTCTGGGTATGCAGTTGCGTTGGAAGGGTTAAGGCGAGCATACATATATCTGGGGTCTTGCGACGTCGACTACACCAGACATGTAAAGGAGCGCAAATTCGATGTTGCATTTGTGGTGGGAGAGAGACTCCGTCGCCGAGTACTGTTGCTCACCCCCGTGGACGAGCGTCTAGCCACAAGGCGAGATTCTTCAACATCTCGCTCATCTGGGCCCATGCCCCAACGGAAGAGAAAACCGAGGCGTCCAAGGATCTCTTTTATGAGTGTCGAGATCTAAAACTGTTTAGCTACAGAACTAAATTCATCAGCTGATTTTATGTATTTATGTTAATAATTCACTTATTGAGAGAGGAGAGTGAGCGCTCGGAACGCATATACGAGCGCTGCCGCCACTATGATATCAAAATCGTGCTTGGCGTTTTTAATGCCAGGTTAGACAAGGAAGGGATCTTTGGAACCGACGTCGGAAAAGGCAGCCTCCAAGACGAAACGTCCGACAACGTACGGCTCTTGGAGTATTCGAGAGAAATATTTTTCGGGCCTTTACGCGTTGGCGACAGCGAGTACCGCAGACGCTGGACCGATGTATAAAAGAATACACACAGGGGACGCGCAGTGTTGTATTTTTGAGAAACACATTCAAATATCTTAGAAGAGAGAAGAGATAGTGAGATAAATGTAACGCTGTTTGAAAGCTTATGAGATGGAGAATTCAGTAAAGATGGTTGGATAGAAGAATTACTTTGACCTTATACCATGTTCTGACTGACAACGAAAACACTTTGAAAACGAGTTTTGGAATTGTGGGCTGAAGGTTGTTTACACAGGCTGTTAGTGTTTTCGTTGACATTTCTTACATCTTTTGACTACACTTTTGCTACACAAAAACAAAACCAAAATACATTTCCTTTATTTCCGTTTCATTTACAACCTTTTACTTTCATTCTTATTTTACTTAGGCCAACCAATTAACAATAAATCCGAAATGGCGTATTAAAGATCGAAAAAACTGGTGAAGACCGATTGGAATGAGTGGAACGTGAGTTTTCAAGTAGTTTTTAGCGAAAACGACAATCAAGTTTTAGGTCGAAAACCAGTTTTAGCAACGAAAACATGTTTTCGATGTCGGTCAGAACAATGTATTAGAATGACATTCGAAAATATACGGTTTTACATTTCATTTATTTCCTTTTTTGCCTGAAACCAATATGCAATGAACTGAACAGGGTTTCAATAAAAATTTTTGCCGTACTTGTGTCAAGAAATCTTTTTCCATGGTCACAAAAGCCACAAACCGCATTTAGTTTTTTTTAAATTCATTGCATGCTGTATTTACTTTCACTTTTGATGGTCGGTTTTCTGGCTAGGGTAATTTTTCAATCAATCAGACCTTTAAAATTACTTTCAAAAGGAAAATATTAAATTTTTTGTATTTCTGTTGACCTAAAAACAGTTTGTAATTAACTTTACAAAAATAAATGCGTTTATCAGTTCTTGCAACCATGGGAATAGATTCCCTGATGGAAGAAGGTGAAAAATTTTACATATTTAAAACTTTTAAAAAGCTCATTACATACTAGTGATGTGCGGCTCCGATAATTTAAATAACCGGTTCTATCGAGTCCTGTGCCAAGCAGAACCGGGAATTTGGGCCGGTTCCGGTTCTCTCGAAATTAACCTAACAAAAGATTTTAAAAAGTTTTTACAGAAATTCAATTTTTTATACATATTTTTGTTATAAAGAAAAGTAAAGAAAATAATTAAAAATATTGCGTTCACTCCTTAGCTGACATTTGTGTTACATAATTTTATAAAAATAAAATACACAAAACTAAATTTAAAGAAGCGTCCTCCACGTTAAGGTTTCATTTTAAACAAAGTAATGTTTCCTTTTAAAAACATGATGTTTTCGATGTTGTCGCTGTTCTTTTGACTTATTCAAATCGCAGCTGACAGCAATTTAAGCCAAGATGAACAAGTAATTTTTAGCAAAAAAAAACTGACTTAAAAAAAAAATATATATATATATATATATTTCATGTTCTAATAATCGGATCTAAACCAGATCCACCTCTGAGACACTACCTTTCCGATGCGAAAAGAATTATCGACGTGGTCCAAAGTTGTGCGGTAACATACATAAAAAAAAAAAATATTCCGACGAACTGATAACCTCCTCCTTTTTTGGAAATCGGTTAAAAAAAAAAACTGGCATAACATTAAATTCAAAGAAAAAAAATTTTGTCGGTCAATTCTGACAACGTGAAAAACCCGATTTTCAAGTCGATAGCACCAAAACAACGAAGTTAATATAAGTCGGTCAGATCGGGTATATAGCGGCTATACGTATCTAAACCGAATTTCAGGCTGATATCTTCATATTTCGACTTCATGCCAAAACAAAAAATGTTTTCGGGGTCGATTTTCGGTTCTTTTGAAATGGTATTTCAGTTCTTTTTACTTTTTTTTCCGGTTATTCGTCTGGAACAGTTTTTCGGGTATTTTGGAATCGAGTTTCGGTTATCCGGAACCGTTATTCGGTTCTTTTGGAATCTAGCTTCGGTTCCGCTAGAACCGTTTTTTGGTTTTTGTAAGAACCGGACCGGTCGCTTCTCTAAAGGACCCGGTTCTAGTTACTCGGTTATGTGCATCACTATTGCATACTGGTTTCCAGTAAAAAAAATTGAAAACCTAAAACTTTGAAGGTCATTAAAGATCAAGGTACTTATTTTTTTCCGGAACTCTCGGTCTCATACATATTTGATTTCGTCCCATTTTCACCTTTAAATTATCGAAGAAAATTGTTTATCACGCCCCCTTACGAGATCCTTATTACGCCACTGTCTCACGAGATATGCTTTTAAAAGTTTCTTTAAATTTCATATCAGCACCGACATAAACAAACCGCGTGTGATAAGTTTTTAAACTTTTCTGCAGATTATATAAAGATGCGCACAGAGTGAAAGCTTTGACAGGTCAACACTGATTTGCTAACATCAAATGTTCAAAAGCAACAAACTCGATATGGATTTGAAGTTCATGTCAATTTTAAGACATACAACATTTTTTTTTTTGTAAAATCCATTTATAACTAGTTTATTACCGAACGCAATTATAACTTGAACTAAGACTTCTATTAGATTCCTCTGCCATTTAAATCATCACATTGCTATTGCCACGCCTACTGCGCTCATAAACGTTCCTTTTGATTTTCTTCTTCTCACAATTCTCTGCACTAAGCGAATCCGCACAACTAATATGGACACTTCACACCTTATTTATTGAGTACTTTTCGCGCTTTCGGCATTTGATTTGAGGAACTCGATAAAATCCAGCATCGGACTGTGTTGGCCCAGAGTCGCTCTATTAGCCACAAACAACCAAACTTGAGAACAACTAAGCGCTCGAAAATAACAACTGAAACTTCTTTTGCGGCCATATTCCATTGCGGCAATGCGATTTTTACCAGCTGATAAGCTCCATTGCAGAATACCGTCCAGTTGCTCAGCATCAGCTAGTTTTGAGAGGTTGCTCAGCAGCAGTATGGCTGCTGTTGCAACTGTTACCTGCCACTCTTGCTTGCTTGCTGCACGTTGGAGGCCCTCAGGATTTGAAAGCGTTAATGTGAATTATTAATAAGACAAAAGGATGCGCTGCTTTGAAGCTGTCCGACGTTCCAGCAACGCCACCACCATCACCACAGAGTTTTCGCTGCAACTGCCAGCGTAATAATTGTTTGGTGTACTATTAGTACTTTTATTGTTGTGCCGCCGCCAATCGCGATCAGCTCGATGGTCGTTTTGCTTGTTTTTTTTAGCTTTCGAAACTAATCAGGCGGTGAGATTTAAAAATGTTCTGTGCCGTAGCGGCTGTGTTGCATGTTGGCGGCTTTGTGGCAAGTCAGCTACAAACGTGCCTTCTGCTGCACGGCTTTTGCGTTGATTTAGGCGCTTCGAAGATAAGCAACACATTAAAAATACATAAATCAACGCGATAAACATGATTTGCCACAATGTTTTATTGACTATTGTTTCTGTGGCGAAATGGAAATGGCGGTTTACCTCAGTATTTAGTATTGTATGTATGAATGCAAGTATGCTTTTGCAATTGCTCGCAGATGCTAAAACAACCAAAGGGAATACAAGATGGGTGCCTGTCTGTATGTATGCAATAAGATATATTTAACACTGAAAATACATAGGTGGTAATTTACAACACAATAAACCTAACAAACGTAAAAAAGGCTGAGCAATTTACAATATTTAACACCGCCGCACATATCCTGCTTTTTGCTCAAAGGCTTCCGTCTAAGAGTAAGGGATAATCTGTCTCACATTGCCCGTAAACTAAGAGACTAAGACTAAGTATTAATGGCAATTACCTGGCTTGTTTCGTGACCACTCAAAAGGACTATTGCGTTGACCAATGTAGTTCTAAAGAGCAAAAAAGTTTGTAAAGTAAAAAGTTGTAATCTAGGCTGAAGCAAGTAGAGATCAGAACCCTAACCACACATAAGCCAAGTATAGAAGCGCAGTGTACTACATAAATGGAATTAGTAAATCCTTTTGACATCATGGGCTCACTCGGGTACAAACCACTTTGTTGACGCTATGAAGGTTGCCGATGGTTTCATTTCAACTTCTAAGACCTCTGTAACGATTCCATTAAACGGTTTGCCAATCTTCGGCAATCTTCTTTTATGAACTTGCAACTGCAACGTTGGTCTCATACGTCTATCTCTATATGTGGATTTTCTATTCTAGGGAGTTCATGAATGTAACCTGTTTCGGAAGGCGAAGGAGTTTTGCCCCACTCATTAGCTAATTGAACTTTGTGATCTAGTAAATATCGTTCAAATGGGGCCGTTGTCCCTTCTCCATATCAAACACTTCTTTGTGAGAGACACTACCGAAGTGCCTGGAATAGCCTAATGAATTGTGATTCCCTTCATCCCATATCTCTTTTTGGCATATGAACCAAATCGGACCATAAAGCCTCATTATAAAAATAAATTATTCATCTTATTTTTTTTATTATTATTTGGCGCTGTAACCCCCTAAGCGATAGGGTTTCGACAGAACTTCCACGGGCATAACTTCGGCCCAACCGTAACATAAGTTTCATGGCAGTTGTGTCGGGAAATTACTACTATCGATCGTTTTTTGGTTCATGGAAGTAAAGTCTGACATTACTTCCACAGATCTGTATCATGGATGGCGCTCCCCATTTCTGACGTTCTAATTATTGTGGAAGTTAAGTCACGATCTTCGTGGAAATTAAGTCTGAAATAACTTCCACGGGCCCATGGAAGTTATATCCGTGGAAGTTACCACTAAACATTTTCTCTTGAAGTATTTGTTATATATCGTCGGTTAAAGTACAAAACCGCGTGTCGTGCTTTTGCAAAACCTCGTAACTGACATTTTTGCCAAAATAGATATTTGCTCACCGAAAGCTCCTGACATCAAGCCCTTATCCATTTATACTAAAGTATCGATAAGAAGAAGAGATAAATAGGTATAAAATAGATAACCGTTTTGAAATAAGACAATAATAAAATTATATCGCTAGCTTAGAAAGAAAAGTTGCTAAGTCCCATTTTAAAAATTTTACAGGAGAGGAAAACATCTTCCTATAGCCATTTTCTTTAACTATTTCGCAAGACTTTGAATCAAGCATTTTGCGCGTTTAAAGAAGAGCAAAAGTCCATAAGAATCAGAAGGTTTCGATATTTATTAAAAGATGTCGTATTATTTTGGCCTTATCGGATTTGCGGTGCTTCTTTTGGGCTTAGCAAATTTTCCGTTTATTGCTTATGAAGAGGAAAAAATAAAACAAGTACCTTTATAATTTTCGAAACGATGCGTATTCAATTTCTCTAGCCTCCTATATCAAAATATGAGTTTTCATAAAAAGTGGACTTAGCAACTTTTCACTCTAAGCTAGCGATATGTGACTTTTGATTTGAAATATACAACTTTAAATACGAAATAATATGTGTATTCATACATATAAACGCTTAAATGCCTCGTAAACGCGTAAACCTCGAAAGTTACCTGGTTTTTCATAGAAAATTAAGTAAGTTTACGAGATTTACGTGGTTACGAGGCATTTATGAGTTTTAATGAATACCTCCAATATTAATTTACATATGTATGTATGTAGGTATATATAAAAACATAAAGATATTTTTAGTACAAAACATATTTTAGCAAAAATAACAAAATATTAATACACTAATATAACGAGTGTTATTAATTATAACATCAATGGAAGCATTGACATTGCATGCTTTTTGAAAGTTTGATTAAATCTGGGTAATAACTTGTTATTTAGGTTTCAAGCACGACTCTAATCTATTATTTGTTAATTGGCTTCTTACTTTACTTTTTATTATATTCATGTAAGAGCACTCTTTCTCGCACGAGTATGACGACCTAAAGATCGCTGGCGCTCCAAATGCCAACTTCTTTACCTCACTGTAGCATTCTGGAAGACTATTACATGCGCTAAATATACATGTATGCCTCCACTCGCCTCATTTCTTTTAAAGCTGTCCTTTTGTGCTGAGCATGTATTTCTGGATGTCCGACTCTTCCAACTTGCTTTTGAGTTCTGTAAAGTTGCGATCCCACAAGTCTTTGATTTTCCAAAATAGCAATAGAATTTGAAAAGATGCAGCCTCAATTCCAATTTACCTCTCTCTATATCAAAAAAAGTCAGTGGCGGACCCACGGGAGGTATTTTAATACATAGACGCCATGTTATACATAGATATGCGCCATATTAAAACACCTCCCGTGGGTCCGCCACTGACTGACACGCAGTTAACCCCCAAAACCCCCCCGCTAGATCCCCCACTGAAAACAGTTATTTTTTTTAACCAAACAATTTTTTTTCAGTTTAAGAATTAGCTCATTTAGTTTCGTTAGGATATCTGAACTCGATAACGATGAAGTTGAATTTTTTGCAGCCATTTCAATTGAGGTTGGCAAATGCATTTTTCATTAACAAAAGTTTTTATTTCACTGAAGCACAAAGAAAAACGTTTCAATGCATTTTCTGTAGAAAGCCATCGCTCTTTATTGTGCAGAAGTAGTTCAGAATATCAGCTCTCTATTTCGTGAATCAAGTCTTTAAACTGTAGATGATGCAGTTCTTTTGCCAAGATGCAGTGAAATGTTTGAATTTCGTGGCTTTATTTGAAGAACCGTTGTTACATCGCTATGTATTTCTGCCATGCTTCTGGCATTTTTGTACAGGATTTTCGATATAGTCAACTTTTGTTCAGCTACCCTATTTATTTGCGTGAATTTTGCAGCGCTTGTATAAAGCTTCCGCACACTCATTCACTTACATGGTACTCACTCGAACTCGGTAGCCACAACTTTACACCGAAAGAGCCGCGTGCGGTCCGCGAGGCGCTGGTTGCCGACCCCTGCCTGAGTACAACAAAGCATACCGGTCGTTTCTCTTCTCTTCTGTTTCAACTGACACCAATTGGAAATGGCCAGTGTATCCAAGTCTCCTTCTCCTTTTGGCCTTTCTATCACAGGTGAGGCCTGTCTCTTCCTCTTCCTTCGGTACTCGCAATCGCCAACGCATAAATACACGGAAATCTTCCGCAAAATCCTTCTACCGAATACTTCAAAAGCTGCCTCATCGGATGTTGTCATTGGCCACACTTCTGAGCCATAGAATATTAGATTAAAGAAATCACACGATATAAGTTCGCTCTGCCTGAAGCCTCGTTTGATAGCAACCGGCTCGGAGAGATTCTTTCCAATTCTGACGAGCTGGTAGTATTGCTAATTTCACACATTCGTATAAGTTTCCCGGGGCTACCACATTCAGATACCGCGGAACGGTTTGCGGTAAAGTGAATGCCTAGTCTATGGTTGCTTTACCAGGTCCAAAGCTACGCCGATAAGACCCTATCCCTTCATTGACAATTGGATTTAGCCATTCGCACGAAATGCTCCATAAGGCTGTATATCCTATGCTTAGAAGGCAATTGCGGGAAATTTTGCCCCTTATTCTAATTACCTTAAACGAGCAATTTTTTTGTATATGTATATCAGAGCTGTGTAAGTGTGAAATCATTTTCAATTTTAAATCAACAATTTTTTTCTATCCAGTTTTCATTACTTATTCTTCGCTTAGGATTGAGGTTTAAAATTTTTGAATTTTCCATTCTCTCAAAGCAGTTATGAATTCACACATCAACATATTCATAGCAAGATTGAAAAAACCAATGCCCAATCAAAAAAAGGTTTAACACTGAATGAGTATTGAAAAGGCTGCAATCTTTTATGTGTGTGCATTCTTTAACTCAGTACCAATCATTAGTTCAAAGACACCCTGGTAAATAACTTTTTGATAAAAAGGAAGATTTTTGACAATTGCTCAATTGTAAAAATTCAAACCGGCGTTACCCAATTTAAGTTTTTTGGTAGAGGGGATTTTATATCATATGTTTGGGATTATATATAAAACAGTTGTATTAACATTTACGTTTTAAATATAATTCATGTTTTATCTTGAAAATGTTTAAAATTTACATTAAATTAGATAACTACTTCGCATAAGCTTTACATTTAGGTTGATAAAATTTTATTGAAAATATTTTAAAAATCTTAGTGTCTTTAATAAAAAAATAGCTCATCATAAAAATTGTATCGCCGTTCGGCGTCGGCGTAAGTTTGTAGGTCCCTCCCATTTGTGTGACAGCAAAGGCGCACGCTACAAATCGGAGGAGAAGCTCGGCCAAAACTTAGCAAAAGTGGCAGGCCAAAATATGATTATTATAAATAAATTTAGTTTCAAACAGGTCGCAACCCTCTTCAAACACCTCAAAAGTATTCCCAATATTATTTAGTTGTGAACCCGCATGAGTCCGAAATTACCATTTTTTACCAGAATTTCCAGATAGTACGTAAGGTCATCTCTTTGTCAGAAGCTACCTGCTGGAAAATTCTGGTAAATCTGTCAAAAGATCCGATGTAGTGTGTTTGACAACCAAATTCTAAACAAAAGAGAAGTGCACTCTGCTAATGCAAGTTGAAAAGTAAATAATTCCTTGCTTGAGTGGATGCTAATGAGTTTTGGTTAAATTACAAAACGCTTAAAAAGGTATTAGCCGTAATTTTACGTTTAAAAACTTTGAAACTTTAACATATTACCACCCTATACTCTATATGTGATTGACCATTGAACTAAATCGTTGTTTATTTGGGTAAGATTAAAATATATTTTACTATTCAATATTGGAGTTGGTGTGAAACAAAAATTAATAATTTATTGTTATGTATGTAAATGAGAACTACAATTCTGAGCTTATTGAGCATCTCTTAGTCAAACACAAAGGCAATTTTGCTTGATCAAGTTTCGAATCTAAGAAGAAAATGTTTTTAACAAACAAAAGGTTAATAATAAAATTTGAAGGATTTAAGATATTGCGTATGGTAGCATGAAACGTCACAATCTTCTTAATTGTCAGGCTGTTGATATGGCTACGAAAAAGTGACAATGGAAACACATAGCTGAAGATTTCATACTTACAGTGGGATAAACTTCAAACCTCTAATATAAATTAGTTAAATTTAGTTATTATTTTTTTTATCAATTTTAAGTTTTCGTTTGGAATAATTTTCATGAACTTATCTATATTATTATCTATTGAAATTGTGACATCCCCACTTTTTGGAAAAAGAAGTTCAAGATACAAGTTTATGTGCAAAAAATAAATTAAACAATAAAAGTCTCCTTATATATATGGAACTTATAATAGAAAAATTTTTATTTCATTACCCAGACTTTATGAATAGTCTACTCTATAAGTAATAGTAGAAATTCCGAATTAGTAAGTTCAGTCAAGACGTCATTCAAAAGTTTTGAAGAAAATCACTTTTCTCTTTTGTGAAAATTTGGGACTATCTTATGCGAGTATTGTCGACAAAATGTTAGTCTATGAATGACTAAAAATTAACGAATAAATGGTTAATCGTGATTAATGATTAAAATTAATTAAGCGATCGCTGTGGTGTAGTGGTTAGAAGTGCGCACTACCATTCCGCAGGGTGAGAGTCCGAGCCCAGTTCCGGCCAACAAAAAAAAGAAAATGTTTTTTGTAATAGTAGTCGGCCCCCGGCAGGAGTCGGCGTAAAACTGTAGGTCCCTCCCCTTTGTGCGACAACGCCAAGGCGTATGCCACAATCGGAGGAGTAGCCCTAACATATGCCGGTGGTCCTCTGCAATAACGGCACAATTCAAAATTTCAGGTTTAGAAAAATACATAATTTGAAAGCTTATAGTATGACTGCATATAATCCGGAATAATTACGTTCCAAGACATATTATTGCTAAATTACGAAACAAAAAATCTTTAATTGGCTCTACTGAAATATATGAAATTTTTAGTTGTGTCGATATGTAGGCGCCTTTCTATTATTATTAGTAATCATCAATACAATTTCAAATTACATAAACCCAGTCACAGCCCTTTTTTGTATTCGACGCTTCCAGAAATCACATAATAGATAAAATAAATAAAAGCTGTTTTGATTAATATTACATAAACTGGAAACTGTTAAAAATAAGTGCGCTTGTGTACAGAGATTTTAGAACCTATTTAGTTCCTAAAATGTCTGTTTGCAACACATAACAATAAAAATGCACATCAAATTGGTAAGAATGATGAAGGAAATCGATTCAGACATGCCTGTTTAACTGGCACACACATGTTAATTAAGGAGCTATTCAAGTATTATGTAACCACCAGTGGAAAGCGGGGTCTTGGTTTCCATATTTTTAATAACAACGGGCAACATTTCTTCAAATAAGTAAAACATTAATTACACACGCACAAATTTTGCCTGCAATTTCGATCACAATTGAACACTGCACTTCACTCTCGTTTCGAATTTTTGAAAGCGTTTTTTAAGCTATTTAGTGGTTTAACACTTCTTGTGGGCACTTGATATTGTAAAAAAAATATGCGCAATTCGATCCCTAACTACATTTTTTTGTAAAGAACGCCCGTTTGCTTTAAATTTGTAAAAATACAATTATTTTTTTATTTTGTTTACGTCTGTCATTTGTTACAAATGAAGAAAAGTCCAAGAGTTGCCAAGTATAAATATCCTTATATCTATTTATTAAAATAATAATTTACAATAATAATTTATTTAATTAATACTTTACTAAAATTCAAATTTGAAGTGCAAATACATTTGTAAAACTGTTTATCACAAAATGTTATTAATTGTTTGCAAGCATACTATAGTTTTCATGCATTTTGAGAATAAATAATCTAATATGTGTACATATATATCGTCGTTTAAAGTACAAAACCGCGTATCGTCATTCTGCAAAACCGTGTGACTGACATTGGCTGCCAAAAATTGGATTTGCTCACAAAAACTCTTGGCTCAATTCTTATCCATTCGTCCTGAAATATACTAGCCAGAATACGTTTGCTTTATAAAGAAGATAACCATTTTGAAATATGGGTGACTTTACTCTATAGAAAATAATTTATGCAATTACGCGGTTTTGCATTTTCTTGATACGCGGTTTTGTACTTTAAACCACGATATGTATAGCATGTACTTACGGCGGTCGCCGTAGCAGAGTGATTACATGTGCGTACTTCCACTCCATAGGACCATGGTTAAATACCTGGTCAGATCATAGCCCAAAATAGCAGTCGTCCTTCGGCACGCAATGGCAAACCTTCGAGTATATTTCTGCTTTGAAAACTCTTCTTAGAAAATCAGAACTCATGCCTCAAGTTTGAGCAGAAATTCGGCCAAACACTTAGAAAAATATTTTAGCACCAAATATTTATTTGTTTACTTATTTTAAGGGAGATGGCTATCTTCTGGTTTCACATTTTGAGTACAAAAATTTCAACCCTGATACAACAAATAGTATTAGTACTGAATGATAATGACAGATTGCATTCCCATAAACGTCCAATCATACATGATTGAGTTTTTTTTTTGCATTCACATTCTCTATGTGAATGGGTGTCAACCATTCCATAACACACTACATTTTTTTTGTTTAAAATCTAATATAACGAGAAGGAAAAGAGCTA
>NW_023458560.1:17280569-17295699 GCF_013731165.1 Rhagoletis pomonella
ATGGTCGGTTTTCTGGCTAGGGTAATTTTTCAATCAATCAGACCTTTGAAATTACTTTCAAAAGGAAAATATTAAATTTTTTGTATTTCTGTTGACCTAAAAACAGTTTGTAATTAACTTTACAAAAATAAATATGTCTTTCAGTTCTTGCAACCATGGGAATGGATTCCCTGATGGAAGAAGGTGAAAAATTTTACATATTTAAAACTTTTAAAAAGCTCATTACATACTAGTGATGTGCGGCTCCGATAATTTAAATAACCGGTTCTATCGAGTCCTGTGCCAAGCAGAACCGGGAATTTGGGCCGGTTCCGGTTCTCTCGAAATAGCTTAACAAAATATTTTAAAAAGTTTTTACAGAAATTAAATTTTTTTATACATATTTTTGTTATAAAGAAAAGTAAAGAAAATAAATAGAAATATTGCGTTCACTCCTTAGCTGACATTTGTGTTACATAATTTTATAAAAATAAAATACACAAAACTAAATTTAAGGAAGCGTCTTCCACGTTAAGGTTTCATTTTAAACAAAGTAATGTTTCCATTTAAAAACATGATGTTTTCGATGTTGTCGCTGTTCTTTTGACGCATGAACAAGTAATTTTTAGCAAAAAAAAACCGACTTAAAAAAAAATATATATATATATATATATATATTTCATGTTCTAATAATCGGATCTAAACCAGAACCACCTCTGAGACACTACCCTTCCGATGCGAAAAGAATTATCGACGTGGTCCAAAGTTGTGCGGTAACATACATAAAAAAATAAAAAATATTCCGACGAACTGATAACCTCCTCCTTTTTTGGAAGTCGGTTAAAAGGAAAACTGACATAACATTAAATTCAAAGAAAAAAAATTTTGTCGGTCAATTCTGACAACCCGATTTTCAAGTCGATAGCACCAAAACAACGAAGTTGATATAAGTCGGTCAGATCGGGTATATAGCGGCTATACGTATCTAAACCGAATTTCAGGCTGATATCTTCATATTTCGACTTCATGCCAAAACAAAAAATGTTTTCGGGGTCGATTTTCGGTTCTTTTGAAATGGTATTTCAGTTCTTTTTACTTATTTTGTCGGTTATTCGTCTGGAACAGTTTTTCGGGTATTTTGGAATCGAGTTTCGGTTATCCGGAACCGTTATTCGGTTCTTTTGGAATCCAGCTTCGGTTCCGCTAGAACCGTTTTTTGTAAGAACCGGACCGGTCGCTTCTCTAAAGGACCCGGTTCTAGTTACTCGGTTATGTGCATCACTATTGCTTACTGGTTTCCAGTAAAAAAATTGAAAACCTAAAACTTTGAAGGTCATTTAAGATCAAGGTACTTATTTTTTCCGGAACTCTCCCTCTCAAAAGCTTTAAAATACCGGTATGTTTATTTCGCTCTCTCTTCTCGTTCTTGAGATATTTGATTTCGTCCCATTTTCACCTTTAAATTATCGCAGAAAATTTTTATCTTGCCCCCTTACGTGATCCTGATTACACCACTGTCTCGCCAGATTGCTTTTTAAATCTTCTTTAAATTTCTATCAGCACCGACAAAAACAAACCGCTCGTGATAAGTTTTTAAACTTTTCTGCAGATTTTATAAAGATGCGCACAGAGTGAAAGCTTTGCCAGGTCAACACTGATTTGCTGACATCAAATGATCAAAAGCAACAATGTCGATATTGATTTGAAGTTCATGTCAATTTTAAGACATACAACATTTTTTTTTTGTAAAATCCATTTATAACTACATAGTTTATTACCGAACGCAATTATAACTTGAACTAAGACTTCTATTAGATTCCTCTGCCATTTAAATCATCACATTGCTATTGCCACGCCTACTGCGCTCATAAACGTTCCTCTTGATTTTCTTCTTCTCACAATTTTCTGCACTAAGCGAATCCGCACAACTAATATGGACACTTCACACCTTATTTATTGAGTACTTTTCGCGCTTTCGGCATTTGATTTGAGGAACTCGATAAAATCCAGCATCGGACTGTGTTGACCCAGAGTCGCTCTATTAGCCACAGCCAAACTTGAGAACAACTAAGCGCTCGAAAATAACAACTGAAACTTCTTTTGCGGCCATATTCCATTGCGGCAATGCGATTTTTACCAGCTGATAAGCTCCATTGCAGAATACCGTCCAGTTGCTCAGCATCAGCTAGTTTTGAGAGGTTGCTCAGCAGCGTTATGGCTGCTGTTGCAACTGTTACCAGCCACTCTTGCTTGCTGCACGTTGGAGGCCCTCAGGATTTAAAAGCGTTAATGTGAATTATTAATAAGACAAAAGGATGCGCTGCTTTGAAGCTGTCCGACGTTCCAGCAACGCCACCACCATCACCACAGAGTTTTCGCGGCTGCAACTGCCAGCGTAATAATTGTTTGGTGTACTATTAGTACTTTTATTGTTGTGCCGCCGCCAATCGCGATCAGCTCGATGGTCGTTTTGGTTGCTTTTCAGCTTTCGAAACTAATCAGGCGGTGAGATTTAAAAATGTTCTGTGCCGTAGCGGTTGTGTTGCATGTTGGCGGCTTTGTGGCAAGTCAGCTACAAACGGGCCTTCTGCTGCACGGCTTTTGCGTTGATTTAGGCGCTTCGAAGATAAGCAACACATTAAAAATACATAAATCAACGCGATAAACATGATTTGCCACAATGTTTTATTGACTATTGTTTCTGTGGCGAAATGGAAATGGCGGTTTACCTCAGTATTTAGTATTGTATGTATGAATGCAAGTATGCTTTTGCAATTGCTGGCAGATGCTAAAGCAACCATTAGGAATACAAGATGGGTGCCTGTCTGTATGTATGCAATAAGATATATTTAACACTGAAAATACATAGGTGGTAATTTACAACACAATAAACCTAACAAACGTAAAAAAGGCTGAGCAATTTACAGTATTTAACACCACCGCACATATCCTGCTTTTTGCTCAAAGGCTTCCGTCTAAGAGTAAGGGATAATCTGTCTCACATTGCCCGTAAACTAAGAGACTAAGACTAAGTATTAATGGCAATTACCTGGCTTGTTTCGTGACCACTCAAAAGGACTATTGCGTTCACCAATGTAAAAATAGTTCTAAAAAGCAAAAAAGTTTGTAAAGTAAAAAGTTGTAATCTAGGCTGAAGCAAGTAGAGAACAGAACCCTACCCACACATAAGCCAAGTATAGAAGCGCAGTGTACTACATAAATGGAATTACTAAATCCTTTTGAGGTCATGGGCTCACTCGGGTACAAACCACTTTGTTGACGCTATGAAGGTTGCCGATGGTTTCATTTCAACTTCTAAGACCTCTGCAACGATTTCATTAAACGGTTTGCCAATCTTCGGCAATCTTCTTCTATAAACTTGGAACTGCAACGTTGGTCTCATACGTCTATCTCTATATGTGGATTTTCTATTCTAGGGGGTTCATGAATGTACCCTGTTTCGGAAGGCGAAGGAGTTTTGCTCCTCTCATTAGCTAGTTGAGCTTTGAGTTCTAGTAAATATCGTTTAAATAGGGCCGTTGAAATGCGTGACGTGTCCCTTCTCCATATCAAACACTTCTTTGTGAGAGACACTACCGAAGTGCCTGGAATAGCCTAATGAATTGTGATTCCCTTCATCCCATATCTCTGTTTGGCATTTGAACCAAATCGGACCATAAAGCCTCATTATAAAAATAAATTATTCATCTTATTTTTTTTAATATTATTTGGCGCTGTAACCCCCTAAGCGATAGGGTTTCGACAGAACTTCCACGGGCATAACTTCGGCCCAACCGTAACATAAGTTTCATGGAAGTTATGTCGGGAAATTACTACCATCGATCGTTTTTTGGTCCATGGAAGCAAAGTCTGACATTACTTCCACAGATCTGTATCAAGGATGGTGGGAAATTTTGCCCCTTATTCTAATTACCTTAAACGAGCAATTTTTTTTATATGTATATGTAGCCATAAGTTTCTCGGCAACGGCTCTAACGTAGCAAAATGAAAAATCGTTTAAAAATATACTTTCGAAGTTTTATTTCTTCCAATTGTCAAAAACTTTTTATTTGTCACGGGGAAAATACCGTAAATTTATTTGTATCGTGCGAGTATCTATAGAAATTATCAGGGTTTGAAAAACTGTTAGCACAGCGACAACAGCCAAGCATTTGCTTTTTTATAAATTGTTGTTGCTTTTCTAGCCGGCAATTACAAGTACCTGATGAAGATCTTGCAGAAGCAATGAGCTTAGCCGACGACGCTTTAAAGGAATTTGAAGAAATGCGACAAGATGCAGAAAAAAACTTTCATTTGCTTTTCGAACACGTAGAAGAAGTATGCCAAGGGAATCGCTCTCCTAGCGATACACCCGTTCGTGTGCCAACTATGCAAACGCTGAGAAATTTAGTTAGAGCCGACGAACAAACTTTTCTCTTTCGCAGGAATACTTAGATTCATGATACAATAATTTTTAGAAGGTAGTTTCACTTCAAAATTTTTGACATAAACCGTGTCTGTGACAAACACGCAATGTGGCCACTGCTACGATATAGAACTTGGGGATTTTCGCTTGCTATTTTAGATATTTTTTAACAGAACATGTAAAGACTTATATGTTTCATAACTGATCACTTAATTTTTAATATAAATATACGTATTTAATACATATATTTTTGCCACTGCTAATCACATGAATAAAAATCATACGGCAAAAATATAACGGCAATATTTCTTGTTTATAATGGATTAGATCCATCGCACACCACGGACTTTATCGGCCGTCGATTTAGATGGGCTCGCTAGTCTTTCCATTGCACCACGACTTATTGGTCGGAGCGATTAAGCTGGTGTAGTGTGCGCACCACCATACATCTTCATGTACATATTTCAAGCGAGCCCTATTATTTAAATAGGCGGCCGATAAAGTCTGTGGTGTGCGGTGGCTCTTATAGCTGTATCCTTACACCTATTCCGTGTGTTGCAATATCCACGAAAGCAGCAGTTAATTTTTTATGAAGAAAATTATCAAAAAATATTCGAAGATTATTATTTATTTTTCCAACGTCAAAAGCTGGATTTTTTTTTTGAAAAAGTTGGTACAACAAAAAATACGAAACACGTTTTCTGTCAGATAGCTAACATGGCGGATAAGAAGAAGAAGTGAAACTACCTTCTAAAAATTATTGTATCATGCTTAGATTATTGGTTTTTCGTTCTCTTGTTTTTATATTTCTGATTTTTCTAAAATACTACAACAACTTAAATGTAAATATCTCCTTTGTTAGGTTATCTAAAGATGTTCATGTTACTATTAGATCTCTTATTAACTTTAAATTTTATTTAAATGACACCTTTGACTAAGTACACTAATAAAGGGCATATTCAGAGTACAAGTCACTGCGCAATGTTACGGGTGCTGAGCAAACGAAGGAACGGACTGAAAATCTGCCATATAAATTCACAGAGCCTGAGCAGGAAAATCGATGAGTTCAGGTATTACTTTGAGAAATCTCTCATTGATATAGTGTGCGTATCAGAGACATGGTTCACCTCACATATGTGCGACGAACTCCTCGCAGTCAAAGGGTACAAACTCTACAGATACGATAGGCAGGGGCATGGAGGGGGTGTAGCGATCTTTGTGAATGAGTCATTGAAATGCTTTGTGAAATCCAAATCTAGTGTGGATGTTTGTGTTGAACTGTTGTGTTGACTGTGCCCCGCTGGCAAATGCCATTGAGAAATTATCGCTATCTTATGAAGATATTATTGTTGCCGGTGACTTCAACTGCAATTTGCTGGTCGAACACTATGTAACTGACGTTATGAACACCTTTGGCCTTTTGCCAGTGAATATAATAACTCCGACTCATTTCACAAATAGTAGCGAATCTCTCATTCATCTCTTTTACACAAGTAACTTAAGACGAATTTTGCTATATGACCAATTATCCATGCCCTCCTTCTCCCGACATGACTTAATTTTCCTGACGTTCGACCTCTGTGTGACTACTACCGAAGAAAAACAACACTTTAGCTTTAGAGATTTTAATAACATAGACTATGTTAAACTTAACAGTGATGTAAATAAAATTGATTGGCACGGTGTAAATAAATTGACATCTACTGATGACCAAATGCAATATTTACAGCAGAATTTATTAAAACTATTCAACATGCATGTCCCCATCAAGACAAAGATTAGGCGAGTCTATGAAAATATTTGGTTTAATTCGGAAATTAAAAAAGCTATCGAGAATCGGAATAAAATGTATGATCGTTGGAAAAGATATAGAACGATGGATTTTCACAATCAGTTTACAGTTTTAAAGAATTCGGTTGTTAAAATGGTTAGAAATGCCAAAGCCAAGTATTTTGAAAATAATTTTGCAAAGGCAATCGGTAGCAAACAAACCTTTCAAAAAATCAAAACTATCGGTCTTGTTGAGAGTAAAGCGAACAGTTTTCAAGCTTCGGAAGATCTTGATTCTTTAAATAAAAAATTTGTAAATATTTCGGCACCCCGAGTCGCAAACACTAATATTAATCTACCTTGTTCTCTACCATATGATATAAGTTTTAGTTTTTCGTGTGTAGATCAGTCCGACTGTTTTCTCTCAATTAAGTCTAATGCTGTTGGGATAGATGGTATACACCCTGTTTTTCTAAAATCTGTTTTACCCGTTCTACTTCCGTATATTACTCACTGTTTTAACACAATACTAACCACATCCGTTTTCCCAAAATGTTGGAAAACCGCTAAAATCTTGCCGATTCCTAAAGCCGACGGTGAACTCAGACCAATCGCAATTTTACCCTATCTTTCGAAGGTGTTTGAGTTAGTTTTGCATAAGCAGTTAAACGCGTTTCTTTCTAAGCACTCTCTTTTACATAAACGGCAATCCGGGTTCCGAAAAGGACATAACTGTATAACTGCGCTGACTGACGTTATTGAAGATATTCGTGAATCCATCGACGAGGAAAAAGTCACATTCCTTACCCTACTTGACCACTCGAAGGCATTCGATTCCGTTAACCACAGTATTTTATTGGCAAAGCTCGCTAGTTTTTTTGGACTTTCCCCTACTTCTTTAAAGTTAATTGCCTCTTACTTAGGAAATAGATCACAAGTGGTCTGTAGTGGGCCATTGATATCATCTCAATTAATACTAAGCAGGGGTGTTCCGCAAGGATCCATTCTTGGTCCCCTTCTTTTTTCTTTATATATTAATGATCTACCGGCTATCCTTACCGATATGAGCTCCCACCTGTATGCTGATGATGTTCAGGTTTATCGTTCTTGCAAGCTCAATGATATATACGACTGTATTGTTAAAATCAACCATAACTTATGCCGTATTAACAAATGGGCATCCGACAATGCACTAACTCTTAACCCTAAGAAGTCACAAGTGCTTGTCATCTCTAGAAAGTCCCTTGATACTTCGACCCTTCCAAAAATCATGCTTGGTGGCATATGTGTAAATTATGTACAGACGGCCAAAAATCTAGGAATTATCTTCAACAAAACATTAACTTGGGATAGTCACATAAATGTAGTCGTAGGAAAACTATACGGAATGCTTCGAGCGCTCTGGTCTACGCAACACTTCATCCCTCAACGAATTCGTATTTTAATAGTTAAGACATATCTTATGCCCTCTTTATTGTATGGTTGTGAAAATTTCGCTAATTGTGATTATGCGTGAAAACACAAGCTTAATGTGCTGTTTAACAATATTACTCGTTACGCGTTCGGAATAAAGGCAAGAGATCACATTTCCCATCTTGCTGAGTCAATCTATGCCATGTCCCTGGATAAGCTCCTTCAGTTCAGATCCCTCTTACTTTTGCATAAAATTTACTACTCGAAAGTACCAGGGTATCTCGCCCTTAGAATAACTGCCACGAAATCCGTGAGAAACTCTAAACTACTCGCTGCTAGATACAAAACACTGACGTCAGAAAGGCAGTTCTTGGTGCAGGTGACTCGACTCTGGAATTCTCTTCCCCAAAATTTAATATCTATAAGTAGCATGAACACCTTTAGATTCGAACTTCGGAGGTATATTAGCGCTAAGTCAGATAATGTTAATTCGTAAGTATTTTTCTGGTTTTTCTTGTATGTTTTTACTTGATTGTTTCCTTTTGGTAATACTTGTAATCTAAAATATTTAAGCAAATATTATATTGGAAATTGTAATCTGTCGTGACTAGCACTAATAATTATAAGGTTTACCCTTGTTGTGTTAGGATTGTTTCACTAATAAATAAATAAATAAATAAATAAATAATGTGAAAACCGGAGACGCCGAGGCATACTATCGCATTGCTTTTTACATTCCCTTCCGTGATACATATATTGCTCATTTGAAAAGCCGGTTCCTAAACCATAAATCAGTTTTAAATAATTTTAGTGTTTTGTTTCCAAAGTATGATTTTAACGAAAAAAAAAACTGAAGAATTGTTTGCTTTCTATGAAAAAGTAATCGACTGCTCGAAACAAAACTTTCTTCTGGAGGTAAAAATGTGGAAAAAACGAGTTTCACACGAACATTTTCGAAATGCTCTCGAAGCATTACAAGTAGCTAATACAACGTCTTTTGGGAATGTTTTTAAGATCTTACGTATATTGGCACTTTTGCCCGTTTCAATAGCCACACCTGAACGAAGCTTTTCATGCCTGAAAAGAATTAAAACCTACTTGAGAAATACAACATGTCAAGAAAGACTCAACGGTCTAGCATCTATGAACATTCACAAAGATATAAATTTTTCAGTTGAAGAAGTTCTAGAAGAATTTTTCAAAAAAACCACGAAAAATTTTAAAATTCTTCGTTTAATTGATTTATAAGTAAAAAGAAAAATTTAATGTGTTTAAAATTATCAAAATGTTTTATAAATAAAGCGAAAAATTGAATATATGATTTTAAAAATTCGTGTTTGAAACTTTATTACGCATACTTTCTTCTAAAGAGCCTTTTTTCTAGACCCATATTAGTGAAATATTATTCTTTGACTTGACATATTTGTACTTGTAAGGGCCGTTTACTCAGGTAACCTGTAACTTTAAAACTCACTTTATATTTAAAGGTTGCATTAAATTTTATGATTGCGTCTAACGTAAAGAATTTTATTATCGGTTTAAAGGTGGCTCACAACCAAGAAACATACATACGTCAAAAACTGATAATTGAAATGCTTAATTTTAGACATAGCTTTATTTTTAATCCAAGCTTTAAATATAAAGTGAGCTTTAAAATTAAAGGTTACTTCAGAAAACGGCACTAAGAATGTTAAACATTTAACATGTCTTATTATTAAATAATAACGTGTGAGCTTTCCACAATTACGAGCGGAAGCTGACTGATACTCGTACTCGTATCTAAAAAAATATTCGTCCATAAGAAAAAGCTTTTATTCCCTCTTAAGTAAAATCTCTTTTCTGGACAGTCTTCCAGTTCGTAAAATAAAGTCCTTCTCGCACAAGCAATATTTCAAACATGAGAACAATTATCTGACAGATCATGAACAGTGATGCAGCTACCACCTTTGCCTTGTTATTTCAAAGGTTTCTTATAGTTACTGATTGGAAGAAATAAGAATTCGTATCATGAGGGATTCTCAGCGACTTCTCTTCGCTTAAAGCCATTCCTTGTCTTGTCTCTTAAATAACTGCAAACAATAAAGCTCCATTTTGTAGGACATCTAAATCGAAATAATTTCAAAGTTCCTTTAGCAGCTTAATGCGTATATGAATTTATATTTTTTAATTTCTTTACAAATAAAAAATTCCAGTTTCTCGTTAACTCAATTAAAAATGCGCACGCTTGACGGCCTTCTCCAGAGTAAGCAAAATTTAATTATGATTAACTTAAGCAACTTTCTTGTTTAATGTTTCCTACTTAATTGATTCATAAATTTTACGAGGCTATTAAAAAATTTCGATGAATTTTCCTTCGCCTTTTCTTTCACAATCAGCTTAGTAGAAAATCGTGAAAAGAAATCCATTGAGAAATATTAATGAATTTTCGTTTATCATCAACAAATTAAAACGAAACACAGCAAACAAACAAAAATTTATTAATTAAGTATTTGGTTTTGTTATTGTAAATATGCGCATATTTTCCGCGCCGATTCGCTTATGGTTGCGTAGATTTGCTTGAAAATTTCAGCCTAGCCATTCACCAAAAAAGATCTCCAGCGATCCCGCACAGCCCACTACAATGGGAGGAAGAGAGATGGTTGTCGATAAGGCCGCAAAAAAGATCAAAGCAAAAGTGCGCAATTTCAATTGCTGAGATTTCTACAATGGCATAGAGCATACAGCTCACTGACCAGCAAACTACCATTCACCCAGCTCACAATCGCACCCACCCCTCCGCCCCGCCTTGCCCTGAAGAGTGCGGATAAAATTAATTAAAATTTAAGTCACTACTTGCGCACATCAAGGCGAACGAAATGAGTTCCCAGATAAATCGGTGAGATACGCGCCTCTCAAAAGCGATCACTGTTGACGTTGTTGTTGCAGCTGATGCCCGTGTTGCAGGTGGCCTGCTGTTGATAGTGGTGGTGGTGGTGGTGCTGCTGCTGCTGTTGCGATCAAACGAAACGCTTAAGCAATTCGAGAGCTAAATGAGACACTGTCGGCTAGGGTGTACGGTGGGGAAAGCTTTTTGCGCTTTTGCATTGTTGTTCAAACGCTTCAATTTCATTCAAATTTTCACGATTAAAATGCCATAAAATAGTAAATTAAGAATTTTACGAAAAAAGCAAATTATGATTACCGCACGGGCACCTTCATGAATCAGGTATGTGGAATGGCGTTGATTGTCGACATGGCTAAAAACCAGAACACCCTCTTAAGTGGTACATTCTTCGATGGCGTACACGGTGGGTTGGTGATTTCCGTTGGTTGACTGGCTACCGCATTCCGATCGGCCAACAACGCTGCCAGTAGCTTGCCGCGCGCACTTAGTGAGTCATTAAGATACGCTGGTTGCTGGTTTGAGCTGGTGGAGCAGACGTAGCAGGAAGTTGGCGGCGGTTATTTGTATGTATGGTGCCTTGGAACATTGAACAAGTGCCACATGTTTTGATGTGCTTGCGGATTATGGATTTTTAACGAGTTTTCAATTTATTTTCAACTCAATGCGCACTTGAAGCTGCTACCGCCACTTGAAGACTTTGCATGATCACACTGAGATGCAACTATATAGACATATGCGATAAATCTACATATTCATGTTCGCATGTATGTATGTATGTATTTGTTATTCATAGCAAATAAGTCAAGTGTCTATACGCGTCATATGGCAGCATCGTAAAATCGCTTGAACGCGTTGAGTGGCGTCTGCTGGTCGCAAGTCAACATTATTTTATAAGATTTATATTTTTAAATGAAAAGAAATCCATCCCCACCACAAATACATACATACACACACCAGCCAAATCGGTCACTTTCAATGGGTTGAAAACTCCGCGAAGGGGTCGGGGCGGAAGTTCATTTAAACCTAAATTCACTTTACTGGTGCATGGACGTATGCGTCATTATCATTGGCCGGAAGTTACGCCACTCAAGTGCTTGTCGAAGTGCAACACGCGTTTCGTAATGCTCGTGATAAGGAAATGCCAAAGTTTCCAAATATTTTATATCTGAGATTTTAATACCCGTTCATAACAAAGGAACAGCATACGAAAATTTTATGAAATTAATTAAATCTTTTAAAATTTTAAACGAGAGTGCGTCAGCATCACCGCTAAAGTCTCACTTCGTTTCCAAAATTCCAGACCGAAAGGTCTGCGCAAACAATTCGCCTCAATTGGAACCCAGATATGTACACTGGTATACAGACGGATCAAAGACGGGCAGCAGGTGTCTATGGACCTGACGCCAAACTTTCTATTGCAATGGGTATTTGGTTCACATGCTTCCAGGCCGAGGTACTAACAATCTTAATTTGTGCCAGGTTGAACCTTGAAAAGGGTTAAGAGGCACCTTTCTGGCTATCTCTTCTGACAGCTAGGCGACCATCAAGGCTCTACCCAATAGGACGATCACCTCCAATGATTTAACACTCTCCAAATCTTGGAAGCAAGGAACATAGTACTACTATGCTGGCTACCAGGACACGGCGATATTGAAGCTAATAAGGTCGTCGACGAACTGGCACGGAAAGTGTAGGACGGGACTCGTTTTGCGGACTTTCTTGGTAAGTACTTAGCAAGACTTACAATTTAAACGTAGGTAAACTCAAAATTCGGTAAGTACTGGGGAGAGGTGGAGGGATTTAGACAGGCTAGGGGGATTTATACTTCTAAAGATATATCCCCAGAAAATACTGAAAATTCGCTTCAGATAATATGCTCTTCAAAATACATTTAGGCAAGTTTTACGTACAGTACGTAATAAATAAAAAAAACTTTTTAAAGCTACATAAATTGCACTTTATTCACATAAAACTAACAAAGAACTCAAAAGTTTGTAACCGACTTCAAAAAAGAGGGAGGTTATCAATTGGTCGGAATATCTTTTTTCTTTTTTATGTATGTTACCGCATAACTTTGCACCACGTGAACCGATTTCAATAATTATTTTTTTATCGGAAAGATGGTACCTTAAGGGTCGTCCCGTAATTTGGTTTAGATTCGATCATTGGATCAGGAAAAAATTAACGGTACTCCTAAATTTGTATATTGAGAATTGAGGTCGGTTTTGTTTTTTGCTTAAAAATTGCTTGTTTTATAAAAAGTTCTATAAACACAAGATGTGCCCAACTTTAAAAAGTAATAAAAAAATGTAAAAAAAGAGTTTTAATACAAGTAAATTAATTAATTCCATGAAAATTTTACACTTTTATGTGTATTTTCCTCGATTTCTGGTTTCTGCTTTTCGATAGAGATGGTGATTTTTCACGATTGCCTAATTTTTTTAATATTTCGTATACCGAAAAAATTAACTGAACTTGTATTTTTATTATCTAGCTCATTTTGGTGGCACGAATTCGAAGTTGGCAAATTAAATCTTCGAATCTTTGTTAAGTACATATCAGTGGTAAACTCTTTTAGTCTGTAAAGTGTAAAAAATACCAGTAAGTGAGCATTGCATATTTCTAGCACAATGCTTTTATTCGCAGGTAAACTTTAAGAGCGGTCAAGAAAAACGAAGAATTCATACAAAATGACGCACAATAAATGTAAAAGAAATTTTCTTCTGTCATAATTTCTTAAATCAGTTTGCACCTATCAAGAAAAAAATGCTTTTATATTTATTTTGTCAAGAAAACTAAACCCCCAAAACCCACCCTTGTGTGCGCTAGTCTATAAAAGGGATACAAGAGATCTTCAAGGCCGCGGATACCTTGTTTCTGTTACACCCATTATATTAACATTACTTCGCTGCACGCTTCGTGTTCCGGTTAAACGATAGTTAGTTTGGCTGTACTAATTGCAACCAAGCACCGGCTTGTGTTAAAGTCCCAATAACTACACTTACGCCTTCTTGTTTCTAGCCTTCAAAGGAATGACGCTTGCAATACATTCTTACTCAAAATTCTCGAATATAAAATGCCTCTGGTCTTGCCTTCCATATAAGTCGACCAGTAAGATATGCTCGGATTCGACTTCTGTTCAGTAAGCGCGGATCTCTCTTCACCCACTTTCAAGCGAAAAATGAGCAGAAAAGATAACATTATTAACGATGTCCTTGTCCATCCATGGATTCAGATTCCAAGAATCCTTTAAGCGGATCGTCGTAAATATCCTGGAAATCGGCACCCATGCATGGACAGGGAAAGCACGGATTTCCACAACCACAACGAAAGGATCAAGTGTAAAGAATAAGGGGTGGGTCTGGATGATTATTACGTCAGCAATATTTTGCGTTTTGATTTTTCTGAAAAATTTGGTAGATTCTTATTTGAACAAATATTAAATGTACGTTAAATATTTTAGGCTATAACTTCCTCATTTCTTGACATGACAACTTTTAGTCATAAATGATAATACAAAATACATTAACAAATTTAAAAAAAATGCCAATAATTACGTCAAGAGGAGAGGGATAGTAGAACTTTGTTTACTTTTGCTGATAAGGGGAAAGGAGGGGCTTAAAAATTACTAAGACTCTACTAACACAAATAATCCAACCCTGAAACCATTAAAGGTAGGTTTAATAAAGTAAATAAAAATAAAGTAGGTTTAAAGAGCTTTATAAAATGACGTTTTCATAAATTTTTCAATTTATAAACCTTTTTTAAAGCTACTATATTTTTTATGAATAAGGCCATAAGTGTAGAAGAGATTGGGATTCATTTGGCATTTCCAGTTAGGCAGTTACTGGAACCAAGAAGGAGAAGAAGAATTTAACGAGTATTTTTAGTGTCCAACTTTGTCATTAAAATTGTTGCTACTAAGTTCCCAGTGCAAATTAGTTATTACAATTTTTTGCATTTATATTTAACCCTTTCACAGTACGCTTTTTAAACTTTTCTGTTTAATTAATAACACAGAAATGACTCCGCATTTATGATATGAATATGATTCGTTGAAATTTTTAAGGTGACAAATAAGTAATCGCAGTTTTGACTGCACATTTTCAATGGTTGAGATTGGGTAAAAATAATTTTTTTTTTTGCCACAAAAACTACCATAAATGCATTGAAAAAAAATCAAGCCTCATCTTTGCATATTTCACACCTGTTGTACAGCAGGCATATACAAATATGTGAGTATGTATTTATTGGTACATCCACATCAGCTTCAGTGCTTGCTGCTGGTATACACACGCCTACGCATATTGAAATACATATCGATATTATTAATAAAGGCCTCTTTTTTTTTTGAATCCCAGCCCAGCTATTGTGATCCATACACCCAAGCGGCCGGTCAGTAAGCGACCGATAATTGTCAACATGAGGTCCTGCAACACATGTGGCCCCCTGGCGTGCAACATAACTGCAACAACGGCACTCTCACACACATCCGCACTAACGGCTTGAGTTGGACTTTATGAAATGTCGCATTGTCATTGCTTTCCTATGCTATGCTGGCTGAATAGCCGGAATTGTTGCCTGTTGGCTTTGTTCATTTCGCTGCACAGTCGCCGTTTTGTCTGTCTCTTCGACACAATATTATTATTGGAAATATT
>NW_023458560.1:17295799-17297514 GCF_013731165.1 Rhagoletis pomonella
AAACTCTACGACAACTCTACGCTCTATTTGGCAAACTAAATAGAGTTTTTGATCTATAGAGACGTATGGTAAAGTCTTGAAGTGAATTTCATCGCAGTTTGTTAACTGTTGAAATGGCTACGACATTATGTCGTATATTCGGTACAAGTATGTACACCATTTTAGGTACATTTAGAACGTAGCAAAATAACTTATCGGGAAATTTTCTCTTATTTTCATAGGTATTTCAAAGGCTTTTCCAATAGCCTCCCTCCTTCAAAAAGGGGCGTAAACATTTTTTAAAACATTAGTGTTACCCGGTTTTTGACCGCACAGTCCGATTTTTGGTCGGTTAAAAGAAAAATTGGACTATGGAGGGGCCGGTTTTTTCTTAATCGAGAAGCAAAGTATCCTCAAAAATCTGAGAACTCATACGAATTACACGTATGTTTTAAAAGTGGCCACGCAAATTTATGAAATATTTAGTTGGCGTAAATTGTTTTGAAACGGATTGGTGGCAAGTGTATTGATTTGCTCAGTCGATATTTTTAAGTATTGATCGATACCGATATAAAAAGAACGTACAACAGCCTAAAATATGGAATACCAGCAGCTAAAAGGGGTCTCGCCTAAAAAAAGTTAAATGTAGGGGAGATAATAAAGCTTTTAATACTGAGTAAAATGATAAATTTATGTATATACATTTCCCGTACAGGTTTTATGACAGTTATGTGATAACATAATGGAGTTTCTCTAAAAATCCTTACAGAGTGCAGTCATAGAGCTCATTTAAATTTGGTTTAAAACAATTGCTTCAGGTTGGGGATGGCACAGATTAATCGTTTGATTAAATTAATCGATTATTTTTGTCCAATTTACGATTTAATTGTATCGTAGTTTTGTGTTTCATTCATTAATTTTTAATCGAGTAATTGTAAAATAATCGTAAAACTATTTTAAAGAAATATGAGTTCTGTAACAACAATAATAATAATAATAGATCGGCGCTTACACATAAGTTAGTGTTTGGCCGAGCTTTTCCTACGATTTGTTGTATGCGCCTTGATGTTGTCACACAAAAGGAAAGCACCTACAGTTTTACGCCGACTCCGAACGGCGATTGCATTTTTATGAGAAGCTGTTTTTCATGGCAGAAATACACTCGGAGGTTTGCCATTGCCTGCCGAGGGGCAACCACTGTTAAGAAAAAACCTTTTTTCCAAATTTTGTTTCGATGTTGCTTTGGCCAGGGCTTGAACCCAGGGCCCTGCGGAGTTGAAGCGCGCACTACTTACCACTACACTACAGCGTCTGCATTGTCTAAAATCCATCCTTCGATCTTTGGGCCCTCATAAACCTCTTGTACACAAACGAAGGCGAAAAGATGATGATTTGGGTCACTCACAAAATGAAATGAGTTTTTATTTGAATTGTTAAGCCCAAGAACAAAAGCGGAATATCATCGACGCTTGGAAGAAAATTAAAACTGTTAACCCAAAATTTTACGGATTTTCGAAAAAATACTCTTATTTAGTTGATACCTCGTTGCCTGCTTTTTTCTCGCCATCCCTACTGCGGCTTATTTGGATCTAAACGATCTCGTCGCATGTATGGTTGCAGATCTTAATACAGAATTATAATTTCGGAAAGGAAATAAAGGCCGCGGGCTTTATTGCCTTTTGTCGGTGGACCTTATTTCCATTTCAAAAGGGAAATAATGCCCGCGGGCTTTTTTT
>NW_023458560.1:17297614-17301775 GCF_013731165.1 Rhagoletis pomonella
TAAAATATGCTAACAGAAAAGTGGCCCGAACAATTTTTAATACATATGTATGTACATACTTACATACATATATGTATTGGAATTTACTTAAATATGAGCATAATTTTTACGTCCTTACAATATATACCTGCACAAGAGAACGTGCATAAATTTTTATAGGGGGTCCAGGACAGACCACTTGTCAACCCCTCTAAAATGGAAGAAAATGTTTTTTGTTGAAAAAGGCGAAAACATAGCCTACCAAAGCGGGGATGCTCTATCTTTTGGTGGTATTACCGACTTCTAGCTTCGACCGAAAGTGGGTTAAACTGACCGGAACTCCATTTTTTTTTATTAGGTCCTACATGTTTTTATCACAAATTCGGATTTTGAACACAAAAATACATACGTTTTGTCGGAAACCTTTTTCTGGAGTGGACTTCCGGGTAAAATAATACACTTGGTATATATAAAGTTGTCCATAAAATTATTATTTTATGCGATATTTTGAAAGGTTTTGACTACTTGTCTTTTGTACGTATATTTAATACAAAACGCGTATTTAGATAGCGTTTAATGTTTAATATTTTTTAATTTCTTGTATAAAAGTCTAGCTGGTTATAAAACAAACACTATATAAACATTTCAAACTTTGTACAAAAATATAAAAATTCTGCAAAGTTTTACCAAAATTTAAAAAAATTTAATCAGAATCTTTAGAAAAACATTTTGGTATGCAGTTTTGTGTCAAGTTGGTAAAAAATCCTGTTGATATTTGAGAATTTTTTTGGTTAAAGGTGTTGTTTTTGTCAAATAAAGTACGTTGGATTATTTTCTTTTATATAGAAGACACTGCCAGCAAAAAAATTGCCAAAAATCAGTGGAATTTTTTACACTTTAATTCGCTATAAATCTGCATACTAAAATTTGTTCTAAATGTTCTGATTAAAAAGCCTGAAATTTCGGTGAAACATTGCAGAATTTTTATAACTTTTGTATCTACTAAGTTTAAAATCTTAATTTATCTTTATGATGTTTTTTGAATAGCCAGCCAGACTTTTATAAAAAAAAATAATAATCATTAAAAAATAAATTACAAACGAAAAATAGTCAAAACTAACTAAAATATCACACTCCTATTATTTCATCGACAACTGTATATATACGTATACACATTAGGGCGGTCCAAAAAAAAAGTAAAGTTTTAAAGTCAAAGCGCTCAAAATTGTTCTCGTATTTAATATGAGAAAAAACCACTTTTTTTAAAAATGGTAGAAAATTCTTGAAAATCAATATTTTTCGATGGGAGAACTCTGGTTCTCTTCAGAAGACTTCCATTAATAATACCCAATTGTTTTTTTTTATTGGTCCCCCATTTTATTTTATGGGGTTTCCGGCGGACCTGTAAAATATAGTTATATTATTTTCAAGAATTCTATACAATTTCTACGAAAAGTTGTTTTTTTTTCATATAAAATATATAGCTGGAAAACTTTAAGCGCTTTGAGAGACCGCTAAATTTTTTTTATTTAAAAAAAAAAATAAGTATGTTTTTTCGGTATAGAACAATCCTAGGGGGTGAGACCAGCCTAATATACATACATATATACAAATTTTGCTTTTGGTACCCGAATATCAATACATACATTCTACTGCTACTAAAAGCCCAATACGTTTAATGCAAATTTTACTCAACTTATTTTTTTATTTGTGTATTGGTTACCGCAAATTCAACGCTGAAACACTATACAAATACGCATTTCGTATGTATACTCGTTTTTATGTATGTACCTACATACGTAAGTGAAATTCAATTCAAAAAGAAATAATAATAAGTACATATAAGATAAATTGACCATTTGCGGCTGCTTCATTTTTTCCTTTCTACTCCTCCTCTGTGACCTAACTATACATTAGAATTAACAAATTTTTGACAATTAGCGGCACTTTTCATGTCCCTCGGACATCAGCTGAGCGTCCAGCTGGCAAATTAACCGCAAGTGACTGACAAGTTGACACACCAGCATGTGATTTTGTCAATATCAGCGCTAAATGTGTATAAAATTCAAATTAAGCATGGCGTATAAAAACATTATTGTACTTGTATGTATGTATGTATTCTCTATTTTTTTCCCACCAACCAGAATATTGAAAATGCGGAGGAGGTTTTATTGCTGTTGCTTGTTTTTTTTTTTAATATTTAGTCGTGGCCGCCAGCAGAATTGGTAATTTTATTAGCATTTGCTGGCAAATGTGATTTTATTGTTAACACATTAATTGATCGTTTTGACTTTTGTATCTCGGCGCATTTCTTCAAAGAGAAAGCTTATCGCTTGCGTGATCTGAATGTGAACATTACTTCATGCTGTGTAATTATTGAGGGTGTGGGTGGCCAATTTGACTAATAGAATTGTTGACAATGAATGAAATTTCAGGGCTTTTTCGCGTGGTCATCTGCTATTTATGTTGTCAAACGTAATGTGATTGATATTCAATTTTTTAAAACAGAAATCACCGTATTTTTCGCGAAATATGTAAATAAGTAAAGTTAGCGCAAATCCGCTCTTGTCGTGTGTATGTGTCTACTATATCTATCTCGATTCCCTCCGGATTCTTATAATACCGAGCATGCCAACAGTACTTTGTGGCACGTTCTATATTCATATAGATTTTTACAAAATCCTGTAGTGCTGGCACCGCACCATATACAGCAATGTGTAACGGTACATTGGTTAACCTTCTCTCTAAGTTAAATAATATTCTAATAATTGCATTCATGAGCGTTGTGAACTGCTCCTTGATAAATAGGATATCAGAATGCGCTCATCGTCATTTTCTTTTGCCATTCTCGATGTCATCCCTTCTTTTGCGCCTCTTCTAAAAGGGAGGCGAAATTGGTTCTAAGGTCTCGAGGGCGTCTGCTGTCTCAGCAGTGTGCGGAGCCGGGTAGGAACCGAAGTCGGTTCTCTGTGTCGGTCTCATGGAGTATCGGTGGAAACCCACCGCATTCGGTCATGGTAAAGAGTTGCAGACGGAATCGAATTCAGCTCAGTGCGGGGAAAGAGTCACGGAAGCAATCGGCTGGTTACTGTTAGTAACGATGCTGGGCGGTATCACTAGAACCAGAATAGGACTATCTCCTAGAGTTATGGGGCTTCGAACGATGACCGTCGCATGGCTAGCAAAATTCTATATAAGGCCACCATGACAGATCAGTTGGTGAGAGCTCTAATTGAAACCATGGGGACATTTCAGGCTACCACTACTTTTCCAGTTAACGCAAGGCACGCAACACGTTGCGCCGTCGATATTGTAGTCAAAGCTGATTGCGATGTGTTGGCTTTGAGTATTTTTTTTACTACGAATTTTAAAAATCTTGAGTTCACCTCGACCTTAAGAAATAATTGCATGCTGATGCTGTATCCAATTTGTTCGCTCATCAGTCATATTCCATTAAGGGAAGAATAGACGATGTGCGGATTTTTGAAGCAGTATCCAGTGAACTGAATCACGGATAGAAGGGCAGATAAGGGTATCTTCAGCGAAGAACTATCCGTCAACCTCCAAATTTAGGCCTATAGTCAGGCGGCAACTAAAACTTTTAGGCATTTGATGTGACGCTCGAAAATAGTCAAGGAACACCTCATATTCCGCTCGAACGCATCAGAATACTTTGGTATCAAGATTATATAGGTTCCAGGCAAGCGATATAGCAAGAAATTTCCGGGCCGATTAACTGGCAATATCGGCACTCTTGAGGAGTGATCAATATATAGTGTGATGAATCCGCTAGCCACTTTTGTTCTGTTGCTGGAGAGATTCAGCATGAAGGCTACATAAGTTCTTAAATGGGGTGTGGTCTAAGGAGTTTTTTAAGATAAAAATTTATTAAACCTTTAGCCAGACCTTGGAAAAAAGCTTGGAGAAAAATTTTGTATATCAACTTGAGAATAGAATTGTAATTCTATTGTAGATTGGAGAATAATGCACTAGAGCTAAATATAACTTCAGAATTTTATTGCAAAGGTAAGTGTACACGGTAGAGAAATAACGCGAGATTTTGACAAAAATCTCGCTAGAGACGTGTAAACACTCAATAGAGCCCTACGAGAGACTCACCTACACAGTCTACGTGATAGTTATTTAGCGAGACTTTTTCGCCCTGTACACAGTAAACCGAAA
>NW_023458560.1:17301875-17314123 GCF_013731165.1 Rhagoletis pomonella
TATCGTGATTCGCCTCTGAGATACAGCAAAAAGAAAATCGAAAGGTCATAAATTTTTTGAACATGGTCAACTTCGCCCCTCATTTTAACCCCTCAAGTAAAGCGTGTTGAAGTTCGCTTTAGTTTTCCTTTAACCGACATAACTTGAACTTTATTCACACAAAAAATTATTGCGCTAGCTCTTTTCCTTCTCGTTATATTAGATTTTAAACAAAAAAAATGTGATTTAGCCCATAGTGCGACGCTTTAAAGGAATTTGAAGAAATGCGACAAGATGCAGAAAAAAACTTTCATTTGCTTTTCGAACAAGTAGAAGAAGTATGCACCAACCTAGGTACAGAAATCAATGTACCGCGATACAGCAGTCGCCAAAACAATCGCTTTAATGTGAAAACCGGAGACGCAGAGGCATACTATCGCATTACTTTTTACATTCCCTTCCTTGATACATATATTGCTCATTTGAAAAGCCGGTTCCTAAACCACAAATCAGTTTTAAATAATTTTGGTGTTTTGTTTCCAAAGTATGATTTTAACGAAAAAAAAACAGAAGAATTGTTTGCTTTCTATGAAAAAGTAATCGACTGCTCGAAACAAAACTTTCTTCTGGAGGTAAAAATGTGGAAAAAACGAGTTTCACACGAACCTTTTCGAAATGCTTTCGAAGCATTACAAGTAGCTAATATAACGTCTTCTGGGAATGTTTTTAAGATCATACGTATATTGGCACATTTGCCCGTTTCAATAGCCACACCTGAACGAAGCTTTTCATGCCTGAAAAGAATTAAAACCTACTTGAGAAATACAACATGTCAAGAAAGACTCAACAGTCTAGCATCTATGAATATTCACAAAGATATAAAATTTTCAGTTGACGAAGTTCTAGAAGAATTTTTCAAAAAACCACGAAAAATTTTAAAATTCTTCGTTTCATTGATTTATAAGTAAAAAGAAAAATTTAATGTGTTTAAAATTATTAAAAAGTTTTATAAATAAAGCGAAAAATTGAATATATGATTTTAAATAATTCGTGTTTGAAACTTTATTACGCATACTTTCTTCTAAAGAGCCTTTTTTCTAGACCCATATTAGTGAAATATTATTCTTTGACTTGACATGTTTGTACTTGTAAGGGCCGTTTACTAAGGTAACCTGTAACTTTAAAACTCACTTTATATTTAATTAAAATTTATGATTGTGTCTAACGTAAAGAATTTTATTATCGGTCAAATACGTCAAAAACTGATAATAGAAATGCTTAATTTTAGACATAGCTTTATTTTTAATCCAACCTTTCTACAATTACGAGCGGAAGCTGACTGATACTCGTACTCGTATCTAAAAAAATATTCGTCCATAAGAAAAAGCTTTTATTCCCTCTTAAGTAAAATCTCTTTTCTGGACAGTCTTCCAGTTCGGAAAATAAAGTCCTTCTCGCACAAGCAATACTTCAAACATGAGAACAATTATCTGACAGATCATGAACAGTGATGCAGCTACCACCTTTACCTTGTTATTTCAAAGGTTTCTTATAGTTACTGATTGGAAGAAATAAGAATTCGTATCATGAGGGATTCTCTTCGCTTAAAGCCAAGTTCCTTGTATTGTCTCTTAAATAACTGCAAACAATAAAGCTCCATTTTGTAGGAAATCTAAATCGCAATAATTTCAAAGTTCCTTTAGCAGCTTAATGCGTATATGAATTTATATTTTTTAATTTCTTTCCAAATAAAAAATTCCAGTTTCTCGTTAGCTCAATTAAAAATGCGCACGCTTGACGGCCTTCTCCAGAGTAAGCAAAAATTAATTATGATTAACTTAAGCAACTTTCTTGTTTAATGTTTCCTACTTAATTGATTCATAAATTTTACGAGGCTATTAAAAAATTTCGATGAATTTTCCTTCGCGTTTTCTTTCACAATCAGCTTAGTAGAAAATCGTGAAAAGAAATCCATTGAGAAATATTAATGAATTTTCGTTTATCATCAACAAATTAAAACGAAACACAGCAAACAAACAAAAATTTATTAATTAAGTATTTGGTTTTGTTATTGTAAATATGCGCATAGTTTCCGCGCCGATTCGCTTATGGTTGCGTCGATTTGTTTGAAAATTTCAGCCTAGCCATTCACCAAAAAAGATCTCCAGCGATCGCGCACAGCCCACTACAATGGCGGGAAGAGAGATGGTTGTCGATAAGGCCGCAAAAAAGATCAAAGCAAAAGTGCGCAATTTCAATTGCTGAGATTTCTACAATGGCAAAAAGCATACAGCTCACTGACCAGCAAACTACCATTCACCCAGCTCACAATCGCACCCCTCCGCCTCGCTTTGGCCTGAAGAGTGCGGATAAAATTAATTAAAATTTAAGTCACTACTTGCGCACATCAAGGCGAACGAAATGAGTTCCCAGATAAATCGGTGAGATACGCGCCTCTCAAAAGCGATCACTGTTGACGTTGTTGTTGCAGCTGATGCCCGTGTTGCAGGTGGCCTGCTGTTGATAGTGGTGGTGCTGCTGCTGCTGCTGCTGTTACGATCAAACGAAACGCTTAAGCAATTCGAGAGCTAAATGAGACACTGGCGGCTAGGGTGTACGGTGGGGGAAGCTTTTTGCGCTTTTGCATTGTTGTTCAAACGCTTCAATTTCATTCAAATTTTCACGATTAAAATGCCATAAAATAGTAAATTAAGAATTTTACGAAAAAAGCAAATTATGATTACCGCACGGGCGACTGCATGAATCAGGTGTGTGGAATGGCGTTGGTTGTCGACATGGCTAAAAACCAGAACACCCTCTTAAGTGGTACATTCTTCGATGCCGTACGCGGTGGGTTGGTGATTTCCGTTGGTTGACTGGCTACCGCATTCCGATCGGCAAACAACGCTGCCAATAGCTTGCCGCGCGCACTTAGTGAGTCATTAAGATACGCTGGTTGCTGGTTTGAGTGGAGCAGACGTAGCAGGAAGTTGGCGGCGGTTATATGTATGTATGGTGCCTTGGAACATTGAACAAGTGCCACATGTTTTGATGTGCTTGCGGATTATGGATTTTTAACGAGTTTTCAATTTATTTTCAACTCAATGCGCTCTTGAAGCTGCTACCGCCACTTGAAGACTTTGCATGATCACACTGAGATGCAACTATATACACATATGCGATAAATCTACATATTCATGTTCGCATGTATGTATGTATATATTTGCTATTCATAGTAAATAAGTCAAGTGTCTATACGCGTCATATGGCAGCATCGTAAAATCGCTTGAACGCGTTGAGTGGCGTCTGCTGGTCGCAAGTCAACATTATTTTATAAGATTTATATTTTTAAATGAAAAGAAATCCATCCCCACCACAAATACATACATACACACACCAGCCAAATCGGTCACTTTCAATGGGTTGAAAACTCCGCGAAGGGGTCCGGGCGGAAGTTCCTTTAAACCTAAATTCACTTAACTGGTGCATGAACGTATGCGTCATTATCATTGGCCGGAAGTTACGCCACTCAAGTGCTTGTCGAAGTGCAACACGCGTTTCGTAATGCTCGTGATAAGGAAATACTAAAGTTTCCAAATATTTTATATCTGAGATTTTAATACCCGTTCATAACAAAGGAACAGCAACGAAAAATTTTACAAAATGAATTAAAGCTTCTAAAATCTTAAACGAGAGTGCGTCAGCATCAACGCTAAAGCCTCACTTCGTTTCGACAATTCCAGACCGAAAGGTCTGCGCAAACAATTCGCCTGAATTGGAACCCAGATATGTACAGTGGTATACAGACGGATCAAAGACGGGCAGCAGGTGTCTATGGACCTGACGCCAAACTTTCTATTGCAATGGGTATTTGGTTCACATGCTTCCAGGCCGAGGTACTAACAATCTTAATTTGTGCCAGGTTAAACCTTGAAAAGGGTTAAGAGGCCCCTTTCTTGCTATCTCTTCTGACAGCCAGGCGGCCATCAAGGCTCTACCCAATAGGACGATCACCTCCAATGATTTAACACTCTCCAAATCTTGGAAGCAAGGAACATAGTACTACTATGCTGGCTACCAGGACACGGCGATATTGAAGCTAATAAGGTCGTCGACGAACTGGCACGGAAAGTGTAGGACGGGACTCGTTTTGCGGACTTTCTTGGTAAGTACTTAGCAAGACTTACAATTCAAACGTAGGTAAACTCAAAATTCGGTAAGTACTGGGGAGAGGTGGAGGGATTTAGACAGGCTAGGGGGATTTATACTTCTAAAGATATATCACCAGAAAATACTGAAAATTCGCTTCAGATAATATGCTCTTCAAAATACATTTATGCAAGTTTACAGTACGTAATAAATAAATAAACTTTTTAAAGCTTCATAAATTGCACTTTATTCACATAAAATTAACAAAGAACTCAAAAGTTTGTAACCGACTTCAAAAAAGGGGGAGGTTATCAATTGGTCGGAATATCTTTTTTCTTTTTTTATGTATGTTACCGCATAACTTTGAACCACGTGAACCGATTTCAATAATTATTTTTTTATCGGAAAGATGGTACCTCAAGGCTCGTCCCGTAATTTGGTTTAGATCCGATTATTGGATCAGGAAAAAATTAACGGTACTCCTAAATTTGTATATGAAAATTGAGGTCGGTTGTGTTTTTTGCTTAAAAATTGCTTGTTTTATAATAAGTTCTATAAACACAAGATGTGCCCAACTTTAAAAAGTAATAAAAAATGTAAAAAAAGAGTTTTAATAAAAGTAAATTAATTAATTCCATAATATTTAACACTTTTATGTGTATTTTCCTCGATTTCTGGTTTCTGGTTTTCGATAGGGATGGTGATTTTTCACGATTGCCTCATTTTTTTAATATTTCGTATACCGAAAAAATTAACTGAACTTGTATTTTTATTATCTAGCTCATTTTGGTGGCACGAATTCGAAGTTGGCAAATTAATTTTCGAATCCTTGTTAAGTACATATCAGTGGTAAACTCTTTTAGGCTGTAAAGTGTAAAAAATAACGATAAGTGAGCATTGCATGTTTTTAGCACAATGCTTTTATTCGCAGTTAAACTCTAAGAGCGGTCAAGAAAAACGAAGAATTCATACAAAATGACGCACATTAAATGTAAACGAAATTTTTTTCTATCAAAATTTCTTAAATCAGTTTGCACCTATCAAGAAAAAAATGCTTTTATATTTATTTTGTCAAGAAAACTAAACCCCCAAAACCCACCCCTTGTGTACGCTAATCTATAATAGGGATACAAGAAATCTTCAAGGCCGCGGATACCTTGTTTCTGTTACACCCATTATATTAACATTACTTCGCTGCACGCTTTGTTTTCCGGTTAAACGATAGTTAGTTTGGCTGTACTAATTGCAACCAAGCACCGGCTTGTTTTAAAGTCCCATTAACTACACTTACGCCTTCTTGTTTCTAGCCTTCAAAGGAATGACGCTTGCAATACATTCTTACTAAAAATTTTCGAATATAAAATACCCCTGGCCTTGCCTTCCATATATGTAAGTCGACCAGTAAGATCTGCTCGGATTCGACTTCTGTTCAGTAAGCGCGGATCTCTCTCCACCCACTTTCAAGCGAAAAATGAGCAGAAAAGATAACATTATTAACGATGTCACTGTCCATCCATGGATGCAGATTCCAAGGATCCTTTAGCGGATAATCGTAACTATACTGGAAATCGGCACCCATGGATGGGCAGGGAAAGCACGGATGCCCACAACCACAACGAAAGGATCAAGTGTAAAGAATAAGGGGTGGGTCTGGATGATTATTACGTTAGCAATATTCTGCGTTTTGATTTTTCTGAAAAATTTGGTAGATTCTTATTTGAACAAATATTAAATGTACGTTAAATATTTTAGGCTATAACTTCCTCATTTCTTGACATGACAACTTTTAGTCATAAATGATAATACAAAATACAAGAGAATAAAATAAAATAACAGGATAAAATACAGGGATTCATTTGGCATTTCCAGTGGGCGACAATTCGCACAATACACAAAAATCAGTTAGGAGTTTCTGGACTCACGAAGAAGAAGAAGAATTTAACGAGTATTTTTAGTGTCCAACTTTGCCATTAAAATTGTTGCTACTAAATGCCCAGTGCAAATTTGTTATTATAAATTTTTGCATTTATATTTAACCCTTTCACAGTACGCTTTTTATACTTTTCTATTTAATTATGATTCGTTGAAATTTTTAAGGCGACAAATAAGTAATCGCAGTTTTGACTGCACATTTTCAATGGTTGAGATTGGGTAAAAATAATTTTTTTTTGCCACAAAAACTACCATAAATGCATTGAAAAAAAATCAAGCCTCATCTTTGCATATTTCACACCTGTTGTACAGCAGGCACATACAAATATGTGAGTATGTATTTATTGGTACATCCACATCAGCTTCAGTGCTTGCTGCTGGTATACACGCCTACGCATATTGAAATACATATCGATATTATTAATAAAGGCCTCTTTTTTTTGAATCCCGGCCCAGCTATTGTGATCCATACACCCAAGCGGCCGGTCAGTAAGCGACCGATAATTGTCAACATGAGGTCCTGCAACACATGTGGCCCCCTGGCGTGTAACATAACTGCAACAACAGCACTCTCACACACATCCGCACTAACGGCTTGAGTTGGACTTTATGAAATGTCGCATTGTCATTGCTTTCCTATGCTATGCTGGCTGAATTGCCGGAATTGTTGCCTGTTGGCTTTGTTCATTTCGCTGCATAGTCGCCGTTTTGTCTGTCTCTTCGACACAATATTATTATTGGAAATATTTACAAATATTTTTGTGTTTTCCGTTTACCATAAAAATTTCCAATTTATTGTTTGGTCCGTTGTGCTCATGAATTGGAATGTTTGCAATATTTAAGAGTCGAATTGTTGCCGATACGTCTGCGTTTTCACACTTAAGGGACTTGACTTCATCTTCATTTTCATTTTGTGTTGCCGCAGCGGCCTATTCTTCTCTTAGCTGGTATTTGTGGCAATTCGTTTGTTGGCCAATGCAATTATTAATGATTTTTACTGCACCCGCAGATTTCTTTTCTTCTAGTACCACTATCGCCACCTTCTTGTACATATGTATGTACGAATAAGTCTGCATATACATGCATACCTTTGTATATACCTGCATATATATTTTCTTGCCACTCACGGAGTTCTCTTTTGGTTGGCACCGCAAAGTAAATCCTATTCTTTGTATGAATCTCAGGAGAGTATTGCATACAGAACGTGGCTATTTCTTTCGTTGATATGTATTCACATTTCTTATTACTCACATACAGTTGGTATTATTGGTTGCGGTTTTGATGCTGCCGCTAAATTATCGGAACTAACGGTTTCGTTTAAGCCTAAGTGCTTCGGTTAAAGAAATTATGGTAAGACAGAAGCTATTTTATTGTAATCGGCTGCTGCGCCTGAAATGCTCTCTGGGGTATATTTTTGTGGCTACTGCAAATTCTTAGATTTTGCCAAAGTGAGAGGTGGGAGTGGAAACGGTAGTCAAAAGTAATGAGAATAAAGAGTCGCATTTGTTTAGGGAAAAATGGTATACGGTAAATGGTATACGCGGCAGCTATAGGCGAGTAGTTGACTGTACTAAATAGTTGTGAATTCAACTTTTTATTACTAACTAAAGTAAGTGACTCTACTTAATTCCGAGTATTTCGTTCGCATTTATGTACCTTGGGTAACGAGGGAAAGCCATTCAATTTGGCATTTCTGTACCCACTACAATTGCCTTGACAGTGGCAGTGAAATAAAGCCCACGGAATTTATTTCCTAAAAAAAAAATTAATAAAGCCCGCGGGCATTGTTTCCCTTTCGAAATGGAAATAAGGTCCACCGACAAAAGGCAATAAAGCCCGCGGCCTTTATTTCCTTTCCGAAATCATAATTCTGTATTAAGATTTGCAACCACACATGCGACGAGATCGTTTAGATCCAAATAACCCGCAGTAGGGATGACAAAAAAAAAAATAAAATAATTGCTTAATTAATCATATGATTGATCATCACAAGTCAAAAATAAATCAATTGCAATTATTGAGATATAATCGATTTTTTAAAGGCACTTTTTTACAGTGAGTATTCACAAAAACACTTTTCCATATACAATTTCTAACGCCGTTCGGAGTCGGCGTAAAACGGTAGGTCCCTCCCCTTTGTGTGACAACATCAAGGCGCATTGAACTAATCGCAGTAAAAGCTCGGCCAAACACTAACTTATGTGTAAGCGCCGATCTATTATTATTATTAATATTACAGAATTCATATTTCTTGAAAATATTTTTACGATTATTTTACAATTAATCGATTAATTGTCGATTAATGAAACACAAAACAACGATACAATTAAATCGTAAATTGGACAAAAATAATCGATAAAATTAATCAAACCATTAATCCCTGTCATCCCTAACCTGAAACAATTGTTTTAAACAAAACTTAAATGAACTCTAGGACTGCACTCTGTAAGGATTTTTAGAGAAACCCTATTATTTTATCACATAACTGTCATAAAACCTTACGGGAAATGTATGCACATAAACTTATCATTTTACTCAGCATTAAAAGCTTTATTCTCTCCCCTACATTTGGCTTTTTTTAGGCGAGACTCCCTTTAGCCGCTAGTATTCCATATTTTAGGTTGTTGTACGCTCTTTTTATATCGGTATCGATCAATACTTAAAAGTACCCTGCCGGAATTCAATTACTTTGAAAGCAATTTAAAAAGTACTTTTTTTACCAAACACAAGTAGTTCAATTCTTCCTTTTTTCTTGTAAGCAACTAACTTTATTAACATGGCGATGTCCTAAAACCGAGCTAATTATACGACGCTGCATATGTTCCAACTACTTAAAAATCCATAAACTGCATAAATAGTTTGTTTCCAACTACTTTGTCAATCGATTAATTTCTGAGAAAAGTCAGTTATTTCCGACAGGGTTGGACTGAGCAAATCAATACACTTGCCACCAATCCGTTTCAAGTCAATTTGCGCTGACTATTTCATAAACCTGGCAACACTTTGAACACCCTTATGTTTTAAAAAATATTTACGCCCCTTTTTAAAGGAGGGAGGCTATTGGAAAATCTGTTGAAATACCTATGAAAATAAGAGAAAATTTTCCGATAAGTTATTTTGCTACGTTATAAATTTACCTAAAATGGTGTGCTTGTACCGAATTTACGACATAATGTCGTAAAGTTAACAAACTGTGATGAAATTCATTTCAAGACTTTACCATACGCCTCTGTAGAGCAAACACTTTAGTTAGCTTTCCAAATAGAGCGTAGAGTTGTCGTAGAATATTCAATCTAGTTTCGATGGACTGTGTACAGGGCGAAAAAGTCTCGCTGAATAATTTTCCTCTAGACTGTGTAGGTGAGTCTCTCGTAGAGCTCTATTGAGTGTTTACACGTCTCTAGCGAGATTTTTGTCTAAATCTCGCGTTATTTACCTACCGTGTACACTTAACTTTACAATAAAGGTCTGAGGTTATAATTAGCTTTAGCGCATTAATTCTTATCGGCCCCAATATGCACAAAGTAAACATCTTTCAAATTATTCTCCAATCTTCGAGATAGTTCTTCGCTGAAGATACCCTTATCTGCCCTTCTATCCGTGATTCAGTTCACTGGATACTGCTTCAAAAATCCGCACATCATCTGTTATTCCCTTAATGAAATATGAGTGATGAACGAACAAATTGGATACAGCATCAGCATGCAATGATTTCTTAAGGCCGAGGTGAACTCAAGATTTTTAAAATTCGTAGTAAAAAAAAAAACTTAAAGCCAACGCCTCGCAATCAGCTTTGACTACAATATCGACGGCGCAACGTGTTGCGTGCCTTGCGTTAAGTGGAAAGGTAGTGGTAGTCTGAAGTGTCCCCATTGGTTTCAATTAGAGCTCTCACCAACTGATCTGTCATGGTGGCCTTATATAGAATTTTTCTAGCCATGCGACGGTCAGCGTTCGAAGCCCCATAACTCTAGGAGATAGTCCTATTCTGGTTCTAGTGATACCGCCCAGCATCGTTACTAACAGTAACCAGCCGGTTGCTCCCGTGACTCTTTCCCCTCACTGAGCTGAATTCGATTCCGCCTGCAACCATGACCGAATGCGGTGGGTTTCAATCGACACTCCATGAGACCGACATAGAGAACCGACTTCGGTTTCTACCCGGCTCCGCACACTGCTGAGACAGCCAATTCCCTCGAGACCTAAGAATCAATTTCACCTCCCTTTTAGAAGAGGCGCAAAATAAGGGATGACTTCGAGAATTGCAAAAGAAAAAGACGATGATTGCATTCTGATATCCTTTTTATCAAGGAGAAGTTCACAAGGCTCATGAATGAAATTATTAGAATATTATTTAACTTAGAGAGAAGGTAAACCAATGCACCGTTACACATCGCTGTATATGATGCGGTGCCAGCACTATAGGATTTTGTAAAAATCTATATGAATATAGAACGTGCCACAAAGAACTGTTGGCATGCTCGGTATTATAAGAATCCGGAGGGAATCGATATAGATATAGTAGACACATACACACGACAAG
This sequence comes from Rhagoletis pomonella, assembly GCF_013731165.1. Lineage (NCBI taxonomy): Eukaryota > Metazoa > Arthropoda > Insecta > Diptera > Tephritidae > Rhagoletis > Rhagoletis pomonella. The sequence continues at coordinate 17,312,479 of NW_023458560.1, forward strand.
TGCGGTTTTGCGCTAACTATACTCATTTACATATTTCGCCAAAAATACGGTGAGATCTGATTTAAAAAATTGAATATCAATCACATTACGTTTGACAACATAGCAGATGGCCACGCGAAAAAACCCTGAAATTTCATTCATTGTCAACAATTCTATTAGTCTAAATTGGCCACCCACACCCTCAATAATTACACAGCATGAAGTAAGTTCACATTCAGATCACGCAAGCGATAAGCTTTCTCTTTGAAGAAATGGGCCGGGATACAAAAGTCAAAACGATCAATTAATGTGTTAACAATAAAATCACATTTGCCAGCAAATGCTAATAAAATTAAGAAATTCTGCTGGCGGCCACGACTATAAAAAAAAAACAAGCAACAGCAATAAAACCTCCTCCGCATTTTCAATATTCTGGTTGGTTGGCAAAAAATAGGGAATACATATATACATACATACAAATGTACAAGTACAAAATATGTTTATACGCCGTGCTTAATTTGAATTTTATACACATTTAGCGCTGATATTGACAAAATCACATGCTGGTGTGTCAACTTGTCAGTCACTTGCGGTTAATTTGCCAGCTGGACGCTCAGCTGATGTCCGAGGGACATGAAAAGTGCCGCTAATTGTCAAAAATTTGTTAATTCTAATGTAGTTAGGTCACAGAGGAGGAGTAGGAAGGAAAAAAATGAAGCAGCTGCAAATGGTCAATTTATCTTATACTTATTTTTATTATTTTTTTTTAATTGAATTTCACTTACATATGTAGGTACATACATAAAAACGAGTATACATACGAAATGCGTATTTAGATTGTGTTTCAGCGTTGAATTTGCCGTAACCAATACAAAAATAAAAAATAAGTTGCGTAAAATTTTGCATTAAACGTATTGAGCTTTTAGTAGCAGTATAATTTATGTATTGATATTCGGGTACCAAAAGCAAAATTTGTACGTATATTAGGCTGGTCTCACCCCCTAGGATTTTTCTATACCGAAAAAAACATACTCATTTTTTTTTTTATAAAAAAAAATTTAGCGGTCTCTCAAAGCGCTTAAAGTTTTCCAGGTATGTATTTTATATGAAAAAAACAGCTTTTCGTAGAAATGGTATAGAATTCTTGAAAATCAATATGTTTCCATCGGAAAACTCTGTTTCTCTTCAGAATATTCCCAGTGTTTAAGCCGCCGCTTAAAGCGCAATCCGACGGCCGTGCGCGCAATCCTTGGCCGCAGCAGTTTGGCAGTTGACCTACGTCAACTCCGAAAATAATTACCGAGCGCGCACGGCCGCCTACCATCATCGTGCCAAATTATGCCAAAGTCAGTTCAGCTACTCAAGTCGGACAACGCGCACGCGCCCTTTCTACGGTCTATCGTGCAAATCTTTTAGCTTGTAAAATAAGCAAACTCTTGTGTATATACATATACATATATACCTCTAAACTCAACTTTTATATCGTGTGAAAGCCTAATAATAAATTGCGCCGAATTGTACGGCTTATAAATAAATTGCGGATACTTTTGTAAACATTCAAAATCGAACCCAAAGTTTTTCCTTCCAACGGAAAGTGTGTATGTGATCAAGGTGAGTGCGAAGGGACCAAGCGACCAAATATTCATGGTCCTTCGCAGCCAACCCT
>NW_023458560.1:17314223-17337803 GCF_013731165.1 Rhagoletis pomonella
ATGCCAGTTTTAAGTTATTGCAAAAAATATTATTACGAAAAAAATTACTTAAAATTATCTTATATACATCATTTTGCAATTTTATAAAATTATAATTTTTTTTTGATCTTGTCAACATTTTGTGTAAATGCATATGTACATATATAAATTCATATATGCTCATACATAAGTAAACTACTATAGACTTTTAGTGTACAAAAACCCTCCAAAAATAAAGCCATCAATTGACGTCTGCACACGCATTGCCATAAATTTATTTATGCGTTAATAAAAATGCAAGGAAATAATTGAAAACAGTTTCAAAACATACGCCCATATAATTTTCCCAACTTTTAAATTAAGACTTAACTAAAACTCGCAAGCGTAAATGCGTATGGAAATTTTATTTTTTTTTTAACTCAAATGGGGCATACAATAGTTGAATTTTTGAATACGCACACGCGACTAAAAACTTTGTACACACAAGCACAGAAGCCATCACCAAAAACTGTCAATGTGATATAACGAATTTATTATTTGCAACAACAACAGCAACGAAACGAAGAAAGAACACTTTAACGCAATAATAGTAGATTTGCGGCAACAGAAGCGACACATACAATTTTTTTTATTTTTTTTATTTTGAAATCTTCCCCAACGCTTACGTTTGTTCAACCCTGCTCACTCCTGTCCCCACCTTTGTGAGTCTAAGCAAATAAACTGATAAACAATTTACAAATTTATGAAGTTTCTTTTTTTTTGGAAATTTTGATGCGTAACTTCAATTCAAATTTGGTAACCACCCCTCCATAGAAAGCTCCAATTCATACGAGGCTTGAAAGCGTTTCGTATGCAAGATGGCGCGAGATGTTTTGTAGCAATATTTGTTTGCTTTCCCAAGACTTTATAAGTGAATACATATATATGTATGTATCTGAGTTCCCTGCAGCCTTTTCTCGTCACAATTCTTTGCCGACCGGCCAGCTCAATGGCGTGTGAAAGGAAACACAAATTACTAAAGGAAAGGAAGTCGTGGCCGCTGACATCTTGCCGCCATTGCCATGGAGCAAAAACTTCCTTGTACGTTATATATGTATGAATATATATATACATATATAGTATATGTATATGTACATACACACTACCACCCAAACATTAGCAGATACATACATCCATATGTATGCATGGACGTGGAGCCATATGCATATCAGCGTCAACTAATTTCGATTTGGTGCTTCTTTTCGAAATTGTCAGCTGCGTTCGCGACGCGTTCACACATTTGAACGCATTGACAAGTATACATGCACACATACATAAATACCTATGTTTGCATGTGTGTTCATTTGCCTCCGGCTCCTTGCTGTCAGAGAGCCGCGTGTTTGTTCGTCTTCCGCTGCGGTTTCATTTGCATACAATTTATTGTGGTAGCAGCATTGTTGATGTGGATGGTGACAGTGTCGATGCTGGCACACCGGTGACACTGGCAATGATGGCTTTGTTCGACGGTTGTTAGTGTTATGTGTGTGCGCTAGCACCAACGGCGTAACATAGTGGTTGTTTACGTTGTAATTGTAGCGCATATATGTACAAACCCGTAATGGCGGCCATGGTGGCGGTAATAGCCGTCTACAGAATTGGCCGTTTTAGCCTGGGGTATCCTGCACGCTCATACGAATACACACATACACTCAAATACACACTCGTGTAAGCTTACATTTTTCATTGCTTCATTGCTTGCTTTATTATTACGTTTCTGTTTTTTTTTTGCCTGCATACACACCGGTGACAATTTTTCAATGATTTGTTTCCTCATTTACATATTCCACCATATTTTTTGCGCTGTATGTACATAATTTTAGTGGCATGTTGTTGTTGTCGTGTGTTTGTTGCTGTCGTGTGTTTGTTGCCGCCAAGACTACCCAAGTGATGGCTGGTGGTAACAACTGCAGCACAGTCTATGCTTGTGTGTCATAGTAATAGCTTTTTTCATTTTATTTTTGCTTTTGTTGCATGTTGTTTATTCAGGAGTGACAGGCGTATTTAATGAGGGTGCGTATGCATTTTTTTTCTTCATGCATTTCCATCGCTGTTTTGCGGTTGTCCTAATAAATGTTTCAATTTGAAAAATGCCGTTGTTTGAATGTCTATACATACATATGTACGTACATACATATATCTTCAATAATACGTATCATTTGATTAAAAAAAAAAAAACACTTTTTTGTAAGAAACAATAATTTTAAGGCGGATAAATTAAAGATACTTCGAGCATACAGCTTTTTGATTATTTCTCTTTATAATTTCAATGAACACTAATTTTATTGATTCGCCATTTCGTCACTTTTCTCCGTATGAAACAAATCATTTCAATTCGCGTCCAACCAAGACGTGGTCGTACAAGAAGGGTACGAACATTACTCTCCGAAAGGTTCAATTACTTGGGCCTGTTCCTAGAAAAGAACGATTACATTGAGAAAAAATTGAGGAAGGCATCAAGTGTAGCAGGGTGCCTGTTGGCAGGAGATGGAGTCCGTTGCTTCAAGTAATTTCTGGGCTTAGTTAAGGCCATCATGTTTTATGGAGTACTCGTCTGATAGAATTTGCTAGAGAGGCCCACAATGCTTAGGATACTAGAGCGCGTACAAAGGGTTTCCCTCATTGATGGATATTATTGGTGCATTGGAGAGTACTGCTGTAACAATGCTAAATACCATACTGAACTTAACACCTTTTAGACTTCTGTAGTATATTTTATGCGTCATTAAAGGTAGACAGTGGTCAAACTGTTCAGAAGTATGACGTCAGTAAGGGAGGTAAGAATCTACCCTGATAGCCACCTGCAATCAGGACCCTGAGTTCACTGGCGCCCACTCGGAATTTTTTGCTGTCAAAAATAGCCAAACCTTACCAAAAGGGAAGCATCGCATTTAGCGCCACTTTTTATTAACACTATGGTGGTTTTAATGTATAGGAAAGCAAAGATACTTAAAAAAAGGTCTGAGCACATTGAATATGCCGCTGTTTATTATTGGAAGCCTCCTGAAGAGAAACAGAATTTTCCTATCGCAAAATATTTATTTTTAAGAATTCTATACAGTTTCCATGAAAAAGTGTTTTTCCCCATATAAAATGCATGGAAAACTTTATGGGTGTTGAGGCAGTTCTAAAGATAATACAAATAAAAAATACGGGCATTCTTTTTTCAATAAAAAAAAAAATGCTAGGAGATGAGAGCTCAACATTTTAAACTTTTTTTTTGGACCACTATAATGTTCATTCAATGTACTACTATGTCTAATATTAAAGATGGTGTATGTTTTGCATGACAAGGGAGAAACTCGCTTGCCAGTGACGTGCAAACAGAAGGGAATAATAAAGGATTTCCTCTCAAAAGAAAGGACGGTCGGTACCGTAGTTATGTATGTATTCCTTTTTTTAATTTCATCTTCCCTGTGCCTCATATTAGCCAAAGCAAACTTAAATTGCTCCGGAGGCTAAATTTTGCTAGTACTGCATAGGCAGGGCCGTCGAGAAAAAACTCGGGCCCGGTACTAAAAAATCACGGGCCCCTATATATACAATTTATTAATTTAAAAGCATATGACTCAAATCGCCGAAAACGAAACCAAGGAAAAAATTGTTTCTCAGGTTTCGCAGATTATTGATTATATCTGGGTCATGCATATTCTCAGTGGCGGACCCAGGTAGGAAAAATTGGGGAAATCCCGGAAATGAATTTTCAAAATTTACTTTTACTTTTTTGTTATATTTTCGAATTTGTATTATTTTACACAGTTGAAAGTTACAGCAAGTTTGAATATTTTCACAGGTTCAGAAAACAATGAAAAGTCCAAAATTTTGAATTTTATAATACTATTAAATTTCTTGGGATTTCTTATATTTAGGATAATTCCCAAAATTTCAAAAACTATCGAAATCCGGGAGATTCTAGAATATTTGGTAAAATGAGAATGTTTTGAAATGTACAAAATTATTGAGATTTTAGAAAGTTTTATATTTTCCAAAATTTTGAGAATTTTATTTTTCCTAAAATCCATCCTAAAATGTAAAAATGTGAAACATCACAAATTGTCGAAAAATTCTTATGTTCATGTACTCGTGTGTAAAAAATAGAAAATACTTAGAATTCTAAAAGATATTAACATTTTTGAAAAATTCCAAAATTGTTCCACTTTTCTGAAATTTTCCAAAATTTTGTATTGATATAACCATGATACAAAAAACAAGGTAGTTTCAATAAACAACTTTTTGATTAAAAAGCAGATTTTTGACAATTGCTCAATTGTGTGTGTGTAGTCTTTAGTAAATGTTTGGAGGCTGTTTTAATATATCCTATCTTATTATATATTTTTTAGCTTTACTACATTCTGAGAAGTTGAGAGAATGAAGTCTAATATTCTTTTTTGGTCAACTATGATGTTTGATTTCATTTTTTGCAATCATTAGTTCATTTTGTTTGAGGAGTCACAATGCCCATACCGGCTGTACCGATTTTTTTGAAATTTCGTACACAAATTTTCCAAGAATGGTTATAGGCTAAAACAAAACCGATATCTAAAGGGCGTGTGGAACCTCCCACACAAATCGAATTCTTCATAGTGCGTATCTCTGGAAGTATTTGTGATAGAGTCCTGGAACTTTGTATGGATATATGTATGGATTTATTGGAAAATGCGGCGTGCCACCGTAGAACTTGGAAGAGAGGTAACTGCAATCAATCCAGAACCTATGAAAAATGGGGGTATATGAAAACGATCTCCTAGCCATTGAAAAGAGTTAGCGGTATAAACCAAATATGTAAACTAAAATTCTTGTGACGCATAGATATCTCTGGAAACATTTACCTAGAATACTGAGATGAGGTATTTTTCCAACGGAAATATGAACAGAAAAACGGGCGCGACACCTTCTGGAAAGTAACATGATCACAGGATGTATCCCGAGAACCATTTTAAGCCAAACCTTCAGGGATACATTCTTGCCAAGACCCATAGGCATAAGCTGAAATTTCGTCGCAAGTTTTATCATCGGCTTAGGTAAGGTTTAACCACTTAACCCCCCTTTGTTTTCGTCGCTAGTGAATTCCATAAACTGTCAGCTTTCACACAATTAAAATGTACATGTAAGAACAAAATATTTTTAAATCGACAAAAAATTAATAAGAAAATTTGAAGGATTTTAGATATTGGGTATGGTAGCACGAAATGTCACAATCTGCTTAATTGTCAGGTTGTTAATATGGCGACGAAAAAGTGACAATGGAACTACCTTGTTTTTTTGTATCATGGATATAACAAAGTTTGAGCATTTTAAATTTTTTGAAAATTTTGAAAACATCAACGTCCAAACATTTTTTGCATCTTCAAGATTTACGAAAATTTTTTTAATTTTCAAAAACGACGAAATATGAAAATGTTTTCAACATTAGAAAACTTTTAATTTCGTTTGATCAATTTTGTATATTCGACACTTTTACTTAGAAAAAATTTGTTAGAACTCCTGATTCAAAATTTTTGAAAATTAAAAAATTTGTAGAAATCTAGTATTCATCATTATATTGAATTATTGTCATTTACTAAAATTTCTCAAATTCACAAAGTTTTGAAGGTTTAGAAAATTTTGGAATTCCACTCAAGTTATTAAAAAGGGGAAACTTCAAGAAATTAAAAACTATCAAAACTCTAAAAATTTTAAATTGCGGTGATTTTCAAATTTATATACACGATATATGTTGAAAAATTGTTTCCTCCCCCCCAAGAATTGCTGCTGGGTCCGCCCCTGATATTCTAAGGTATCGGACAACGTAAATATACACGAATCTTCTTCTCTCAATCATGAAAATTCACTTAATCCTGAGAAACCTTTAAATTAATGAAAATTAAAAAAGCACAACATGAAATTAAGGGTTGTTTATATTTAAGGACCACAATTTTTTGCATTGTACTTGCTTCTCTTCGCTTGCCCTGTATTACTTTGAAGTATTCGATAAAATAATCAGCGGTTAACTTTCAAAGTGAAAATAAAGTCGGCATCATTTCTAATCCCATTCCAAAATATCCAAAATATCAGAAGGTTTTTTGGTGCGGAATCCACCAGACTAAGGAATTTAAAAATCTGGTGTCTCCGAGCATTTTCGGCCTTCTTTCACAATAAAATAAAGTAGTTTCTTCATTATCCATATGTTTTCGGTGGAAAACTACTTGTAACGTAAAACGCGAGACATGCGGGCATGCTTATGCATATAAACTAGCTCAAAAATGCGAATAATTTTGCCCTGACATACGTCAGTATTGCGAATTAACGAGCCGCAGGGTCGTGGGTTGGAGTCCCACGGCCAGTAGGATTTACATCTATTTCGTTTTTATTAATTTTTTTATAAGTTCTATATTTTTTTAACATTGCTTGCAGTTAGTTCTTGTTGACTTTTTAATAAAATTCAACTCTAAACATTTAAAATAGCTAATAGTAAAATAAAAAATGTGATATAAAATAAAGTATTATTAAATATATAAATAAAATAAAATAAATAACAAAAATAAAATTTTTTTTCGCAATCGCTCCAACCGAGGGTCGAACCTGGCAGCTATAGGCTTGTAGCACGCAATTCTCACCACTCAGCTAGCGCGGACGCCCAACTCTCCTGCTTTGTTTGCTTATTTGCACAAAAGACAACAGCTCGCCGTTTTTACCAGTGTTTTCATCGAACATTCCCCTGATCCGAGTTAATTCCCAAAAATTTCGTGCATTTGTTCGGCTGCTTATGCACATTTTAATGAGGAACATGCATGAGTTAAAGCAAATAAAGGCTGTTTAAGCAAATAAGTGAGTCCGTTTGTCAACCGTACAAAAGTCTTTTTTACTAATTTAATTTTCAGGTAAATTTTTTTTTTTTAGTTAGAGATAGGGCTCATTTTGAAAGCAACATTGTAAGCTATTGAACGTGCTATTGACTCATAGTTAAAATTTATATTCTTTTTAACTCAAATCCTTTTCTTCTTCTTCATGTTTGGCGCTGTAACCGCCTAAGCGATTTTGGTCGAGTTTAACAAAACGCGCCAGTCGTTTCCCTTCTGTGCAAACTGACGCCAATTGGAAATGCCAAGTGAAACCAAGTCCTTCTCCACCTGGTCTTTCCATCGCAGTGGGGGCCTCCCTCTTCCTCTGCTACCACCAGCGGGTTCCGAGTTGAGTACTTTCAGAGCTGGGGGTTCGGTGCCCAATCGAACGAATGTCCAAGCCAGCCGGGCCGCTGTATTACTCAAATAGGCTCAGAAAATAAAAATTACGTAGAAAAATAAAAAAAACGCGAGAATTATATTATTTCAGAAAGGAACGAGGCCAAAAGAAGCGAAACAAAAAGCTACAAGAATAAGATTTTCTGATTAGATAATCAAACTCTCATTGGAATTATTTCAAGTATTTTTGTAGTACTTCAAAATGCACTCTCGAATGGTGCTATAAGATTTTTCCTTCAAGAGTTACGTCCACTGAACCGTCTTGTCCTCGAATCTAACATAGCCAAACCAAGCATATGCTTTCTAACTCATTACGTCATCTTCCATTGGTCATAGTTTCTGAAGGAACACTTGTAAAGCAACGCATTTTGAATAGTAAGAATAGTACTAAATGTCATAGAGCAAACAAAAGTGGCCTTTAAAGCCTTTTTTCGTGTACTTAACCCCGGAAAACCTCAATATCTGGGCACAGTTGTAAGCTCCAGTTCGAGTTCTAAGCAGAAAATTACTTCTGAAAGGACTTACAGCTGCACAGCAATAGAAGTATGTATTAGTCTGCTTAATTCATGCTACTTATTGCATAAAACAGACTACAAGCTATTTTTTGCAAGTATTGACCTCAATATTAATTTTATCAGTTAAATAAATACGTAGCTATTGAGTTCCATCCTTAAGCTAAGAATCTGTGTACCAACTTTTGAAAACATTTTATAGGGAGAGCAGACTTTTTCGATAATATAAAGCAGCTGTTGAAAAAAGAAAAACTATCCGAAAGTTGTATTCTAGCGAGTTTCAGCGAGTTTTGAAAAACAACAGTAACAGTCCGCGTTTTGGGCCATATGATCATTTTCTTTAATTTATAGAGTCGAAAACAATCAGCACGATTCGTAATATGTTTATAATGAAGGCCTATAACGAAGGAGCAATTACATTGTAAAAAAAAATAATAACAAGTTGCGGTTACGATATTCCGGGCCCCTTTAAGAAGCCCGGGCCCGGGAGGATTCACTCCATTCCCCCCTCCCTCTCGACGGGCCTGTGCATAGGTTACATTTATCGCCCAATTGATATTTCCTAATTGCACTCGCGTACCTTATAATTATTGATAGTTATCAAAAACGATCAGTGTTTGGCGTGCACGTACGCAAAAAACTTGCAAAGTGGGGGAAATTGAGAGAGCAAAGTGACATTTAATTTCAGGGGAACAATTTTTGAGGTTATTTGCCATCAAGGAAACAGCTGATCAAATAAGACTAATTAAACTCTAAGGGCCAGTTTTTCAGCGCCCGGCCATGGTTTAAACTCAGTTTAAACTAAGATTAGTTAATCAAACGTCAGCCACCTGTTCAACTTAAACTCAGTTTACTTAATCCAAGTTTAAACTGGCACTGAAAAACTGGCCCTAAGAAGAAAGTAATTATTCGTTAAGTCAATAAACTGTGTCATGATAACGCTTTAGATCAGTTTTATTACGTTTTCAAATTTACGCTTTTGGATGTAAACAAAAATTTCATCTGATGTTCGTCTAACTTGCAAATTTCTACAAATTTTCTGGTCGCGTACTCTTATGTTTATTTTTCTCTTTTGCTGCTGGATATTTTTACTGGAGATTTTTAACGAACGTGCGTAATATGAGCAGCGTAATGCACATACTAAATGCATATGTTTTTGGAGCACAATAATTTGCTTGATGCCTCGGTGTACCTTGACATATGTATGTATCTTTGACTGCAGCTGGCTGAAAAAATAAAATTTTCACTTAAACCTTCCTCTCAAACGCCCCGGAAAATATATAAACTATATCGCAACAGAAACAATATTCTACACCATGACATTCGCCTCCTGAAACAAAGGAAAACTTGCATGTCACACAAATCGGCATTGTCCGAAATTAATAAGCTTTGTAGACACTTGAATTTGGATGAATCCCCAAGGAAATTCATCACAATCAAACGTCCACCTTGGCTGCTTAACTAAAACACCTTTGTTAACGATTTAACCTTTTAACGGAAAGAGGCAAGCAATAATTCTATATAGCAAAAATCATTCTACAACATAGCAAGTCCTTTAAACGAATGCGGATGGACGTTTGTTTTTACAGACGGCTCCATACTAAACCAAACTGTTTCATTTGCAGTGACTGACAACAAAGGAAGTACGCTATCATGTGACCATCTTCCATACTTTGGCAACGTACATATTTGACGCCAAACTATAGGGACTTCATCTGGCTTACTGATTGCCAAAGACACCAACAAAAAACAAACTTTATTTGTTCTGATAGCTTATCCGTATTTAATGTTGTGAAAACTATACTCTTTGATGAAGACCCTATATATCGGATACGACAAATGCTTATAAGCCTCTCATACTTTCACCCATAGTACGACTCAGAGAAGCCAAAACGTGGAAGGGAACCAATTTCGGGCTTGCAGCAATACAGAATGAAATGAAAAGGGGACGGCTAAATTGAACTAAAGCTGACATAGAAGTCAGTGCTGATTACATTACGCCTGTTTGGGACTTCAGTACGAAGATACCCATTAGGTTCCCGACTAGAGAATAATGGGATGCAGGACTACCAGTAGCAGATGGAGGTATATCCATCTACACTGACGGTTCAAAGATGGAACAGAGAACCGGAGCCGGTGTCTACTCGAAGGACTTGCATACCAACCGCTCCTTTCGCCTACCGAACGACTTCCAAGCGGAGACCTACGCTATAGAGAGGGCCTCTAGTCTGTTATTTAGCAGTACACTGATTGGTAAATATTCAATTCAATTTCGCGCATATTAAAATGACCGCGTTCGTTATGAAAAAGCATCCGTGAAGTGAATAATCAAGAGAAAAACAAAAAAAAAATATTTAATTTGCATGTTGCCTTCAGCGGAATTCGAACCCTCTGGATATCAGCAAATTGTGGCATGCATCTTTGCGCACTCAGCTACACCCAGGCACATAAATTTGCTTTCAAATGTTGAATATCCATCAACACCACAGAACGCGATTTGTACGGATAAACATGTGTGTTGTCACCACTCTCAGAGCGGGGCTCTGCATGCTTGGGGTGCGTATGTACACTCATATATGTATATACTCAGATGTGAACAGTCAAATACGTGCGTAATATATTTTGTATGAAAATATTATTTTTAAATTCGAACATTTTTAAACGATAATCAAATATAAAGTATTCATATTTACTATGCATTATTTCCCTCAGTGTAGAGTTTCAGAAGAAAAAGGCACTTTTTTCTCGACAGTCAGGCAGCACTGAAAGCAATAGGATCTAGAATAGTGAAATCGGGAATTGTATAGAAATGTCGCACCACGCTGGCATCACTGAGCCCTATCAACGTCACTCTATGCTGGGTTGCCGGACATAGCAATATTACACTGCCCTGCTCTTCTTTCTGCTCGCGACTAATGCTTTGAGAACAAAAACCCGATCAACCTCCTTTCCTACCCTACAGAAAATAATATGAAAACTATTTTTAGCTTTCTGAAAATCGTTAATATTGCACATTTAATTTAAAATAATACCTTAATTTCATATACTAGCCCTGTATAGCTAGTGTTAAAACACTAATTTGCAATTTTAATTATAATTAATAAAAAGAATAATAATAATATTGATGCGTAATTTTGGCATGCAATTTTTATTCAAGGATATTAAGGGATATAAGTAACTGGCGCCGCATCTGTTTAGAATGAGCCGCTTTACATGCCTAACAACAGAAATAAAGCCACAAATGGGTTATGATATTAATGCGGAATAGTCGGTAGGAAAACGTATACAAACTTTTGCACATACCAATCATAAGCAAATGATACGCCAACAGCATCAGCACTATCCTGTATATTCGAGCATATTCCTTGATTCTTTAACGAACTGTAATTTGCCAAGGAATTGGCAATTTGTAGTTTTGAAATTTGTTTATGCTTTGACAGGATTATTGCCGTTGGAATGTCCTGCTGCCGTATCACTTGTTCTGCGCGTGTGCTTCACTTCGAGTGCCTTCATACATTACAATTTTTTTTTGTATCTGCGTAATCGTGTGTGGACGCCTTCTATGCGTCATGCGGCATGTGGCATGTGGCATGCTATTAAGTTTTATTTCTTTGTTTTTTGTCTACGCACTTAATGTGGCATTCGGGTAGCACAGAAATTGCGAAAAAAACATAGCACTTCTGCACATATGAATGTAAATATTCCAAATTGGAAATATTCGTGTGCGCTATTATGTCCTTTTCGTTACCGCTAAACAAGCATATTTCAATTTTATTACCAACAATAGACGGCAAGTTTGCATAAGGTTAAGAACAAGGGACAACATTTGTGCCACGTGCCATTGATCTATTTTTTTTTAAGCTTACGCAAACCATAATTGCTTTGTTTTTGCCTACGATAGGAATTAATTTCGATACGCATCGAAACACATTTCATATTCAAGATTCGATGCTAGGTTGTGGAAATTTAACACAGTTTAATTTATCTCAGCAAGTTAGTGAGTAAGTAAATTTGAATTGCTTGAAGGCACAGGAGCTGCGAGTAGCTTTGTTTCGCATAGTCTCTCCAACCATTTATGTAAACCCACTACACAAGTTCACAAGGTCGCCAAGATCGATACTGATCCGATCGATCGTAGCGAAATCAATTATTCAACCACAACTATGAACTAATCCACAATGCTGAAACATATCTACAACAACGGCCACTCCAAAACTGCGCTGTTCGCTTTCATGCTCATATCCTTTGCCTTATCATTTGTTGTTTGCGATCAGTTACTGATCGTGCAACAACTATTCAACCCCTTTGTTACAGTCGTTGGTAGGTTGCAACACTTACTTGCTTAATTTGATTCCATTACCGCGCCCACAATTCGTTCGTACGACAGCAAAAAGTAAGCTGGCGAGTAAAATTCGCTACAGAACACAAACGCTTCCGCGCACAACGAATTGCAAGCGAGATTAGCGATAGCGGATCAGTGATCGCGCTGCACAATTTGTTTGATCATTTGCGAAAAGCAGCGCGAAATCTTGTTGCAACAACAACTAAAAACATTTACAAGGGCATTGGAAAAGTCTTAATGCGAAAATTAATCGAATCGAGATGGCAGAGTGATCAGCAGCTGAACGTTCTTCCATCGGCCACGCCGCCACAATCTTGCTGCAACTAAAGCAATTTTTAGAACGCTTGTTGTTGATGTAATGCAGATGTACGTGTGTGTATATGGTGCATTTGTGATTTTCGAAATTTTGTAAACGCCTTCGCTGCCGATCGTGAGACACACTTCTGTGTGTGTGTGTGCGAATAATTGCAAACGCCTGCCCACCGATTCGCCTGCCCAAAGCAAACTCGAAAGCGTTGAAATGACTTTGTCGGCATACGCTTTGATTTAACTTGTGTTTTTTTGTTGTTGCTTTTGTTTAAATTGTGTTTTTGTTGGCGTACTCGTTGTTAGCGTCTATGCCATTGTGTAGCTGTTGATCGTCAATCTTGATCTGCAGATCAGTTGCGCTGATAATGTTGATGATGGCGCGATGTCGATGGTAACGTCAATGCTGGCAATGTGAACTGTGCTGATTTAAGCTGTTCGTTCGACACGCCTTCACAGTTTGTCCACTTCGTTTGGCTTTTGAATATGTACATCTAAGTACATGCGTATGTACATACACTATATAGAAGAAGAATGACCGATGCGCAGGTGTGTTGATGGCGGTTCCTTCAGAGTGTGATGTGATGTGCGTTCACTGCAACGGCAATGTGGCAAAAGATGGAACATGAAACGACTGGTGATCGATATTTTAATTGAGTTGGGAAATGTTGGCTTGCAGATTATTCTAGGGAATTTTCTTAACATTAAGATTCACATAAAAGTGATTGACTGATTTGCGATCGTTGATATCTGGACGCCTAAATACGTAGTATGATTCCAAAGTAATGATAATAGGGTATGCACTAGAATTTTACGCCGCACGGTGCCCTTTTTTGGGGATGTGAGTGATCAAAAATGGGCAAAAACTTGAACAAATTTTATGAAATATTTTTAATTGTGATAGTGACCTACATATAAAACAACTCTGAATTCTCCAAATCTGGTTTCGGGTTTTCTCTGTCTATTTTGGGCCGCCGCCGCGTTGCGAGATTGCCGGTTGGCACCATGGCATGTTTAAGAGGGTAGTATGTGTAGAAACAAAAATCTTATATAAAACTTCAATACAATAAAATGAAGTGAAGTTCTCTCGGTCCGTGGTGAATTTTATTGCTCGTGCTTTACCTAAACAGAAAACCTGGAAACAAAGCTACGAATAGCAACTACATATGTATGTATGTATTTATACGGTTAGATATTGGGAGTAAGAAAACTTCAAAAATATATGGTTTGTTCCCGAAAACGAGAATTATCTCCCGAGCACTATCTAAATTTGAATATGTTTTTTCTAACAGGATCGCCCATCGGAAGACAATGGGAAACCTGCAAGTGAATTTTTGCCTTGAAAAAGTTTCTGATGAGACCATTTGCCGTTGGGAGGTGTCGTAAAATTGTAGATCCCTCTATTTGTGTTTTAATGTCTAAACGTACACCTTAAGTTGGAGAAGCTCGGCCAAACACTTACCAAAAGCGTAAGCGCCAAAATATTATTATTATTATTATTATTAAGTTCACCTTCAACGACCCGGGCAGCTATCCTCATTTTAAATTATTTTAAAGTAGCTATTATTCGAATTCGATGATACCTCGGCATGTTATTTATGTACATAGACAAAGTGTTTGTCAAGCAGTTACTAGCTCGTGGTTCTAGCTCGACCGAACGACAATTTAAAACAAATAAAGAATTAGGGGGCAAGCGTCATAAGGGCTTAGCACCCTCGTCAGTTGTTGTACTCTTGACAAAGGCGCAGTTGTAGCATTTGAAGGTACTTATAAATCAAAAATCAAAATAATTGAACGAACATATTTTTTATTAATATTTAGAAGCAAATTAGTTGAACTGAAAAAGATTCCGCCTACAGGGCCACGCCGCGATAGAGCGCAACACGAGCCACGTGTGACTGTCATAGGGAACAGAAGAGGGAAAGCAACCGGTATTTGCCGCATTAAGAAGCGAGAGGCCGAAATACGTGAGTGCGAAGAGCCCGAAATGCTGGCCGACCGGAAGAATGCCCGAAAATTTTACCAGAGAGTTAGGCGACTTACAGGTTTCAAGAATAGGGCGAACCGATGACCAGATCGGACTCAAACTATGAATGGAACACTTTTCCACCGTATTGAATGGCAATAACACTGAAATAAGTGGAGAAGACAACCCGAGCCCCCAGTCGATTACGATGGAGTCGGTGTCACAGCGCCTAACTATGATGAGGTACGAATAGCTATAACGCGGATGCAAAACAACAAAGCTGCTGGAGCTGACAACCTCCCAGCCGAGCTATTCAAGTACGGCGAGGTGTTTATAAGGTGCATGCATCAACTCTTATGCAGAATACGGTCAGATGAACGCATGCCCGACGACTGGAATTTAAGTGTGCGCTGCCCAATCCACAACAAAAGGCAACCCCGCCATATGCGTCAACTACCGCGGGACCGCCCTTCTAAGCATAGGTTACAAGGTCTTATCGAGTGCGTTGTGTGAAAGACTGAAGCCCTCCTTCAACGAACTGATTGGGTCTTATGAGTGTGGCTTTAGACGGCTGTGTAAAATGATGTTGATCACTGATTGGGTCTTATGAGTGTGGCTTTAGACGGCTGTGTAAAATGACGTTGATCAATACCATCAGCTCGGTCAGAACTGCGAGAGACGTCTCCGAGCCGTTTGCTATCCAACGAGGTTTCAGGCAAGGGGACTCCCTTTCGTGTGATTTCTTTAATTTGATTTTGAAGAAGATAATAATAGCCGCAGAACCGAACCGCTCAGAAAAAATATTTTATAAGGGAGTAAAATTGATGGCTTATGCCGACGACATCGACTTTATCGGTAAAAACCATGGCCATGTCTGTTCTGCCTTCTCGGGATTAGATAGAGAAGCAAAGGGAATGGGGCTGATGGGGAATGAGGACAAAACGAAGTACTTCTTCGGTCATCACACAAACAGTCAGAGCATATGCGTCTTGGCACCCACGTCACTGTTGACAATTGCAAGTTTGGAAAAGTAGACGACTTCTGGCGTGCTGTTTTGGACTCGGCTAAAATAACATAGGCGGTTACAGTGCCATTAAAGAAGAAGAAGAAGAGAGTCTTGTGGTATTTTTTGCAGCTGAACACCTGTAGCTTCACTCCGCTCGGCTTTACTCGCTCAGCACCGCTTTCTACGTGAACGTACTCTAACACCTTTGGCGTCTTTTTGTCTAAGTCTTTGTCAGACCGCTTGTCTTGCTAAGAATGTCCGTTGAATGATAAGAATCAATCTTATGTCAATTTCAACAAGACTAGGAATTCTTGACTACATTTTGTCTAGCGAATTGAAAATACAATACAGTTAGTTAAAACACTAACAAACAAACATTGATACTAAGGTAAAAGTACAGCAGTGCCGCATCATTGCCTTAAAATTATTGAAAGAAAAATCTTATCACCGATCACAACGATAAGATCGGTACATGCATCAGGTATTGCTAAATTGTGTTGTCAGCATACCAAGAATAGTCTTGACTGTGGACTTGGAAAGAAAAGGAATATTTTCCAATTACGAACAAATACCCAAGCGTTCTTGAGAAGTGACGTGAAAAGTGGAGGAAAGTGTGAAGCAAATGCGATTCAACATCCACAATAGCAAGCGCATATACATTACTCCTGAGGAGAGGTGGAACATATCGACAGGCATGAGAAATCGATTTTAATTCTTGGCAAACAGTTAACATTTTATTTAGTGTCCACGTATGTATTTGCTGTGATTAGCCGTGGATAATGGGCGAGTCGAATCGAATGTACAACAATCCTGCTGTGCAATCAAAATTTTATGGTTTTTATTAATAAAAGTGAAATCGAAGATTTCATAACAATGAAAAGTTTCACACTCAATCCATTTTATTGTGCCAACGATTTTCCGATGAATACACACATACAATTTCTTCAATACATATATGTATGTATGTGTCCAAGTATCCTTTTTTACGTCCATAGTTCAGCGATCGTGTAGTTGATAAGATCACTAGCATTTCGGTCTAATTCCAGTTGCACCCTCTTCGCTTGCGTCGGTTCCAAGCTGTCTATTGTTTTGCGCCGAGTAGTTGTGACACGATGCAATTGGAAACAAAGCGTCTCAATCATTTATTTATTTTTGTGTGGTGATCCTCATTGATTTTCAATAAGCTTGAAAATTATAGCCACACAGTCTCGTCGCTATGATTTTTCCGTCTCACCTATGCTGTACCTTTCTCTATTTTCTGTTTAATTACAAGGATTTCTTGACAAATCGCATTAATCTTGTGACACTTTACGAAGGATGGAGGATGACTTGGACGTTCAGCACCTTGCGCGTTGATCGCCACACAATGACACGCCTATTGTGTGACGGGGGTTTTTTTTTGTGGAAGTGAGCGAAAGGTGTGATATTTTTTTTTTCAAATCGGGATTCTTTCGCTGGTAACTCGAAGATGGTGGAAGGAGGGAGAGCGTTGAAGATCAGTGCTATCAGCAGGCAAAGTAACAATTGTCAACCTGTTTCTATTTGGTTTTACACCGAAAAATGAGTTTGTATTTACACGTTTTTTTCGATTTGTATCATTATGTTTATTGAATTTTATTTCATGGGCTCGAACAATGGTAGCTCACCCGCACGTTTTGTTGATAGGCGCGCGGACAATAGCTACCATTGTTGACTTTTATGGAAAATTATGAGTTTTTGTTGTATTGTTGCACTGCTATTTTTTGTATGTATGAATTTCTAGTTCTACAGTACGAGTGTGTGCAGACATTATGGTGCGATGAATGTTGATATGAAAACGTTTTTGGTAAAATCCACCTACCGATTTTTTTGTGTTCCTTTCATATTTTTCATTGCCTTCTATTCAGTTACTGTACAGTTTTTTATGCTTGTAATTTATTAATATTTAATACATTTTGCGTTTTTATTCTACTATAAATGAAGATGTCTATCTGAACTTGTTTCTACATATATGTTTGGTATCTGGGTGGGTGTTGGCACAAAGACGTCGAATCATTCAATATAATGGGGTAAGCTGTGTGTGGCCTATAAGAAAAACAAAACATATTCAAGACTAAAACATATTCGATAAGTTAATTCTTTATAAATTTAAGGAAAACTTGTTGATTTAGAATAAAACGCGTATACATTTATGTACATATCTGTGTTCGTCGAGAATCTGGCTTTAGTATAATGCGGTATTCGTAGATGTAAATGCATAACTTCCCAGTCGGCAAAATAAGACGAGTAGAGTCCTTCTGGGAGCCCTTATTTTGGATATTTTTAAGCGATAGGCCTACCGCACCCGACTCTTTTCTCCTTTTCATTTTGTATGGTATGGTATTATGCTTCAGCTTCCCTTAGAAGGGAAAAATTTACATAAAACAATAATGAAAGAGTTTGAATTTAAATTTGCAGCAGACAAACGCCGATGCGTCTGCTGGGATTTTTACTTTTATTTGACTTTCACTGCATGCAAAACCCACCTTCTCGTCTATCTTCGAATGGCTGCGCTATTGGAGGATCTGCTAATAAGCTTCCAAAGAGAAGGTCTTATTGAAAAAACCCATTCCTGAAGGCGTTTACTTAGAAATGCTCCCCATTTTACTAAATGAATTGTTCTGAAGCAGACTGAATTTGAAAGAAAAAATATATAACTTTCTTACTTAAGCCAATATACAGTAGCGGTAGATATAATAGACTCTTTAGTTAATTTTATGTTAAATAATTTTTTATAAAAGCCTGGCTAGTTGTACAATAAACGCCATATAAATACACCTTTCTAACATTGTATACAAATTATAAAAAATCGACAAACTTTCACCAAATTTTCAAACTTTTTATTCAGAATTTTTTTGTTTTTGGTATGCAGTTTTGTTGCCCACTCAAGTTTAGTAAAATAAAGTGCAAGTTTTATTTGGCTACAAAATACTGTTGATTTTTTTTTTTTGCTGACACTGTCACGCATTTTTTCCCACACAAAGTGTGCTCGACAATTTTTTTTATATGGAAGAGAATGCCTAGTATCGTCAACAAAAAAAAAAATTGTCAAAAATCAACGATATTTTCTAGCCACTTAAAACTCACACTTTATTTGATTAAAATTGAATGCGTTACACAACTACATACCAACAATTTTTCTAAAAACTCTGAATAAAAAGTTTGAAAGTTTGGTGAAAATTTTCGAATTTTTATAATTTTTGTATGTATATAGTTTGAAAGCTGGATTTATATGGTGTTTGTTGTCTAACTACCTGGGCTTTGATAAAAAAATATTAAACATAAAACAAACTAAAGAAATATAGCCTAAACTCTTCAAAGTACGACGAGTTTGTTATTACGAGGCGTCCAAAGACGACTTTTATAAGAAGGATTGGAGCGCAAATTTAATTTATTTTTCAGTTTGGTAGCTTTTTTAAATTTGAATAACTACGAGTTTTCATCACTTACTTAATACCATGAAAAATCAGTATTTACCACTTCCTCTTAGGTCTCGGTAGGTTAAAATTATTAGAGCCAGATTTTTCCCACACAACCAGGCCCACTATATTACCACAAGGTAAAAAAGGTGTTGAAATTCCCCACCAATACGCCGGCTTTTCTCAATTACGCTCACGATCCCGATGTCCAGGCAAACATAAAAGTTGCATTCTGAAATGCGGGGTCACCTCGCTTAAAGATATGTGGCATTGTATTATGGAACGATTTGTGTGTGAGTCTATAGCTTTCCCGGTTAAAATTCCTTGATCACTGCAAAACGTTAGTTTTTAAGCGCTCCACAGTTTTAGGATTATGCCCATAAATAAGTTCACTTGAGTAGCCTCATACAAAATTCCAAAGGTGTTCAGGTGAATGGAGGTGTAAGTCTGCCTGAATAAAAAATACATTATAATGTTCCAAAACACAGTCTCAATTTCTGAGAACAACGAAGAATCAACAATCGTGCTGAAGTATTAGCAATCTCAAACTGTACAAAATTATAGTTCCTTTTTGGTTATCTTATCAGATAGCCAATCAGCTACCCGGAAACTATACCCGAATGATAAAATCCAAGTCTATTAAAAACTGCTTTGACACACTTCAAATTTTGGCAGCTAAAAATACTGCAACATTTCCCCCTTTAACCGCATCTGTAGGACCAAACCATTTGGTGGCCTTCTTCGACATTCATAGTTACTGAGAGGGTTCGCTCTGAACAGTAAGTACTGGGCAGCAGTGGGGGGCCAAAGACAGGCCAGGCTTTCGGCTACTATTTCAATTGAAAGGATATTATTATTTTTCTCGGAACTATAAACAAACAAAAATAAAATCCTTTTTATTGTAATGATATGAAAGGATATTATTCTATTAAATACAAGCGACATCAGGCTACCTAGCAACCGACTACGATTTCACATGCGCCAAATAGTTGTACCTTGAATATGATGAGACTTACGAGTACGTACTTTGTGTTTGTCTGACCTGAACGCATGATTAATGAATTTTATGTAAAAATGCTTTACCCAATCTACAAGAAAGACCGTTAAAGCTTCAACAGACGGCAGCGTTGATCCGGATTAACTCGGACTTAATCAGGATCAACTGCAGTTAATTCCCGAGTTGATCCGGATCACCGCTGCCGTCTGTTTATGCTTTTACACCATATACGGTAACCACCACGGGATCAATCTCTTAATCGTCGCAGATTAAGTTTTATATCATATCAATGTTAGTTTTTAAAAATATCAGTGAGAGCGGGATCTATATATACCATCTCTCTGCCGAGTTCAAGAACGCTTTCGATAGCACCAAAAATAACTTTAATCCGGGATATCTTAACTTGTTATCCTCGTGAAACCAATACGGCTAAGTAAAATTGCACTGAACAATACCATCATTTCTGCCAGAATTTTTAAGGATCTCTCTGAACCGATACCAAACGAAATTTTAGACGGATTGAAACTCTCAGTTGGCACAGAACGAAAACAACTCTGCCAAAAACTCTAAGCTGGTTAAAACCCTAAAAAAACTCGGTAGCATTGTTATTCTCGAAATCGGTGAGTTAGGCTATACAAGGGACTCAACCAGGGGCGGACCCAGCAGCAATTCTTGGGATGGGGGAATTGGTTTTTTTCAAAATATATCGTGAATAACATACTAAAATAGTATGTACTGAACTAGACAAAGCACAAAATAAATGTTCAGAAAAGTGGAAAATTTTTGGAATTTTTAAAAAAGGAATTCTAAGAATTTTCTAGGTTTTATACACAAGTGCCATGAACATAGGAATTTTTCGACATTTTGTGATGTTTCACATCTTTACATTTTAGGCTGGATTTCAAAATAAATAAAATTCTCAAAATTTGGGAAAATTTTATACATTTCTAAAATCTCAATAATTTTGTACATTTCAAAATATTCTCATTTTACCAAAATTTCTAGAATCTCCCAGATTTCGATAGTTTTTAAAATTTTGGAATTATCCTAAAAATAAAAAATCTCAAGAAATTTAATAATTTCATAAAATTCAAAATTTTTGTTATTTTCTAAACCTCCGAAAATACTCAAACTTGCTGTGACTTTCAACTATGTAAGATATTATCGAAAATACATCAAAAAAAGTAAAAAAAGTTAAGTTGAAAATTAAGTCATTGGAAAATTTTGAAAATTCAGTCAATTCGAAGAATTGATAGGCATTTTTCACCAGTGTGTTATAATTATATGATACAAATATAATTTTTCAGAAGAACAACGAAATTGATCAATCATTGCGCAATTATCCGGACGCAGATACGGTCAATAATTGCGCAAAGTTGTAAGTGCTCACGATGTTGCAGGAAAACTGCACTCACATGTGTTCAAAGGGTTCCTTAATTATTTTTTCTACAAAAATTTATAATATTGTTTTAAAACTTCTACTCGTTCCAAAAGGGGTATTTTTACCTTAATGATAAAAAGATTACCAAAAACTCATGAAACAGAACGAAGCAAGAAAATCAAATATCAGTATTTTCTTTAAGTTTTCCTAAATATTACACTGTACAGCACTCGGCTGGGTATTGGACCAAACGAATTTTTTTAAGAGATTGAGTCATAATTAAAAAAGTAATTTCTCCGTTTTTCGAAGTTAGCCTCCAAAATCGAGCTATGGGCCTACGATGTTCGAAATTGGATCTTTGGTAAAAAATTATTTTTAATTATTGTATGAATGAGTGGAGAGTCCTCGTCTGGATGGAGCAAGGCGCTGGCACAACAGTTGCAGAATCGCTTCCTCCTCTTCTTCATCTTGAAAACTTGTACAGAGGTCATGTAATCGCACGCCTAGGAAATAGGCATGCCTGCCAATTAGGCAGTGTGCTGTTGTAACTACTAACAAATTGATATTCTGTTTATTTAAGTTCAGTAGTAGGCCAGTGCGTTCAGCGCTGACCGCCGGCCATAGTTTCCTACATAAAAGACAAACATTAAAGAAATTTGGCTATAAAAAGAATCTCTTCGAGCAGTTCGAGGCAAAACTTTGTTTTGGAAACGGTGAATCACTTTCCTTCGAGTTCATCCATATGACATTTTAAAAATAATATTCTCTGTTTATCTGGCATAATCAACTACAGTTACTTCACTTTGAGCATCCTTTTGTATCATTTGTATGCCCCTTTACAAAGAAGGGAGGCTATTATACAAGTTATCCTCACCAGAAACTGAGTTGAAATATGAATAAAAATAAGAACTGATTTCCTGAAAGGTTATAAGCCTTTACGAGTATTTTGAGCCTTATCCGATTTACCTGAAAACGTCTCCGACTCTCCGTCCGAGTTCCTGAAATTTTAGCTTGGTTTGTCTTCGAGTAACTACGCCCTAGCTTTAGGGCCTATGCCATTGATATTGGCAGACATGTATATTCGATAACCAACAATTAGTTCTTCCAAATTTGATACATTTTTTGAAAAAATCGTTTAACGGTAAAATGTCTATACTTGTACTCGACTTCTGCACTAAACTTTTGAATAACTTTAACTATAATTTTTTTTGCCGTTTTAGTTTTTTTTGATATTCGTCAAAGCGGCCACATCAAGAAGTTATGAATAATAAAAAACAGCAAACAATTTTCGAAATGTTACATCCCTGCAGCAAATCAAACTGGTCCAGAACTTGCGCTGAGCTAGCCTGAAAAGGGACGGTGTAAATATTGGAAGGAGTTTAGTATTTCCTTAGCTCTACAGCCGCATTTAGGTGAGCATTAAAATGCCCCACAATGATTCCAAAAGTAAAACGCAAGTAAAAACGTTGAGTCTTAAAGTTGAAATGTTTTATTCGGCTCATCGCCGTTCTTTTATATGCTTACAATCTACCTTATGAGTAATCTAATTTACAAACTTACATTTCTAAGTTGTTAGTCATGCTTATGATTCTACGTTGTTGTGCATGCATACATAAATGTATATGGGTTCAATCGAGTTTATGTTATTGGAGAAGTGCAGCGCAAGCTAAATTGATTTGAGTACTTTGGCCTAGTTATTGCCAAAAGTATATTGAACTTTTTACTTAATATTGTGTGAACATTTTGTTTTGCTTAGCTGTCATGCTACACCTCCTCTCTTTAAAAGAATGCTCATACATTTGGGTTAATGTATGAGTATTCTATTTCAATGACTTATTCAGTAACAATTAATTATTAGGTAATAAAATGTTTGGCTCACTTAGCTTATCGTTTATTGTTATGCTATTGGAAAAAGGTTTTCTTACTTTATTTTGTTTACATTTGTTTCACATGTGTCTTTATTGTACTGACTTTTTTTGTATTTTGAACATGATATCGATGGCTGAGTGGAAGATCGACCTATCTCGGCAACCAGTTCGAAAACGCTCTATCTCAAAAAACTTTTCAAGAACGCCCTATTTCAGAATTCGTTTCAAAAGCGCCCTATCTCAGCTGCCGATTCAAAAACGCCCTATATCAGTATATTTTCAATACATTTTGAAGTGAGATAGGGCGTTTTTGGATCGAATTTTGAAATAGGGTGTTTTTCAATTAAATTCTGAAATAGGGCGTTCTTGAAAAGTTTTTTTAGATAGAGCGTTTTCGAACTGGCTGCCGATATAGGTCGATCTTCCACTCAGCCATCGATATGTTGTATTTAGTTTTCTTTGGTTTGTGTGCCTGTTTATAAAAATGGATAAATGAGTGTTTATTGTTTGGTTGTTTTTTTTTTTTTTTT
>NW_023458560.1:17337903-17341296 GCF_013731165.1 Rhagoletis pomonella
TTTTTTTTTTTTTTTTGTTATTACTAGTGGAGTTATATTGCTTTAAGTCTATTCTTATGAATTATAATTTCTTTATTGTTTTTATTACTATTTCCTATGCTATGCGGTATTAAAGTAAAATTGTTGTTCTCATCGATATTCTTAACTTTGTAGTATCCGTTATATCTATTTTCTAACTTATGGGAGGCCTCTTCTCTAACTAATACTAAATCTCCTATGTTTATTTCCTTACTATAGCTACTTTTATCATAATTTGTTTTTTGTTTTTCTTTAGCCTCTTGGACTAATTTCCTAGCTCTTTGCTGTGCTATTTGAAGTCTATATTTTACTTCTTTGTCATAAGCTTCGTAATTGTACAATGGGCTGATTTTATTTTCTTTTAAAAAATCGTAGTTCGGTGGGTTTTTTGCAAATACTAATTCAAAAGGACAATATTTATGTGTGGTTGATGGCGTCGTATTGTAACAATACGTGAAATACCTGAGGTATTCATCCCAATCATCTTTGTCACTGGATATGTATGAACGTATATATTCATTGAATGTCCAGTGACTGCGTTCTACAGTACCCAAAGTTTGATGATGATACGGTGTTGAAGTTTTATGTTCAATTTTTAACAGTTTACACAGGTCTTTGAATAAGTTGTTTTTGTATTCTGTGCCCATGTCCGTCATTATTGTATTCATGCGTCCATAAATCAAAATGAAATTTTCGAACACTGCTTTAGCGACTGTTGTTGCGTGTTTGCTTGGGACTGGGATCGCTACCAAGTATTTGGTTAGGTCACATATGATGGTAACTGCATATTCGTTTCCATTTATCGATTTCGGTAATGGTCCGACTGTATGATTTGTACAATATCAAATGCCTTCGGAGGTGTCTCCGTTATTGTCATTGGTTCTTTTATATGCTTATTGGTCTTATTCTTCTTGCAGTGGATGCAGTTTTTTATGTATTTTCTTATGTCGTTTTTCATATTCAGCCAGCTATACTTCTTCTTGATTTTATCTGTCATGCGATTTATTCCTGGGTGGCCACCACTAATAGGATCGTCATGATATTTGTGCAGAATTTCTTTTATTTTCCCGGGATTTGTCACATATATAACCTCTGGGGTTAGAGCGATTGTTAGCTTTTTGAGTACTTTGTTACCCATTTCTATAAATTTGCCTACTGCAGTATAATTACTTTTAAACAATTTGTCCCCTAAGGACAACTGTATTTGTACAAGTCCTAAATTGCCGGCTTCTCTTTCAAGCCTGGTAAAGAATTGTCCTAGGTCAATCTTATCCTCAACAATTAGGTTGCTTGTATCCAAAGTGCTACAAATTTTCTTTCCTTTTTTGAAATATAATTTCGGAGGAGTGAAAACGAGCTCGACATGTCTTTTTACTTCAAATTTATTTAGCGCTTCGTAAATTTTGGGGTTCTCTTTGTGACTTTCTTTATTTTCAGCATTACTGCTGGTCTGTTTCGCTGCTGATCTTGTTGTTATTTTTAATATTTTACTTGCTTCCACTGACATATCTTTTAAGTTTGTAATTGTTATGCGGGATAATGCGTCCGCAATATGATTTTCTTTTCCGGCTATATACTCCACTTCAAAATCGTACTCTTCTAAATCGAGTCTTACTCGTGTCAGCTTAGATGAAGGGCTCTTCATCGAGAATAGGTATGTTAAAGGACGATGGTCAGTTTTAACTAGAAATTTTCTGCCATAAACATATGGTCTGAAGAAGGTTATGGCCCAATGGATTGCGGCCAATTCTTTTTCTATTGTGGCTTTGTTGGTTTCACCTTTGGTGAAGGACCTAGAAGCGTAAGCAATTGGTAACTGTTTGCCATTATGTTCCTGACTAAGGACTGCCCCACAAGCGTACTCACTAGCGTCTGTTGTTATGCAGAATTCTTTAACGAAGTCTGGGTATTGCAAAAGTTTTGGACTAATTAATGCTTCCTTTAAATAGGCAAAAGCTTTTTGACATTCTTCTGTCCATTCGAAGGAAACATTCTTTTTGCAAAGCCTAGTTAATTTTCGTGAGTGCTCTGCGAAATTCGGTACGAATCTTCTGTAATAGTTGCAGAACGCTACGAATCTCTTAACTTCATCCGCTGTTTTGGGTGTTGGGTAATTTTGAACTGTTTCAAATTTGCTTGGGTCGGGTAATATTCCATTGTTTGTACATTTATGTCCTAAATAAGTTACTTCTTGGCTGAAAAATAGGCATTTATCTGGATGTAATTTTAGGTTGAATTTTCTGCAAGTGGAGAATACGTCTCTTAAATTTTTTAGCATGTGGTTTTCAGAACAACCTAATACAACTAAATCATCCATGTAGAGAAATGCTTGAGATGGCTTGAGGCCTGCAAATGCTAGGGTCATCATTCTTTGGAATGAATTCGGTGCTACTTTTAATCCGTAGGGTAGTCTTTTGAATCTATATGTGCCATTATCGGCTGTAAATGAGGTTATATCCCTGGAGTCGGGGTGTAATTCGATTTGATGAAAACCTGACATAAGGTCTAGGCATGAAAAATATTTTGCTCTTCCAAGTTGATCTAAAATATCGTCAATTCTTGGAAGTGGGAATTTGTCTGCTGCTAGCTTTTTATTTACCTGTCTGTAGTCTACCACTAATCTCCATCTTTTTTCTGTTTTACCTGGGAGTAATTTTTTAGGGACTAATAAGATTGGGCTATTATATTCCGATATGGAGGGTTCTATTATGTCATCTTCGATTAACTTATTTACTTGTTTGCTTATTGCTCCTTTTTGCGTTTGAGGCAATCTATAATTTTTTATGTAAACAGGAGTGTCATCCTTCATGTATAATTTTTGTTTGTAGAAATTATTAGAGGAAATTGGTTCTGTTTCTAGTGCAAATATGTCTATGAATTCTGTGCATAGTGTTGTTAGTTGAGAGTTGACAAATTGTGGAAAGTTTTTTGTTAATCTTTTTAAATTCTCTGTTTCATTGCAATTTTTATCGTGTGTGGTTGTTTTAATTAGTGTGTAATCGTCTAAATTTTCGGTATTGATCTTGTAATTTTGAATAGTTGTGTTTTTATGTGTTGTGTTGATAATTCTAACAAAAGTTTGATCTTTATTTGTGATAGTGTTTGCTATGAAAATGCCTTCAGATAATTGTTGGTGTGGTATGAAGATGTTTTTGTTATCGGTGTTTACTTTGACTTGTCTAATGACTTCAGATCTAGCAGGGATAGTAAGTGTGTTGACAGACAGACAATTTGTTAGGTGCATTGTTATTGTTTGGGGGAAATCATATGGCCTTAGGATTAATTTATCCTCTGTTTTGCCATAATCTAAAATACAATTGTATTTCTTTATGAAATCTAGTCCTATTATTCCATCGCATGGGATTGGAAAGTCGT
>NW_023458560.1:17341396-17343993 GCF_013731165.1 Rhagoletis pomonella
ATCACCTTTTAAATCCGCTTTAATTGTGCCTAATGTGCTAGTTATTCCTTGACCAATGCCCTTTAAATCTGTAATTTGTTCTTTATTAATTTTGTGAATTTTACTAATTTGATGCATTTTTATAATGGAAATGTCTGCTCCCGTATCAATTAAAAAATTTGAAATCGAATTATTTAGGGATGTCCTTGTGGATATATAGCTGTTTAGATTTAGATTCAGTACACATATTTTTCTTTCTATTAATTTTGAAGTGGAGCTTCCTGGTTTTCCGTCTGGGTGCAGCTGCGCACATTGCGGGTCTGGTTGTATGATCTATTGCCGTTTTGGGCTTGTGATCCTCTTCGGTTATTATTATTATTGCTGTACGACCTCGAGTTATTGTTGTATCTCGGTTGTGGTCTGAATCTCCGATTTTGGTAATTTCCATAGTTGTTACTTCGGTATCCTCCCCGGAAATTGTTCCTGTACTGACTGTTGTCGTACGTTCAAAATTGTATTCGAGCTGCCTGTTATTTCGGTACAGCTGTTGGTGAACTTAGAGATCGCATCGTTCATTGTTGTGAACGTTCCCGCTTGCATTATCATTTTAACATTATTGTTGGAGCTGTTTTTACACATTGCCTTGACGGCTGCCTGTGTAGAATATCTCGTTGCTAAGTCTGGGTTTAATCCATCCGAGATATATGCTCCTTCTAGTGATCTGGTAATTTTTTCTATTTCCGCTGTGTATTGGTTAGCAGTTTTACTACGTTGTTGAACGTTTAGAAGTTTAGCGGTTAAAACCTCTACCGATTCACCTTTTATCGCGTTTTTGAGTTTTGTTTTTATTTGTCCAATCGTGTTTTCATTACTGATGAAGTTTCTTGCCGTTCCTTTTAGCTTGGTCTTTATCATTGTTATTGCTAAAAGTTCGTGCTCATCCTTGATTTGATCAAGTATGTCGAGGGCATCTAAGAAGCTGTGTAAGTATTCTGGCTTCCCATCAAACTCTGGGAGTACTGACGAGGCGGTTTTAATGAATTCGACTACTGTTTGTACCATTGTGACGTTTATGGTTGGGATGTTTACTTTTTTGGTGTCTTCCCCTTGACTTAAAGAGGGTGATGGAGTCCGGCTTCGGACGCGTTCTGACAGAAGTAAGTTAAAATCAACCTGGAGATTCTCTTCTAATGTGGTTGGTATTGTTACTTCTATATTGTGTCTAGCTAACGAAGATACAAGTTTATCTCGTACTGCAATGAAAAATTGGTAAGCTTCCTTTTGGTGTTCTGTGGTAAGTATGCGATTTGCTACATTGATCACCTGTCTAATGTTATTAAGGGCTTCCAAGATTATGTTCAAATGTTTTACTATAGTTTCCGTTGTTATAGGAATACTCTTATTTATACATTTGTATGATTTACTAGCTTTAGTTTTTTTCGTCAGTTAACGTGTCATGGATTTCTTTCCATTGATTCATTTCTGGTTTAAAACTTTTGGCATTTTTGAAAGTTGTTTCTTTTTATTGAGAGAGTTATACGCGTTGTTGTACATTGTTTAATTGTCTCAATTTGTTTTTAATGTAATTTTTTATCAAGATTACCATTGCGACAATTAAACATGTAGCTACGCATGCAAAAGCGGTCAACCACTTATCGGGAACTTCTTCCTTGTTTTCTACGATAGGATGTGGTTGATATTTAATTACTTTAGTTTCGTAGGTGTTTTCACCTGAGGTTTCTTTTCCTACTTCGTATCCTGCTATTCCTATTAATATGCCGTTTAGTGCAATTTTCCACCAAGTCATTTTTATGTTAATAATATTTTACGGTTGAAAAAAAAAATGAATGAGAAAAACAATTTTCCTTTTTATTATTAGTTCTTGTTTTTTAATTTAATAAAAAAAATTTTTTTTTGGGTTTTTATTAGTTATAGCTATCTTATTTGTGCTAACATTCTCCTTGTTTCTTGTTGTTGACGTCTACTAAGGTGGTTTCCCTGTTCATACTATAAATTTCCTAATGATCCTTTTGGTTGTTCTGCGTTGTTGTTGTTGCTGGGTTCCACCCAGTTTTGTGCAGATCTTTTAGTTTGGTTATCAACTTCTTCTTTTGTTGCCCGCGACTGATGTTAATTATTCGCTGTAGTTCTGCACATTCTTTTTGGTGCCTTCGCTTTCTACCTCCACGTTTTTTGGGTTTATGTTCGCAGCTTATTCGTTGCCTAAACTCTTGTAAGTTAGCTTTTTGGCGGTTTTGCCTTTGCCGGTATTCCTCTAGGGATATTGGTTTGGGTCCTATTACAATTTTTGTAGGGATGTATTTGGGGTATTCTTCTGCGTTTTTCGATCCTTCCGGAACGTATTCCTCTACCATAATGTACTGGCAGGGTCTTGATAGAGTTGGCAGGGTCTAGATTTGGGTTGGTAGGATCTTGCTTTGAGCTGGCAGGATCTAGCTTTGAGCTGGTAGGATCTAGCTTTGAGCTGGCAGGATCTAGCTTTGAGCTGGCAGGATCTAGCTTTGACCTGGCAGGATCGCCATGTAAATATTGGAAGGAGTTTAGTATTTTCTTAGCTCTACAGCCGCATTTAGGTGAGCATTAAAATGCCCCACAAT
>NW_023458560.1:17344093-17376739 GCF_013731165.1 Rhagoletis pomonella
AGAAAATGTAAGATTATATTGAGAAAAAGTAAATTGAAATGAGATTGCGTTAATTGAAATTGAGCAGTGTAAGTTCAAAATGAGAAAATATAAATCCAAATGAGAAAGCGTAAAATGGAATTGGGAATTTATAGCTTGATATTGGCTGCGTTTCTTTATACATTCCGGATAATCCCATTTCACAGCCGGAATAAACAGAATGCGTTTGAAATATACGTCAACATATAATCAGGAACGTTCTAAGGAATAAGTAAACAAAAAAGTTTATTCCAAACGTTCAGAATGAATAAAGAAATGCAGCCATTGAGAAGTGTAAATTCATATTGAGAATGTGAAAATTCAAAATAAGCAAAAGTAAATTCAAAATGAGAAAAAAATAGATTCAAAATGAGATAATATAAATTTGAAATGAGATTTTGTAGGGTACTGAAAATCAAATTTTATTAAAAACAACATTTATCAATGTAAGTAAACAAAGATGTGACCAAGGAACATTACACCCCAACATGCATATTATTTAATACATGTGCGTCTGTATGAAAATTAGTTAAGTGCTGTACAGCCCTTGCGAAATCTCCTCCAGTTATTGTTATTTTCGCGTTATCTATAACTGTTTCCAAATACTGTAAGCTCTGTTCGAAAAGTCCGGAGGGATGAACATTTGGCACACGCAGGTTCGCTTTTACTTCCATTTTAACTATAGCCCAAATGTTCTCTATTGGATTTAACATTGGGGAATAAGGACCTAGACACAAAACTGCTTCTCCTCCCGAATTGTCTGCCACTTTCCTTTCTATCGAAGAGTGACATTGGTCATTGTCGCAGACCATTACCAAATCCCGCACATTATTCCCCATGTTTTGCCAACGCTCAATGAGTCTTCCTACCCAGCGCCACCCCACGCTTCGGTCGTGTGGTTGTTACTGAAAGAAAAACCCAATTTCTTCTGTTTGATATTTTACATTATCATCTTGAATTTCGTTTTTCTCATTTTGAATTTAAGTTTGCTCATTTTGAATTTACTTCTTCTTATTTTAAATTTACACATTCTCAATATGAATTTACATTTCTCAATATGAAGTTGTATATTCTCAATAGAATTTTACACTTTCCCATTTTGATTTACATTTTCTCATTTTAAACTTACATTTCTCAATTTCAATTTACGCATTCCCATTAAAAATTACAGTTTCTCAATATAATCTTACATTTTCCCATTACAATCTCATAATTTCTCATTTTGAACTTGAAAAGGTGTAGAAGTAATACGATTACATATACAAAACATTCATCCTATGAAAGGATCCCACAAAACTTTACGGCTACAAAGCATTGCTTTCACTTTGTTGTGGTATCACTACGGTGACCATATTAACCAACGTAAAATAAAGGACATTTTTTTTCAAACTGTTTTGGAAATACGTACATACAACTTGTATGATAAAAGTACCTTACCCATATCGTAATTTAAATCAAATATTTACCAGTTAATTATGTTATTTAACTGTACAAGTTCCCCTTCTATAGCGAAAAATTAAGCCAAATCCTTTTCAAGGACTTCGCCATCCTTTACTACCAAAATGCGTTTACCATAATTCATACCGCACGACGAAGCCCGCACACAGTGGTTCAAAATTGGAATTTAATGTTCATAATGCACCGGAACCTTCATTTCTCAACCAATTTTTACTAAAAACCAAACAAATATTTATTTTGGTGAGTATTTTTTTATAACATTTCAAATTTTTTTTTATGTCTTTTTTTTTGTTTTGGGAGAGCCATACAATTGGTTTCAACTAGTTTTGTTTTTTTATATAACATTCATTAACTGGAACAGGAGAATACATTTTCTTCAAAATTGCTACTTTATCTGCATTTTGCACTAAAAAATTTAATATAATCAAATAAAAGTTCAGGCATCTGGCTCAGCTGGTCTTTTGCAAATATCGTAATAATAATATTAATAGATTGGCGCTTACACATATGTTAGTGTTTGGCCGAGCTTCTCCTCCGATTTGTGGCGTGCGCCTTGATGTTGTCGCACAAACCGGAGAGAACTACAGTTTTACGCCGACTCCGAACGACGATTGTATTTTTATGAGAAGTTGTTTTTCATGGCAGAAATACACTCGGAGGTTTGCCATTGCCTGTCGAGGGACGACCGATGTTAAGAAAAAACCTTTCTCCATATTTCTGCGATGTTGTCTTGACCAGGGCTTGAACCCAGGTGCTGATGAGTGAAAGCGCGCACTGCTTACCACTACACCACAGCGGCCGACAAAATATCGTAAGCTTCCATAAAAAAAAATAAAAATTAATCATATTAAGTGAAACAAGTAAGAAAGTCTAAGTTCGGGCGGAGCCGAACATTAAATACCCGGCGCAAGTATTAAATATATGTTTTCCACCTTTCCGAAAGCTACCGCTACATGATAAGCCGGGGTGTATACATTTTAAGTAAATTAGCGTCCTTAAATTTCGAAATATTGAAATTTCAAGCATATCTGAAATTTACCGTTATATGAAAAGCGGCCTCAATTTTAGTCCGATTTCAACCATCTTCAACGGTTTGCTTTTATGTGGCAAGCACAATAACCATACCGAGCTTGGTACAACTTGCTAGAACGGTTAGCGAGATACATATATGTGATCACAAGTGGGCGGTGCTACGCCCATTTTCCAAAATTTTGTCATAAACGTATTTCTTGGTAAAGAATTGTTGCAATCATCAATTTTGAATAAATTAGCTTCAATATTTACTGATTTATCGAAGATTTTGTATTTCTCGAAATTACCGTTATATGGGATGTGGGCGTGGTTATTGTCCGATTTTAGAAATTTTCGGCCAGTTGGTATGCTGTACCAGGACCAACAACTGTGCCAAGTTTGGAAGAAATTGGTGTAGCGGTTACCAAGATATACACATGTAACCATAAGTGGGCGTGGCTACGCCCATTTGCTAAAATTTTGTAATATTCTTATTTTTCGTCTAAAACTCATTGCAAATATCAATTTTGAGTGAATTATCTTCAGTAGTTACTAAAATATCGCAGTTTTCGTTTTTCTGAAAATTACCGTTATATGGGAGGTAGGCGTGGTTATTGTCCGATTTTTAAAATTTTCAGCCATTTAGTATGCTGTACTAAGGCCAACAATTGTACCAAGTTTGGAAGAAATTGGTGCAGCGGTTACCAAGATATACACATGTAACCATAAGTGGGCGTGGCTACGCCCATTTTCCAAAAATTTATAATATTCATGTTTTCCGTCTGAAACTCATTGTAAGTATCAATTTTGAGTGAATTATCTTCAGTAGTTACTAAAATATCGCAGTTTTCGTATTTCTTAAAATTACCGTTATATGGGAGGTAGGCGTGGTTATTATACGATTTCGCCCATTTTCAATACCATCCGTCCCACGCCCAAAAGAAGTTCACGTACCAAGTTTCGTTAAGATATCTCAATTTTTACTCGAGTTATCGAGTGCACAGACGGACGGACGGACGGACGGACAGACAGTCACCGCTTAATCGATTTCTCTTTTCATTCTGATCATTTATGTATACATTTGTCTATATCTATCTCGATTCGTTTTGCCTGTTACAAACAACCGTTATGTGAACAAAGTTATAATACCCTTGTGCACAAGTGCGCTCGGGTATAAAAATTGAAGGCTCCAGTGAAGTACGAATTCAGTGGAACTGGAAACGTCAGCGTGCAACACCATCCTGGGCACAACTTTCCCCGTGCTTTATAGATTGTACAAAGATTTCCGATTAAATAGAAACCCTTAAGTGGGGTGAGAAACAAACTGGCGAAGGTTTTTATTATATTTCATTAGGGACATTTTTATTTTTCATATTCTGCGTTTAAAAATTTATCAACTCTGAAATTATTAACTCTGAGAAATACAGAGCCGATTTAAAGGACAGTTAAAGAAATAAAGGACAAAAGGCGTCCTTTATTTTGACAAAACTTATAAAGAACAGGGGGTTAAAATAAAGGACTGTCCTTTAAAATAAAGGACGGATGGTTACCGTAGGTATCACTAACTTTGTAAAATAATACCCACACTTTAGAATTTGGCGGTGTAATTGCTTAAAACTATTTTTTCATGAAAACGAAGCAATTATTTTCGACAGGATATGGCACTTGACTAAATCGATTCGATACAAGTACTATTCTTTCGATACCAAGTAAGTATCGAAACAACGATTCGAGTAAAAAAAGTAGTTGGTATCGAACCAAAAGTATCGAGTACATACTCGTATTTACTTGTATCGGAACATCCCTACTCACAACAATATTCTTAACCTTTAAGTACCGACGTATGGTCTGACAGACATTTTGAGAGTTCCAAAAGTGTAGTTGCATGTCATGAACGAACGAATAAAGATCATCCAGCACGGCGTGCGAGAAAAAAGTTATTTTTTTGCAGTGACGTCATTTTTTCGCCGCCATGTGAATAAAACGGAATGAAACCTGTGTGTGAATGAAAGAACCGATTAAAAAATGACGTCATCAACCATTATTTTTTTCTCAAATGCAATTACAAATACACGGTTGCCGTGCTGGGTGATCTTGTTAGTTGGCTCATGGTTGCATGTGTTAGCGAAGACGTATCCCCCGTGCTTCTCTCTACCCTTCGGATAACCGCTCGGAAGCGTTCGCGGAGAGTGGCTGTATCGGCGCGTGGTTTGTCAGACCACTCGTCTGTACTTTTATAACTTTTTTCTAGAGTGTAAGCAACTATGCTCAATGACCTAAATGTATTTGCTAACCAAAAAGTATTACTTCAGTAATATAATCCAAAATATATGATTTGAAATGCTTCTTCGAATCACGTCACCAATATTGTTTGTCCGAAAATTCTTTAAAACTTCCCTATTTAAGGTATGTAGATACGCCAACTGCTGTTGCATTGTCCAATTTCCGAAATTGCTTCGCATAATTTGCAAAAGTATCCTCAAAATTTCATATGCGCATATGAAAAGTTTTTCGTCTTCCACTTTTATTAGTTTTTTTTTTGTCTTTTAGTTTTGTTTAGAAATATGTAAGTAAATGTGATAGTCAGGTGGCAGTGAGGTTGTCCGTTCGGTTGTTGCATTTGGTGGCCATTACACAACTTTTTTTCGAACCCATAATACATACATAGATACTTGCGTCCTTCGTAAAAACCAAGTGGCTTGCTACTTCTACATACATATCAAAACATTCAAATAAATACAAAAGTTGTGGGAAACAAGAAATTATTTTATGACAAATTTACCTGATTTGATTAAATTTTGCGAGAAAGCTTACATATTTGTACATACATATATATGTATGTGATTGCACACAAATACTAGTGCGCAGTGTTGTTGAGTTATGGTATGGTAGTGTGTAGATATGTACATATATATGGCCTTTTAAAGCCGAGTGTGCATATGTTTACGCATTTTTTGCCATATGCGTTATGAGGATATTAGTATTGCCATCGAGGTAATTGGAAAAATAAATCGGTACACAGATGCGGATTATTTGGTATTTCGTTTATATGTAGTTACATATATTCAAACTTAAAAAAATTCGTTAAGCTCCTATAAGAACTAAAGGGGGAAACTATTCCATACGTAGCAGATGTTGTTTTGTGGGTATTAGGATGACACGAAGTGACCTCCTAAGCTGAATTTTTTTTTTGCTGTCGAAGACGTTACCAGGTAAGGAAGTCATTCAACGAATTTTGCAGAGAATAAGGTCTGGGAACCACGCAGAATTTGGGCTGTGCATAGATCGAGTCAGAAGGAGAGTCGAGGGACATTCTCATGAATACGCGCCGTGCGGGGTCGACGAACTTGAGTCCGCTGCTCTACACTTATCAAAATCCCACTCAGAGAACCATTTGCAGAAATTTCTTTAGGTAGAAGATATAACATTTAGCAATTCTCAGTGACGCAGTATTACTTACCATATTTTAAGAAGATTCGGAGGCAGCCCGTTCGATAGTAGAAGCAATTTTTAGAAAGTGCTTTATACTGAATCTTATTCCGCGAATCTTGAGGAAGATTTAAGTAGTACTCATTCGTAAAGCGGGGAAGCATGGCCAAAAAAATACCAACCACATTAAATTAAATGGCCTTTGAGATGCTCTGAGAGTTGTATTTAAATGACAGAACTTCCAATTTATTTTACTCTCGACATGCCCAAGTGGTTTGCACTATTGCGAGTTAGCTCTGGTGTAAACAGTTTGTATGTAGGAACACGATTTGCGATACGATTTGCTCGATAGTTTTAAAAGCGATATTTTTTGGAATAGAGTATCAGAACGCTAGGATCCTGACAAATGTTGAATGCATATTACAAACTTAATGGCCCAAAGTTAATTGGCAGCTTATCAACATAATTCTCAATATGCGTCATATTCCCGATATGAATTTCGCTTTAAAGATCAGAAATTTGAATTCGCGGCTTACGAGTTGTAAGCCAACACATAAACCTCTACATGCGCAAACACCTAGCTACTTAATTGCAAAGAGTTCATTCTGTATTAGTAAACGTTTTAAAATTTGGTATCGTTTCTTTAAGTGAGTACAATATCGTACTCTCGGTTCGATATCGTGCCCCTGTTTATATGGCTTCCTTTATAGAAAATGTCAGTGCAGATTCTATACAGAAGAAGGTCGTGAACACAGATACGACTCATGGATGCCATCGGAGAAGGTGAACCCTGCCGAATAGATTTCCAAAGAAGTGAGAAGCACCCCGCAAGAAGGAGTGATTTCACCGCTACAATTAAACTCGATTAAACCAAGATCCCCAGAAAATGAAGGAGGCGATCTTAACCGAAAATATAGCCATACTTGTCTATTTCCTTCGATTATAAGCGAAATTCTCGAAAATAGGTTCCTTTTCTCTTAGAATGACTCCGGGAAGTGTCCTGATTCTCTTTAAAAATAAGGCAAAATTACCTCAGTTTACAAAACCTTAATTTAGAAGTGAAGCTCTCAATCTTAATTTGAGGTAGGGAATTTAGGCGCACTACCTAGCCTAAAGAAACCTAAGCCTGTATGTTTACGGCGTAAGAGTCTTTAAAAAACTTAGCACAGGACAAAGGTCAGGTTCTGATGACACGCAAAAGCGTTTGCAATTAAGGATGCGGAAAGGTACATAAACCACCAAGCTCCGTGAGAACGAAGGTAAATATTTCTTCCAGATGGCCAGGCATTAATTTGGATGCTCTTCTCTCCTTCTTCGTTGGGCAACTTGTGGATGACTAATAAATTTGAAATTACAGAGGCATATGCCTGAATGAGACAGCGTTAGCGATGTACGTCTCTGCACAAATTGTGTTCCCAGCGGTCTACATGGCCGCGTCACCCAGGGAAATAGAAAGCAGAATTAACTAAATTTACCGTTCGAAAGTTAAGCGGAGATGAAGCTGTACCTAATAGTATAGGATTACGAACAGATCGGAAATACTTGTGACCCACTAAAAACCAGGACTCTGTTCGGAATGAGCAAGAAAAATACCTGCAATCTTACGGGAGTCTGCATAGACCACTGAATCGTGGGTGTGTATTAGGGTGGTCCAAATATAAATACTTGAGGGGGAAAAAAGTTTAAAATGTTAAGCTCCCACCCCTGGGATATTCTAAATAAAGAAGCCCATATTTTTTATTAATAAAAAAATATATCCCGAACTGTCTCAAAGCCCAAGAAATTGTCGATGTATTTTATATGGGAAAAACACTTTTTCATAGAAATGGTATAGAAATCTTGCACATCAATATTTTTCGGTCGGAAAATTCAGCTTCCCTTTAGAAGACTTCCAATAACAATACCCAACTTTTTCTATTTAACCATTTTTAAATACAGGGTGGGCAAATGAGACCTACAAATATTAAACACGTATAACTTCCTGGTTTTATAATATTACTGTTGTTTTCTTTCTGCATGTTATAGTTAATCTCTTGAAAATCATAATGGATACTTACAGCAATACCACTAACAACGAGTACAATACGCTATTCGTTTTACACAATTAGCCAGAAAAATTGATTTTTTAGGTAATGTTTTTGTTGTCCGATGAAGCACATTTCCAAGCAAAACTGTAAACTGTGGGGCTCTGAAAATCCAAGGGCAACACACCAGCCCAGTTACATCCATGCAGATGCACTGTTTGGTGCGATGTTATGGCCGAAAAAGTTATCGGCCCATATTTTTTCGAGAATGAGGATGAAACGCCAGAAACGATTTCTGGGGCTTCTTACAGAACAATTATTGACAACTTTTTGCGGTCAACGGCAGAGCAACATCCCAATCTATGGATCCAACAAGATGGAGCGACAGCGCACACTGCTAGGCAAACTATGGACCTATGAACTCTGGATGTTAGGTCTTATTTCATCCGCCCTGTATTAACTCTTTCTATAGGCCCGCCGGAAACCTAAACAAATGCTTTGAGGGACCCATAAACATCTTCAGTATTAAAAAATAGTAAAATAAACAATCTTTATATAATACGTGAAGGGATTTTTTGTGCAGCATAAAAGATCTGCACCGCTCGCCCGA
Source organism: Rhagoletis pomonella (assembly GCF_013731165.1). NCBI lineage: Eukaryota > Metazoa > Arthropoda > Insecta > Diptera > Tephritidae > Rhagoletis > Rhagoletis pomonella. Next base: position 17,352,644 of record NW_023458560.1, read on the forward strand.
TTTTCCAAAATGAGATGTCAAATTAAAGCGTTGGGACTGTAGATCTCCAAACTGGTTTTAGTTTTTCGCAAAGAGTGGCCACCTGTTGAAAAATTGCATTCAAATTATTTAATAATCAACGCCATAAAATCCGCACCTTTCGTTCCAAAATGAGGCGTCAAACTAAGAGCCTTGGACTGTAGACGTGCAATGAGGTTTTACTTTTTTGAAAAGAGTTACCTCCTTTTAAAAAATTATATTCAAATAATTTAAAAAAATAAATCAATTATGGAAACTGGGTATCGATCGAAAGGGTTTTGAAAAGATTTGTTTTTTAACTGAACTATAGGAGGGTTGCCACCTGTTTAAAAAATCATATTAGGGAAGAAAAATATGTATCACCATATGGGTGCCAAACGAAAGGGGTTTCAGAAAGTAGTCATCTGAAAATATTTTAAAGAGGGTTGCCACCTGCTTGAAATGTCGAATTTAGTTTACATATACACAAGTTATACGAAATTTCAAATTAAAATGAATGTCTAACGAAGGAGTGTTAAGAAATCTTTAGTTTGAATGGTAAGAATATTATTGAGGTGTTGGAAGAGGTTTGCCACCTGTTTAAAAAGTTTAATTCAAATTATTTTATAAGGTAAATGAAAAACTAAAATATTGGTGTCAATCTAAGGGGCTTTGACAATTTTTTGAACTGTATTTAGCGGGGTTGCCACATGTTTGAAAATTGAAATTCCACTTAATTCATCAGTTAATTAAAATATGTATCGTGGTTTCCGGCGAAGGCTTAAGTTTGAAAATACTTTTGAAGAGGGCTGCCACCTGTTTGAAAGATTTAACTCAATTAACTAATTCAGAAAGTATAGGAAATATAAAAATACCGCAGAAAAACGAAAGAGTGTTTAGAAATACTTAGTTAGAACCTTTCGAATGTTTGGAGAGAGTTGCCACGTGTTTAAAAAGTTACGTTCAAATTATTCAGTAAGTTCGATGAATTTTTAAAACATGGGTATAAATGGGTTTGTAAGGATTTATTCCTGACCTTAGGAGGTTTGTCATTTGTTCGAACAATCAAATTCGAATTAGTCCATCAGTTTAATGAAATACATGTGTATCACAATGTCAGACGAAAGATATTTAAGAAGATTTTAGTTTGGGAAAACTTTTGAAAAGGTATTTCTAAAATGAGAGGTCAAATTAGAGACCTAAGATGTATGATAAAGGTTTAATTTTTTTAATTATGGACTTTTTTCATCGGTATAGGGTGAGTTGAAATTCGATGAAAATAAAAACATGCACTATGCGAGACTGCTCTTCACTCAGAAACGGTTGAAGGGTTTTGATGAAATATGGCTCTCGGAGCTATTATAACTCTGACTAACATTTGGAATATTTTTTAAGTTTTTGAAATTCAATTTAGGGCGTTTTAACGCCATGCGGGTTCACTAGTAAGGTATTATTATTGGAAGTCTGATGAAGGGAAACCGAGTTTTCCAATAGAAAATAATGATAATAAGCAAATGGATGTATAGAATTGACAACAACAACCACGCTGTCAAGTTTAAATAGCGGCAAATCAGCTGCACTGGTTGAATAAGGAAAAAATTAATTAACAACAAGAGTTTACAGGATGTACATAGCTCAGTGGTTAACGCTTCTGAATTTGCACATCGATTACGCAGGTTCGATCCCTGCTGAAGTCTAGAAAAAAGAAGTCTGATGAGGGGATGTGGTGATCTTCGAAATAGCTGCTTTAACTTCTACCGCTTAGAGTTTATTGCTTTTTCAATTTTTCTTAATAAACAATCGTGGTACAAAGCTCAATAAAAAAATTAAAAAGAAAATAATGAATTTCAAGAATTCTATACCATTTCTACGAAAAAGTGTTAGGGTATTCCTTTTCAATTTAGAAAAATCTTAGGGGATGAGAGCTTAACATTTCAAACTTTTTGGACCACCCTACTGCGCATGCCAAAGGGATCGCCTAACATTTCAACAGGCTCTGCTGCAGCTGCCAGGTCCCGAGATTGAACGAAACAGTTGAACAGTTTCTCTGCGACTGCTCTGCACTCGAGACACTTTACCAACCACATCTGTAAAATATTTCAGAGTGCAGCCGACTTTCTCTGAATAATATCCTTAAAACACTTCTAAGAGCTCCAATATTACTTAAGTAACTCGAAATCCATAACCGGATTAAGACTACCGAAAAAGCGAGGATACGTTATTGGTGGCACAGTCACAAATCAAAACAGTTACTTAGCCATGCATTTGGTAATAATTATTGAGAAAACCCTATAACTTTTTCTGATGGTGGCAGCAATGTGCGAAGGTGCGATAGCCAGAAAGATATGGTCGAATCCTTCCTAGCGAAGTTTTAAGATATTCCATTAAAGGCCACTTTTTCTTGTAACACCAATTTTATCTTGCAACACATAAACTGCGTTTATATCTAACAGCTGGCCGGCAGTTGATTGGCTAATATTAGTTAAAACCAGCTATATTTAAGTGTGCACTAAAAAACTTCCCCAAATAGGTACTTCCGTTTGATCTGCTATTTCGAATAAAAAAATTTTTGTTACCACTATTTATATGTAAGGTCTTGTACTACGAACTAGTTAGATGTAGGCCAATGCATTTATTACAGCTGGCTGTCACTCTTCTCTATCAATTTTCCGTTATGTAGCATATGACCTTAAGGATGAATATAGCTTGACTTGAAACGATGAGCCTTTTTCAACAAGAAATAACTGTAACTTAAACTAGTTATCTTGAAAAGAGACCCTTACCCAGTGCTAGTTTTGAAGCTTTGAGTGAACATTCAACCCAATTTGAATGCATGATTGGCTTAGCTCAAAACAAGTTCCACGTGTAATTGATCTTTTAAATTTGGTAAGCCAGAAAACAAGATTGAAATTGAATTTGTTAAATCGACACTTGTTTCACAACGATGCTCTGAAAGTGCTACAATTGAAGCTATGAGTACCAAGATGAACGTTTCAAGAAATATTCGTAAAGATCCCGAAGAACTTTTGATTTGGATATCTGGGGTATCTCCCAATAGCTAGCCTCCCAACTAGTATGCATTTAACTGTAGATTTCATAAAATTGAGTAGCGCTCTACACAAATGCGATTAGATAATCATCAGTTTTTTATAGTTTCAGCACCATCACCGGGGCTGGGCGTCAGGTTGCATGTTGAAAGGTAACTGTCAAACAGCGACAATTACCGCCAAACCATCCATGGCTGCCACATAGTCTCCGCCCCGTTAGACATTTAAGTAAACACTCATGACATACTATGTACTCATAAATACTGCATATACTTTCTTGTATGATTTTCATAATATACATATGTATATGCATACAGCTCCACAGCCATTGCAGTGGTTTGCGTTGTGCTATTCCAGCCACAATTATGAATTCATTGTGTTGTGTTTTAACGCTGCTGATTGCATCTTTTGTCGCATTTTCATGTCTTGCTGCAGCCATGTAATTTCAATTCAAGTGCGTCACCCACCCAGCGGCGGAGGCAAAGTGGTGGCCAAGTTGTTGCCAAACACGCAAACAGCGGCGTTGTAAATGCAACAAAACACATATCAACGCTGAAAGATCAGACGAGGAGGCATCAGACATCAGGCATCGCGTGTCACATGTCAACATGCTATGTAGAGGTCGCTTATGTACATATTTATTTTAATTTCAGCGGTGCACAAAACTCGCTTGTATGCATATTTTTTTTGTTCATATGTAATGCATACTACATCTATAAAAACGTACATACGTGCCTATGTATTATTCAAAATATAAACACACGCTGACATGACGTGTAGCAAAATGCTGTTTAACATTGAATTTAGACGCCATTATTTATGAGAAATTTACACTTGTGGCAATTCATTTTCTTAAAAATGGCGACCATATCGAATGCATATACATATAAGCATGTAGGTAACCCTCACTTGCTATTCCAATGCAGACTACTTATTGCATCTGTGCCGGCTAGTAATTTGCAATTATATATAGCGCATGCATTATATAATTATATATATTTAAATACATAGTTAAACATCAAATTTGGCGTGTTATAACGGGTGATTTTTTAAGAGCTTGATAACTTTTTTTTTAAAAAAAACGCATAAAATTTGCAAAATCTCATCGGTTCTTTATTTGAAACGTTAGATTGGTCCATGACATTTACTTTTTGAAGATAATTTCATTTAAATGTTGACCGCGGCTGCGTCTTAGGTGGTCCATTCGGAAAGTCCAATTTTGGGCAACTTTTTCGAGCATTTCGGCCGGAATAGCCCGAATTTCTTCGGAAATGTTGTCTTCCAAAGCTGGAATAGTTGCTGGCTTATTTCTGTAGACTTTAGACTTGACGTAGCCCCACAAAAAATAGTCTAAAGGCGTCAAATCGCATGATCTTGGTGGCCAACTTACCGGTCCATTTCTTGAGATGAATTGTTCTCCGAAGTTTTCCCTCAAAATGGCCATAGAATCGCGAGCTGTGTGGCATGTAGCGCCATCTTGTTGAAACCACATGTCAACCAAGTTCAGTTCTTCCATTTTTGGCAACAAAAAGTTTGTTAGCATCGAACGATAGCGATCGCCATTCACCGTAACGTTGCGTCCAACAGCATCTTTGAAAAAATACGGTCCAATGATTCCACCAGCGTACAAACCACACCAAACAGTGCATTTTTCGGGATGCATGGGCAGTTCTTGAACGGCTTCTGGTTGCTCTTCACTCCAAATGCGGCAATTTTGCTTATTTACGAAGCCATTCAACCAGAAATGAGCCTCATCGCTGAACAAAATTTGTCGATAAAAAAGCGGATTTTCTGCCAACTTTTCTAGGGCCCATTCACTGAAAATTCGACGTTGTGGCAGATCGTTCGGCTTCAGTTCTTGCACGAGCTGTATTTTATACGGTTTTACACCAAGATCTTTGCGTAAAATCTTCCATGTGGTCGAATAACACAAACCCAATTGCTGCGAACGGCGACGAATCGACATTTCACGGTCTTCAGCAACACTCTCAGAAACAGACGCAATATTCTCTTCTGTACGCACTGTACGCATTCGTGTGGTTGGTTTAATGTCCAATAAAGTAAACTGAGTGCGAAACTTGGTCACAATCGCATTAATTGTTTGCTCACTTGGTCGATTATGTAGACCATAAATCGGACGTAAAGCGCGAAACACATTTCGAACCGAACACTGATTTTGGTAATAAAATTCAATGATTTGCAAGCGTTGCTCGTTAGTAAGTCTATTCATGATGAAATTTCAAAGCATACTGAGCATCTTTCTCTTTGACACCATGTCTGAAATCCCACGTGATCTGTCAAATACTAATGCATGAAAATCCTAACCTCAAAAAAATCACCCGTTACATAGTCGCTGAAATTAGTTTATTACAACTTAGAAGCATGTCTGAATACGAAAGTGCTTGTAAAATTATAATTCCTATCGCTGCCGCCACTGTCGCCAATCACCCCAACTATTATAGTTATAAATTCCCACTCTTATTACTTAGTACTATTATGTACATTTATATGAAAACATATCTACATATATATATAATACGTGAAGGAATTTTTTTTTCGCTCGATTTTCAAAAGTGGGGTGTAGTTGTGCAAACTAGTTTTATTTTTTTTCGAAAATAGTTGCCACCTGTTGAGCAATTAAATTCAAGTAATTTACAAATCAATGCCATCATATCCGCACCGTTCGTTCGATTTTCCAAAATGAGGTGTCAAATTAAAAGGATTGGACTGCATATGTATGTGCAACAAGGTTTTAGTTTCTTGAAAAGATTTCACCGTTTACAAAATCGCATGCATATTATTTTAAAAAAGTAAATCGATTAGTGCAAAATGAGTATCAATCGAAATGGGTTTGAAAATCTTTGTTTCTTAACTTAACTATAGGAGGGTTGCCACATGTTTGAAAAATCAAATTCAATTTTAAATAAGGGAATTAGGCAAGAGAAGTATGTGTCACAATATGGATGCCAAACGAAAGGGGTTTCAGAAGTTAGTAGTTTGAAAGTATTTTGCGGATCAATTAACTTATATACAATGAAATATTAAAATATGCCAAACAAAGGAGACCTAAGAGGTATTCAGTTTTAAAACAAAGAATATTTTTGAGGTGTTTAAAGAGAGTTGTCAGCCGTTTAAAAATTTCAATTAAAATTATGTAATAAGTTTACTGAATTAATAAAATATTGGTATCACTCGAAATGGGTTTGACACGGCTTTATTTCTGAACCATATTTAGGGGGTTGCCATGTGTTAAAAAAATTAAATTCAACTTAATTCATCAGTTTATTAGAATATGTATCACGAAGTCAGATGAAGGTTATTTAAGAAGGTTTTAGCTCGAAAATATTTTGAAGATGGTTCCCACCTCTTTGAAAAGTTGAACTTAATAACTTATTTAGGAGGGTTACCACGTGTTTGAAAAACCAAATTCAACTTAATTCATAACTCAATATTTATCACAATGTTAGTCGAAAGAGATGTTAAAAAATTTTAGTTTTAAAATACCTTTGAACAGGATTTCTACCTGTATGAAAAGTCGATTTTTGTTAACTTATACCCAAGATTTACGAAATATTAATATATGAGTTTCAAGGTCATTACCAGGGAACGAATTTTTAGGACCTAAAATCTATAAAAAAGGCAAAATAAAGTAACGAAATAGGCAGGAAAAGGCTCTAGAAGGTACTAAAAAAAGACAAATATCTACCTAAAAAAAAATAAAAAAATACATTTCGTCGTTTAAAGTACAAAACCGCGTATCGTCATTCTGCAAAACCGCGTAACTGACATTTGCTGCCAAAAATTGGATTTGCTCACACAAGCTCTTGGCTCAATCCTTATCCATTCGTCCTGAAATATACTAGCCAGAAATGCGATTGCTTTATAAAAAAAGGAACCATTTTGAAATATGAGTGTTTTTACGCTCTAGAAAATAATTTCTACAACTTCACATACGCGGTTTTGCATTTTGCTGATACGCGGTTTTGCATTTTGTTGATACGCGGTTTTGCACTTTAAATGACGATTTATTTTAGAAAAGTTTATTTACAAGTAAAAAGAGAAAAACTATGAACTAGTTTCATTATATGAAAAATTTCTACTTTGAATCTTTGAATTTTAGTGAAAAATTATTTTTTATTTGAATTTAATATGGAAACTGACAGAAGAAAAATAATTTTTCACTTAAATTGCCTTCGTGAAATCGGCAATTAATTTTTTCGGAACTTCGATGACAGAAATGATTCATTGTGGTGTAAATATATTGAATGTCCCATTTAAACTAATTTTTTATGATCTTTAATGTGTAAATTCTGCTGGTCAAATAATAACTCATATATGGCACATACATACAGTGACGAACAAAAGTATTGGCACAGTGAATTTTTCGCCATATATGCAAAGGTTTTTATTCTAATTTATTTTCGATAATTTTTATAAAAATATAGTTCATTCTACACCAGAAAACGTAATAATAAAAACTCTAAACTTTGTGCATAACTCAGGAAAATTCATTAAATTTGCACACTAATTTGCAACTTTTTATTCAGATTTTCCAGAAAAATCCTAGGTATGCAGTTTTATAGCCCATTCAAATTTAGTATAACAAAGTGCAAGTTTAAAGTTGCTACAAAATCGCGTTGATTTTTGGCAATTTTTTTAGTGTAAGGTGTTGCTCATTTTCTCCATACAAAAAATAATTGCGTGAAAAAAAATTACCAAAAATCAATGCGATTTTCTAGCGACTTCAAACTTGCACTTTGTTATACTATTTGAATGGGCTATAAAACGGCATACTTAGAATTTTTCTAAAAAATCTGAATAAAAAGTTGCAAATTAGTGTGCAAATTTAATGAATTTTCCTGAGTTTTGCACAAAGTTTAGAGATTTTATTATTATGTTTTCTGGTGTAGAATGAACCATATTTGTATAAAAAATTATCGAAGATAAATTAGAATAAATAACTTTGCATATATTGCGAAAAATTCACTGTGCCAATACTTCTGTTCGGCACTGTATGTATGTATGTCTGATTGAAGTTATTGTTGTTGTTGTTGTTGTTGTAGCTCGAATCAGCTTATTCATCAACGTTGTCATCAGGCTCAGCTAAAGAGAGGCCTAGGAAGTGTGCAACTTCCACTGGGTCTGCTCATAAGGACAGGGGTGTTAGCTGAGTGGAGTTTTGGGGACATCCGAAGAGGTGTCCTAAGTCATGTGTCCACTGCGTCCTACTAGCCCTCGGGGCCACACGCTGCATAGTTTAGAACCGGCTGGCCAAGTGCATATCGCATACTTAAATTGCTAATATTGGCCATTTAATTGCCGTTTAACCGCATGATATGAAAATGAATTTTTGAAGTTAATCAACAGTCTCTATTTAAATAGGCCGTCTGAAATTAGCTCTCAAAGTTTAGGGCTTCCGTGAGTGACCAATTGAAAAGTTAAGCACGCTAATGTGAATTTTATTTTCCTAAAATTCACCATAAGGGTATATGAAAAACTAGTTTTCACACTAACTCTTCAGCCACAGCAAATACTAAAGTATGGAGGGATTACTTTAGTCCCTTAACTATTTAGCTATAGACATATCTCACCAAGCCTCCTATGGATACGCCGTTTCAGTTGGGACCTCATTGAGCGCAAAAAATTTACAACTTCAACGTCACACGACACGTCATATGGCTCGACGAAGACATCAATTAAAGCAGAGACACCTACAGTCAAATTGACTTCTGCAAAATTGTACATTTACAAATCTCAAACGGTATACTGCCAATTCGCTAATGTCGCGGCAAACGTGAAAATCGCTACAGTGTCATGAACTAATTTGTTCTACGGAGGATAAAACACATAGGGCCAATTTCACAGTGCGTAGTTAACTCAGAATCGGCAGTTAACTAGAGATTTTCAGTACAAAAATCTGTAGTTAACGGCCGATTCTGAGTTAACTACGCATTGTGAAATTGGCCCATAGCGAATATAATTTCCAACTTACCCATTCTCCTTTCTACTCGCGGTTATTAGCTGTCACATGATGCAGTTCGAAAGATTAGCGGTAGCTGCCACCAAAACACTTCAAAGTGGACATGTCGATTGTAAAAATCATTGAGTGCATCCTCATTGCATGCAACTGTAAATTGCCTTTGGAAATGCTTGATTGCGTTGCAAGTGGTGCAAGTGGCATAGAAGTGATGCTTGACGCTGCTGCGTACACTTCAAAAGTATTGGACATTTAGTGGCAGGCAATCGTGATTGATGTGGCACCATGAAACGTATCTAAGTCGGCGTATTGTCGATACATACGTACATATGCATGTATGTGCAAATACTTTAAGTACATACTATAATAGAAACGCTTGTTGCACAATATAAAATTATGTAGTACATACATTATGAAGTAAGAAAATATAACGACTATTTTAGCTAAATGTCCACTATTTTGATTAGAAATCTATGTAAATTCGCCTTTATTAAATCCTTTGTAGCTTACTCAACTGCCGCACTTATTGTGTACATATTAGTGTGTATGACTACTACATATGTACCTATTTCACGTAAGATTAGATATCCGAAAGTTTAATAAAGTTGATACAAATATATAAATATTACTATATTGCTCTTAGTTGTACCCAACAGTTACAGCAGCGCCAACATTTGCACCCATGGGTGTAGTCAGGTAGGGGCAGGGGGGTGCTCGAGGCCCCCCCCCTAACTTTCATTCTGGCTACGCCGATGTTTGCACCACCATTCATATCCAATCGAATCAGGCGACTGTTGTGGTGATTTCGTTCGCATAACCCCAACACATATACATTATACAGGGCCGACCTTAACCATCCAAGCGCTCCGAGTAAAGTCATAGACCACTTAGTACTCGCAAATTGTTTGATACACGGCTTGGAGACACCAATTCTCCGAAATCAGTGAACATACCCACTTTAAGTAAACGGCTATATGCAAAATAACATTTACGGAAAGTTGCCGTGCTTAAAGTTTTTTAGGTTAGTTGTTTGAAATCATCAAATTCGGTTCGCTCTAAAAAAGATTAGTCGTAATTGGTCTAAAAGAAATGCATCTACGTAAAACGCGATGTTAAGGCCAGAAAAAAAAACTACACAGCATCATTTTCTGAAGTTCATTTTCACGGATGTTCGGCCATCTAGTCCCCAGGCATCAATCGATTTATCCATTCTGGAGGCCGTGGTTTGCGCTACTCGACATTCAAGCGCTCCCTTGTCCGAGCAGTGGAAAACTTCCCATTGCTTTGAGTGTGTCCTTCAATCGATGAGGGGCTAAGCTGACTTCGAATAGAACAATCACATCCAAGTGTTTAAATAATTAGTATCTTCTCACACTGAGAAAAAAGTTTAGTTACTACAATCAAGTATCTTTCTCTCAGCACATGATTTGTTAATAGTTACATTATTTGGTTATAGTTACCAGCTCTTGTGGGGGAGAGAAATATTTTTATCTGACTCTTTTCTCAGTACAACAACGCCGCAAGTTGTCTATAGATCCGTCTGCTTGTTAAAATCCATTAAAAACCTAGATCTCGGAGATTGATGCCAAATGAGACTGGTGATGGCTTCCAATTCTGATCTGAGCAGCACACTGATAAAAGAGTCAATTAAATATATTTCTAACTATAACTATGGCAACTAAATTAATCATAAGTAAATCACGTGTAGAGGCAAATATGTTTAGTTGAAAGTTCATATGCCGCCTGCGGCCCGCGGCCCACTGTAGGGTTTGTATTTGTGTTATTACCTTTTATTGTACTGTGTTCATTTCAACTTTGTAATTTTGGAAATTTTAGATTTATGTGATTTTTGTGGTTCGTCAATCAAATAGAAAATTTTTATTATTCAAACTTTTCTCGAATTGCTAACAACATAAAAATAAATTAAGTTTTGTTAACTTTTAATAAATATATTTAAAAAAAAATCTTTGGAATCAACTACATTTTTGGCGATCCTGCCAGGAGCACCTCAAGCCATTATACGTTTACGTATATCTTTGCGAACCACAATTGTGCCTGTGCTGATTTGAAAACATCACGAGAGGCCTGCGCGCCATGCAAGTCTTCATTTTTGGCAAATTCCCGGAACTACAATAGAGGTTGCTTCATCCAGTGTCCAAGTTAGCGTAGCATGCAGGGATTGCAAACGCCACTACAATCAGCATCAATTAAAACTAACAGCGTCAGCATTAGCATCTGCTTCAGCTTCAGCTAGTCGCAGAAGCTGTTTTAACTACAACCACAACATTTACTTCATAACAGAGGAGAACTAACGATTCAAGTTCACCACTTAAGAAGCGGCGATATCTTTCCTACTCATCAACGCCAACACTAACTCCAATAACAACTACTGCGTACAACAACAGACAGCGACAGCGTTAGTAGCAGCAGGAAAATCAACGTGAACATCAGCAGTGTCACGTACCAGTTTCAGTGCCAGTAGTAGCAACGGAAGTAGCAGTAGCAGCAACACAAAAACGCTCAACAAATGAAGAACATAAACTTTAGACGCAGTTGATAACTCCGCCGATAATAGTAGTGATAACAACCAGTACTAGCAGCAGCGTAAATATCAACTATACAAAAGCAAAGCTCCTACCACTGGCAACAACAAGAACGGTAAGAAGCAATAGCAACGACAACGCAGCAACAATCACGTTGACTGTGCTGTCAATATCAGCAGTTGCAGAGCACAGTGAGCTGTTTCTTTTTATGTAATATTTTTGATAAATATATTTTTATATTTATTATTATATATATTTTAATTTTTAATTGTAAACACTCCTTATAGAGATTTTTTTGTGCGAAGTTATCATAATGTTTCGTTCACCCCCACATGATACACACACATCTACATGGACTAATAATTTAAATGACTCGCTTATAGATTTGCAAAACAACTCTTTTCAAGAGGAGTTGGCAAATCCTTATGCTAGTCAATATAATAATGAGGTATATGCAACCTCAGTGAAGCTTCCGCAATTTTGGACAAGTTGTCCATAAGCTTGGTTTGTGCATATAGAAATGCAATTTAACATGAAAAACATTACACAAGATACTACAAAATATGAACATACAATCACAGCGCTTCCGCAAGAAGTAATAGTTACATTATTAGATTTCATTCAAAATCCTCCGCATAACAACAAGTTTTCAGAATTAAAGAAAGTCTTAATTGAAAGACATTCTTTAAGCGAAAATAAGAAATTAGATAAAATTTTGTCAGATTCAGAGATGGGTGATCGTAAACCCTCTGAATTTTATCGGTCGCTCATGTTGCTTGCAGGTTCCAATTTTAGTCAGGATATTTTAAAGAAACTTTGGCTGAGAAAATTGCCAAAAAATCTTAGTGTGATATTAGCTAGTTCAAGTACCAATGATATAAATGAATTGGTGAAACTAGCTGATAATATTTGGGAAGTGATTAATAAAACCGAAATATCAGCTATGAATAGTTTCCAAAATTCTAAATCACAAGACACAATTATTGATAATTTAGTTAAAACGACGAATCTTATGTACGAAAATTTTCAAAAACTTTCCTTTGAATTAAATTCTATTAAGCAACAAATTAATCAAAATTCTAGATATAGATCATATAATAGGAATTGTTTTAGAAGTCCATATAGAGGTAGATCAAAATCTCGTGATAGTCAAAATTGGTTATGTAGATACCATTACAAATTTGGTGATAAGGCTCAGAAATGTCAACAGCCTTGTGCTTTTTCTAAAAACAAAAATTCGTTAAACTAGAGTCATCCGTTGTTGTGGCGGCAAACAATGGAAATTTAGATATTACCACACGTCGCCTATTTTTTTTTGATAAAGCAAACAAACTAAATTTTTTGATTGATAGTGGAGCAGAAATTTCTATACTTCCGGTAAAAAAATTCCCTCATACAAAACGTTCTTCAGATATAATACTTACTGCAGCCAATGGTTCAACGATTTCAACGTATGGTAAAAAGATTTTAAATATAAATTTAGGTTTAAGACGCGAGTTCCCATTTACGTTTCTCATAGCTGGTATTGCGAAACCTATTATTGGTGCAGATTTTCTTTGCAAATACGGTCTCTTAATTGACATGAAATGCAAACGTTTAGTTGATCCAGTAACAAGTCTTTCGGTTAACACAGTTTCATGTGTTTGTAACATTTCGCTTCCAAAAATTTTTGTAGTAGAGAACAAGTATACAAGATTGTTGAAGGAGTTTCCTTCTTTGATCGCTGAACCAGATTATTCGAAACCGGTTAAACATTCTACGGTTCACAGACTTTTTACTGAAGGAAATCTGCCATTCTCTAAGCCAAGGCGCTTTTAAAGTTAAAGTAGCCAAAACTGAATTCGATTTTTTAGTGAGGACAGGGATTTGTAGACCTTCAAACTCTTGTGTAGCATCTCCACTGCATCTTGTACCTAAAAAAGAACTGAATGACTGGCGTCCTTGTGGTGATTTTCGGAGACTTAATGTTCTGACTGTACCGGACCGTTATCCTTTACCTCATATTCAAGATTTTAACATGAATCTCAGAAATAAGTATATATTTTCGAAATTAGATTTGGTAAGGGCCTACCACCAAATTCCAATGGCAGAAGAGGATATCTATAAAACTGCAATAAACGACACCTTTCGGTATGTTTGAATTTATACGAATGCCTTTCGGACTAAGAAATTCAGCGCAAACTTTTCAAAGATTTATTAATGAAGTAGTTAGTGGTTTAGATTTTGTTTTTACATATATTGATGATCTATTGGTTGCAAGTGAAAATGAAGAACAACATTTTAAAGATCTCCGTATACTTTTCCAACGCCTAACAGAGTACGGGTTAAATATCAAACCAAGTAAATGTACTTTCGGTGTAACAAGTGTTGACTTTTTAGGACATAATATTTCTGGGGCAGGAATTAGACCCTCTGATGAAAAAGTGATAGCTATTCGTAGTTTTGAACGTCCTAAATCTATTAAACAGGCGCAGAAATCTATAGGCATGGTTAATTATTACCATCGATATGTACCAAAATTAGCTGAGTTTACGGCAGTTATCTACGATTTAATCAATCGAACAACTAAGAAACGTGACAAGTCCTTAATTTGGGATGACACAACAAATAAAGCCTTTGAATGTATTAAAGAAAAGTTTGCGTCTACGATATTGTTAAATCATTTTAACAAAGATGCCAAACTCTCTTTAAATGTGGATGCATCTAATACGGCAATTGGTGGTGTCATACATCAAACGTTTGATAACAAATCAGGGCCACTAGCTTTCTTTTCTAAGAAACTTTCTTCATCCGAAGTTAAGTACAGTGCATTTGACAGGGAGTTGCTAGCTATTTATTTGAACATTAAACATTTTCGCTATCTTTTAGAAGGACGACAATTTACAGTTTTTACGGATCACAAGCCTTTGATAAATGCTTTGAGTTCAAAAACCGAACGTAGTCCGAGACAAACTAGACATATGGAATTCATTGCACAATTTACTAATGACATACGATATATTAAAGGACAGGAGAACATTATAGCTGACACATTATCTCGAGCTTTCGAAGTTGATGCAATTAAGGGTACAGAACTGAATTTCAAAGTTTTACAAAATGAACAAGAACAGGACGAGGAACTAAACACATTAAAATCTGGAGACACATCACATAACCTTAAATTAATTCAAATTCCACTTTTAAATTTTAATATTTGGTGTGAAATGACAGGTGAGAATCCTAGGCCATTTGTTCCAAATTGTTTACGCAAGACAGTGTTTAATATGCTACATGGCATTACACATCCTGGTACAAAAGCTACACGTCGTCTAATTATTAAAAAGTACTATTGGCCAAAAATGCACAAAGAAATTAATATTTGGTCAAAAGAATGTATAAATTGTCAAAAATCGAAGGTTAATCGTCACACAAAATCTCCAGTAATTAAAATTCCGATTCCCAAAAGTAGATTTGATCATATTCATTTAGATATTGTTGGACCTCTTCCTGTATCGAAAGGACATCGTTACATTTTTACAATAGTTGACATGTTCACGCGTTGGCCCGAGGCATATGCATTAAAGGACATTTCAGCGGCAGTGGTTGCAAATAAATTTTTTAGAGAATATGTTTCACGTTTTGGGGTACCGTTAAAAATCACTACAGATCAGGGTACTCAGTTTATGTCAAAATTGTTTTCGGAACTAACAAAATTGCTTGGTAGTCATCACGTTACAACTTCTGCATATCATCCTCAAGGGAATGGTATGGTAGAACGGTTTCACAGGCAGTTAAAAGCTACGATAATGGCTAGAAATGGAATCAACAATTGGTATGATGAGCTGCCGATAATACTTCTTGGTTTACGATCGATGTATAAAGAAAGTATTTCAGCCACATCATCTGAGATGGTTTTTGGGCAAAATTTACGCCTACCCGGTGAACTTGTTGTTCCATCTGAAGAAAAATTTTCCCCAATTGAAGTTTTAGGTAATTTACGGGAACATTTTACAAATTTTAAATCAAATTTAAGGCATAATCAAAATTCTGATACTGGTGTATATATACCAAAGGATTTGGAGACTTGTAAATTTGTTTTTATGCGTGTTATTAATAAAAGATCATTGCAACAACCATACGAAGGACCTTATAAGGTTGTTGAAAAAAACAAAAAATATTTCAAACTTGAAGTAGATAATGAGGTTAAAACAATTCCGATAGACAGACTAAAACCAGCAATCATTGAAACAGAACTAATACCAGAAACAAACACTAATACAATGAATAACACAACATCAAATAAGAAACGAGTTACTTTTAATTTATATAACATTAATTCTCTAGAAGGGGGAGTATTGTAGGGTTTGTATTTGTGTTATTACCTTTTATTGTACTGTGTTCATTTCAACTTTGTAATTTTGGAAATTTTAGATTTATGTGATTTTTGTGGTTCGTCAATCAAATAGAAAATTTTTATTATTCAAACTTTTCTCGAATTGCTAACAACATAAATATAAATTAAGTTTTGTTAACTTTTAATAAATATATTAAAAAAAAATCTTTGGAATCAACTACACCCACTGTTTGCAGTTAGGGCAGAATTTCCATTCGTTTGTGTACCAGCATTCCTCTTTGTCTCATATTCGGTTTCGTATTCGTCTTCGTTTGTGACGTAATCGTTTTTAACGTCGTACTCGTCTTCGTATTCGATTTTATTTTTTTCATATTCGTATTCGACTTCGTATTTCACTGCGCATTCGTAACCGTCGTCACATTCGCTTTCGTATTCGTATTAGGCTTTGTATACGTATTCGTCTTTGAATTTGACTTCCTATTCGACTTTTTATTCCCGTTCGTATTCGACTTCATATTAGATAGTATTCGTGTTCGAGCCTTTGTACCTTTCTTCGTATTTGATTTCGTATTCGTCTTCGCATTCGTCTTAGTCTTCGTATTCGTCTTCACGTTCTTGGCTGGCGCTTTCAGATTCGTGTTCGGTTTGGTATTCGTCCCCGACTCATTTAGTTATAAACGTATTTTTTTCTTTGGTGTTTTATTTTTTTCGTAGATTTGAAAGTTACTTTTCCTTTTATTTCTTTTTTTATTTTTATTTTTGTTTTTTTTTTTTTTTTTTTTTTGTATTCACTGCACACTCCATTAATTGCTTAGTTGCTGCCACTATTGATGCGCCTGTAGGCTAAGCATAGAACAAAAAAATGTAATTTAGCATTTCGTTTTCGCTTTATATCAGCTGCAGAATCCATGATATGCTTCAAGGATTCTCGTACAATGCAAAATTCTGTGAAGTGCGTAAAAAAGCTGTCACTGGCAGCGTGTAAATTGCATGTCGGACAAATAAACTAGATGTCGTGTGTTTAGACGTTTCGAGTAGGAAAAAAATTCGTATTGTCCTCCTAATATTTCTAAACACATTTGAGTTCTTTCATGGCCATAGGGAAAACTTTATTTACAACAGTTCGCCTACTAGCAAGCAAATTATCTGAATACCTCTATTACTCACTCAAGCTGTCTATAATTCTAGTTGTTTGTGCTTACCTCTTTCAAAAAACTTCAACGTTTGCAATGCAGAAATACACTCGGAGGTTGGTTATTTCCTGTCAAGAAGGGGCGACCGCTGTTAGACATAACTTGTTTTTTGTAAACAAGCTTTTTAAGGGTCAGTATAAAAGTGATTCGTTTTTCTCTATTTACATCTGAGTAAAAATTTTTGAAGTGGGCCACCATTTTTGCGAAGGTCGAGCTTTTTTATGCAATTTACTTGTTTATGCTTACAAACGATAAAGGAAAAATACAAGTTTCACAATTTTTCGAAATTCGAATTATTTTGGAAATTATAGCTATTAACGTTTTTCGAAATTTTTTAGATTTTAATTTTTTTTTTCGCGATTAGTATCTAATATCGATTCTGATCATGTTTTAAACAGCTGAGAATGATGGTGTTTTCTTCCCATTTTTATATTTTATTTGACCCTTATTTTTTCAGTAGATAATATTAAAAAAAATTTAATAACTTTTATAAAAAAAAAATTATGGCCAAATAAAAAATAAAGATGGGAAGAAAACACCATCATGCTCAACTTTTTAAAATACGAGCAGAATCGGTATTACCAATCGCTGGAAAACAATTAAAATCAAAACAATTTCGAAAAATGTGAGATATAACTTCCAAAATAATTCGAATTTCGAAAAATTGTGAAACTCGTATTTTTCTTTTATCGCTGTGAAGCATAAACAGATAATTGCATAAAAAAAAACTCAACCATCGAAAAATGGTGGCCCACTTCACAAATTTTTACTCATCTGTTAAGAAGTCATTTTCTGCTTCCTAAAATATACAGCGACTTAAACAAGTGACCACGTTTTGTTTTTTTTTTAATATTCGCAGGGTTTTTCATAAATTTTTTTTTTTTTGTTATTTTGCTATAAAAATATTGTCCAAGTTTTAACCAAATGCCATACAAAATCAAAGCCTCAAACTTTATACCAAATTAAGAAATATTCAACAAATTTTCATAAAAATTTCTAACCCTTTAAATTGAATCTTTAGGACATTCTTCGGTATGCAATTTTATAGCCCATACAATTTTAGTCTAATGAAGTGCAAGTCTAAGACTAAAAAATCCCGATGATTTTAATATTTTATTTTTTTTTTGCTTTGGGGTTTTGCCCTTTTTCCATATTAGCATGAATTTCTTATCAAATGCCGAAGACCGTTCGCCAGAAAATTTCAAAAACAAAATGATTAAAAATTTTTTAGCCGCTTGAAACTCACACTTCATTAGATATAAATTTTGTGAGCTATAAAACCGCATACCCAAAAATGTTCTAAAGACACATGTCAAAAAGTTTGAAATTTTTAACAAAATTTGTTGAATTTTCCCATATTTTTTTATTTAAATGGCTTTTGTTAAAGTTTGAACAATTTTTTTATTTGAGAATATAACAAAATAATTTTAGTTTGAAAAACATTGTGAACATTTCAAAAAATCGGCACGTGGTCATTTGTTTGAGTCACTGTAAGAACAAAAGTTTTGCAGATGTAACATTACAAATAATATTTTCTAATTTCTGAAGGTAGCTCTGGACACTGCTACTATTTATTTTACAAAGTTCCAGTAAGTCCACTGTCATGACATTTATGTATATTTTAATGAATTTATCTGCGAACTATTTTCTATACATACACATACATAAGTATGTACATACATATTTACGAGACTTGCTACATACAATCAACAGCGAATCAGTGAAACACTCGACATAAATTAGCTTTTAATCAAACGAAACTACAAATGAAATTTTTTCTAATCCTCCCAAAATGATTCGCAACCTTTTCCATTTCCTTCGGCACCTACTCTCTTCCTGCCGCCCCTCTTGCGGCATTTACTGCATCGGCATGTAATGCTGCATTTTATCGCAATAAAATTATGGATATTAATGTGCAGCATATAATTTTCATGTTCTTAACTCAACTGTCTTATTTTCTCTCCTGCCCCTCCTTGCCTACATCTGCCACTTTCCGTTGTCTCTTTGACATAATGATCAGCATCATCATTGGCATCGTAAAAAATGATGCTTACTTTTGACGTTTACCACCTCAAATCGTTCGTGTATTTGATGTCCGCCGACGCCGCATTTGGCATTTAATGGCGCTGCTGCAGTAACTTAGCCTAGGACTCCGCCACCGCTGTTGCTCGAAGCCATTTTATGTAGGCGCTGTTTGTCGTTTGACGATTCTGTGGCATGCAACGCTGCGACGTGTGATCATCGCGGCCGCTTTTCATGTGGTTTGGCAGCGAGTGTGTTTAGATTTTTCTCAGTCGTCAAAGTCTTTAATGCGTGGGTATGCGTTTATGTTGATGAATAAATATTTACTTGGATGGGTGATTGTAGTATCCCTGCAGCAAAATTTAGGGACAGTCTGGCAAAGCGCTAGTTCCGCCCTACAAATTTCAGAACTGTCCCTGAACTACTGAAAAAGGGATGCAGAGTTGGACGGTTGAAACTCATATGTTGCTAGTTGCGCTGTCATCTATGTTACTCATCCTGGTCATGTGAAAGCTGACAAAAGTTGCACAAATGTAATATACTATATTTTTTCGATTTTCTTAGACCCTAAAACTAATAACAAACTGTTTTCGTTTATTTAATATATAATTCTCTACATAGTTTATGGGGCAACTGCTAAAATATTTCCAAAAAAGTCGTTATTGGTAACATTAATTTCATTTTTATACATATCTACGTACGTATAAAATTGATTGCAAAATATAAAATTTAGTTAAGCTACACTTGGCAGCAAAGGTCTGCGTACACCATTTCTTTTTTAAATATTCACAATATATTGAGAGTTAAAATTTGTTATTATTTAAATGGTCATGCTTAAAATAAAATCATATAAACCATGCTTTAAAACTTTATACAAAGCAAAGTTAAATTTAACGATCTTTCATCAAAATGTTTGACCTTTTAGTCAGATTTAAAAAATTAAACAAAAGTGGTAAACAATCTCACTTTGAAATGGGAGTGCTATTGATATGAACGATACGTAAATGTATCACTAAGCACCCGAAATGTGGACTTATGCAGTGATTTTTTTTTTTTTAATTTCCAATGTTTTTCATTTTAAATATTTTTCGTTTAGTTTTTATTTAATACTATGTCTCATACTCCATAAACCATTTAAATTCAAATTCCTAACCGTGCTGCAAACTTCATAGAACTCTTCAAACTGTCTTCAAAATTTAAAATTTTTAATCAGAGATATTTTTTATAAATATTTCGAGTATTCTGCTTTGTAGCCCATAAAATTTTAGTGTAGTAAAGTGTAATCTTGCATCTTAAACGAAAATATTTAAACATGAGAATGCCTTCAAGAGCGTGCGTAAAAAGAGTTATAAAAAATCAGCGCGATTAATTATACTAAAATTTAATGGGCTATAGAACTGCATACTTATAAACTCTGATTTAAAATATTGAAGTTTTTATAACAGTATCTAGAATTCTACTAAATTTCCATCACAGTTAGAAACGTGAATTTATTTGTTTATGTTATAATACTTATGAGCCATCCTTAAATAAAAAATTTACGAAAAACATTTAGCATGAAAACTATTGTGAATATTCAAAATTCTATATTTCTTATTAGATGCCGGAAAGTCTATGTATTACATTTCAATAAATTTAATGCAATTTAACACTGAGTTATCACAAATAAGCATTCAATATATCACAGTTTTTCTCATTTTTTTACACGACTTAGTTCAGATTTTTAGTTATAGGTATCCCAGAAATACCCATTATACGTAACAAATATAAATTATTTTTAAGAATAACGGTTTTAGAAAATAAAGGAATAATTGACACTTTATGTTCCTAATTTTAAAGCACAGTTTGCCTCAAAAAGTAAATTAGTGCAAAACAAATAGCTCTTTAAACATAAAATGAAGTATTTTTATTTACAAAATTGTATGCGTGCTTATTTAAAGAAAATGCTCTATACTATACTTATTAGAACCAGCTCAAAACTAACCACATTTTTTCTAGCCCAGAGGTGACCCTTTTTGAACTATCTAAGAACTGTCGTTATATGAACTGTCTCAGAACCATCTAAGCCAGAGTCAGCTCAGAACAAGTTCAAAAGTTCTGCAGAGGGTGACAATTGTCACTTCGTAGGACATCGCTATGTTAAAAAAGACAGTTGAAAGCATTGAGTTGGGATAGATGAAGAACCAGTACCGTTGTAGCATGACAGCTAAGCAAAACAAAATGTTCACACAATATTAAGTAAAAAGTTCAATATACTTTTGGCAATAACTAGGCCAAAGTACTCAAATCAATTTAGCTTGCGCTGCACTTCTCCAATAACATAAACTCGATTGAACCCATATACATTTATGTATGCATGCACAACAACGTAGAATCATAAGCATGACTAACAACTTAGAAATGTAAGTTTGTAAATTAGATTACTCATAAGGTAGATTGTAAGCATATAAAAGAACGGCGATGAGCCGAATAAAACATTCCAACTTTAAGACTCAACGTTTTTACTTGCGTTTTACTTTTGGAATCATTGTGGGGCATTTTAATGCTCACCTAAATGCGGCTGTAGAGCTAAGAAAATACTAAACTCCTTCCAATATTTACATGGCGATCCTGCCAGGTCAAAGCTAGATCCTGCCAGCTCAAAGCTAGATCCTGCCAGCTCAAAGCTAGATCCTACCAGCTCAAAGCTAGATCCTGCCAGCTCAAAGCTAGATCCTACCAACCCAAATCTAGACCCTGCCAACTCTATCAAGACCCTGCCAGTACATTATGGTAGAGGAATACGTTCCGGAAGGATCGAAAAACGCAGAAGAATACCCCAAATACATCCCTACAAAAATTGTAATAGGACCCAAACCAATATCCCTAGAGGAATACCGGCAAAGGCAAAACCGCCAAAAAGCTAACTTACAAGAGTTTAGGCAACGAATAAGCTGCGAACATAAACCCAAAAAACGTGGAGGTAGAAAGCGAAGGCACCAAAAAGAATGTGCAGAACTACAGCGAATAATTAACATCAGTCGCGGGCAACAAAAGAAGAAGTTGATAACCAAACTAAAAGATCTGCACAAAAATGGGTGGAACCCAGCAACAACAACAACGCAGAACCACCAAAAGGATCATTAGGAAATTTATAGTATGAACAGGGAAACCACCTTAGTAGACGTCATAAATCCAAAAACTAGGGAAGAAGAAACAAGGAGAATGTTAGCACAAATAAGATAGCTATAACTAATAAAAACCCAAAAAAAATTTTTTTTTATTAAATTAAAAAACAAGAACTAATAATAAAAAGGAAAATTGTTTTTCTCATTCATTTTTTTTTTTCAACCGTAAAATATTATTAACATAAAAATGACTTGGTGGAAAATTGCACTAAACGGCATATTAATAGGAATAGCAGGATACGAAGTAGGAAAAGAAACCTCAGGTGAAAACACCTACGAAACTAAAGTAATTAAATATCAACCACATCCTATCGTAGAAAACAAGGAAGAAGTTCCCGATAAGTGGTTGACCGCTTTTGCATGCGTAGCTACATGTTTAATTGTCGCAATGGTAATCTTGATAAAAAATTACATTAAAAACAAATTGAGACAATTAAACAATGTACAACAACGCGTATAACTCTCTCAATAAAAAGAAACAACTTTCAAAAATGCCAAAAGTTTTAAACCAGAAATGAATCAATGGAAAGAAATCCATGACACGTTAACTGACGAAAAAACTAAAGCTAGTAAATCATACAAATGTATAAATAAGGGTATTCCTATAACAACGGAAACTATAGTAAAACATTTGAACATAATCTTGGAAGCCCTTAATAACATTAGACAGGTGATCAATGTAGCAAATCGCATACTTACCACAGAACACCAAAAGGAAGCTTACCAATTTTTCATTGCAGTACGAGATAAACTTGTATCTTCGTTAGCTAGACACAATATAGAAGTAACAATACCAACCACATTAGAAGAGAATCTCCAGGTTGATTTTAACTTACTTCTGTCAGAACGCGTCCGAAGCCGGACTCCATCACCCTCTTTAAGTCAAGGGGAAGACACCAAAAAAGTAAACATCCCAACCATAAACGTCACAATGGTACAAACAGTAGTCGAATTCATTAAAACCGCCTCGTCAGTACTCCCAGAGTTTGATGGGAAGCCAGAATACTTACACAGCTTCTTAGATGCCCTCGACATACTTGATCAAATCAAGGATGAGCACGAACTTTTAGCAATAACAATGATAAAGACCAAGCTAAAAGGAACGGCAAGAAACTTCATCAGTAATGAAAACACGATTGGACAAATAAAAACAAAACTCAAAAACGCGATAAAAGGTGAATCGGTAGAGGTTTTAACCGCTAAACTTCTAAACGTTCAACAACGTAGTAAAACTGCTAACCAATACACAGCGGAAATAGAAAAAATTACCAGATCACTAGAAGGAGCATATATCTCGGATGGATTAAACCCAGACTTAGCAACGAGATATTCTACACAGGCAGCCGTCAAGGCAATGTGTAAAAACAGCTCCAACAATAATGTTAAAATGATAATGCAAGCGGGAACGTTCACAACAATGAACGATGCGATCTCTAAGTTCACCAACAGCTGTACCGAAATAACAGGCAGCTCGAATACAATTTTGAACGTACGACAACAGAGTCAGTACAGGAACAATTTCCGGGGAGGATACCGAAGTAACAACTATGGAAATTACCAAAATCGGAGATTCAGACCACAACCGAGATACAACAATAACTCGAGGTCGTACAGCAATAATAATAATAACCGAAGAGGATCACAAGCCCAAAACGGCAATAGATCATACAACCAGACCCGCAATGTGCGCAGCTGCACCCAGACGGAAAACCAGGAAGCTCCACTTCAAAATTAATAGAAAGAAAAATATGTGTACTGAATCTAAATCAATTGAAGCATATCATGGATTCTGCAGCTGATATAAAGCGAAAACGAAA
>NW_023458560.1:17376839-17380645 GCF_013731165.1 Rhagoletis pomonella
CTGCAGCTGATATAAAGCGAAAACGAAATGCTAAATTACATTTTTTTATTCTATGCTTAGCCTACAGCCGCATCAATAGTGGCAGCAATTAATGGAGTGTGCAGTGAATAAAAAAAAAAAAACAGAAAAGTAATAAAAGGAAAAGTAACTTTCAAATAGATATACTAAAAAAATAAAACGCCAAAGAAAAAAATACGTGTATAACTAAATGAGTCGGGGACGAATACCAAACCGAACACGAATCTGAAGGCGCCAACCAAGAACGTGAAGACGAATACGAAGACTAAGACGAATGCGAAGTCGAATACAAAGAGAGGTACAAAGGCTCGAATACGAATACTATCTAATATGAAGTCGAATACAAACGCGAATAAAAAGTCCGATAGTAAGTCAAATTCAAAGACGAATAGGTATAGTATACAAAACCTAATATGAAATACGCAGTCGAATACGAATATGAAAAAAATCTAATACGAAGACGAGTACGACGTTAAAAACGATTACGAATACGAAACCGAATATGAAGACAAAGAGGAATGCTGGTACACAAACGAATGGAAATTCTGCCCTAACTGCCAAACTGTGGGCCGCGGCATATGAACTTTCAACTAAACATATTTCCCTCTACACATGATTTACTTATGATTAATTTAGTTGCCATAGTTATAGTTAGAAATATATTTAATTGACGTAACTTAACTCTTTTATCAGTGTGCTGCTCAGATCAGACGTGGAAGCCATCGACAGTCTCATGTTGCCATCAGTCTCCGAGATCTAGGTTTGTAATGGATTTTAACAAGCAGACGGATCTATAGACAACTTGCGGCGTTGTTGTACTAAGAAAAGAGTCAGATAAAAATATTTATCTCCCCCACAAGAGCTGGTAACTATAACCAAATAATGTAACTATTAACAAATCATGTGCTAAGAGAAAGATACTTGATTGTAGTAACTAAACTTTTTTCTCAGTGTGAGAAGATACTAATTCTCGACCCTATTAAGCTGGCATTTCAGGGTACTATTTTATATATATTTAAGGAAAATTTGAAAGTTAGGGGGGCTCGAGCACCCCTACCTGGCTACGCCCATGGGTGCAAATGTTGGCGCTGCTGTAACTGTTGGCTACAACTAAGAGCAATATAGTAATATTTATATATTTGTATCAACTTTATTAAACTTTCGGATATCTAATATTACGTGAAATAGGTATATATGTATGTAGTAGTCAAACACACTAATATGTACACAATAAGTGTGGCAGATGAGTAAGCTACAAAGGATTTAATAAAGGCGAATTTACATAGATTTCTAATCAAAATAGTGGAAATTGAGCTAAAATAGTCGCTATATATTTTCTTACTTCATAATGTACTACGTACATACTTTTATATTGTGCAACAAGCGTTTCTATTATAGTATGTACTAAAAGTATTTGCACATACATACATGCATATGTACATATGTATCGACAATACGCCGACTTAGATACGTTTCACGGTGCCACATCAATCACGATTGCCTGCCACTAAATGTCCAATACTTTTGAAGTGTACGCAGCAGCGTCAAGCATCACTTCTATGCCACTTGCACCACTTGCAACGCAATCAAGCATTTCCAAAGGCAATTTACAGTTGCATGCAATGAGGATGCACTCAATGATTTTTACAATCGACATGTCCACTCTGAAGTGTTTTGGTGGCAGCTACCGCTAATCTTTCGAACTGCATCATGTGACAGCTAATAACCGCGAGTAGGAAGGAGAATGGGTAAGTTGGAAATTATATTCTCCATGTGTTTTATCCTCCGTAGAACAAATTAGTTCATGACACTGTAGCGATTTTCACGTTTGCCGCGACATTAGTGAATTGGCAGTATACCGTTTGAGATTTGTAAATGTACAATTTTGCAGAAGTCAATTTGACTGTAGGTGTCTCTGCTTTAATTGATGTCTTCGTCGAGCCGTATGACGTGGCCTGTGACGTTGAAGATGTAAATTTTTTCGCTCAATTTGGTCCCAACTGAAAGGGAGTATCAATAGAAGGCTTGGTGAGATATGTCTATAGCTAAATAGTTAAGGGACTAAAGTAATCCCTCCATACTTTAGTATTTGCTGTGGCTGAAGAGTTAGTGTGAAAACTAGTTTTTCATATACCCTTATGGTGAATTTTAGGAAAATAAAATTCACATTAGCGTGCTTAACTTTTCAATTGGTCACTCACGGAAGCCCTAAACTTTGAGAGCTAATTTCAGATGGACTATTTAAATAGAGACTGTTGATTAACTTCAAAAATTCATTTTCATATCATGCATTTAATCTGCGATTAAATGGCCAATATTGGCTATTTAAGTATGCGATATGCAATTGGCCAGCCGGTTCTAAACTATGCAGCGTGTGGCCCCGAGGGCTAGTGGGACGCAGTGGACGAATCTACAGAATCTACAGCCTAAACACGTCTCTCCGGGCCGCGACCGGATGCCTTCTGGTGTCGCCTCAACACCACCTACACGACGAGGCTCAGATGCTACATACAATTACCCAACATCGCTCTGGCTACTCCAGCAGGCTAAACTTGTACCTGAGCAGAGTGAACGCAGATGTGCCCAATGAGTGCCCGGCATGCGGAGAGTCGGCACATGACTCAGGACACCTCTTCGGATGTCCCCAAAACTCCACTCAGCTAACGCCTCTGTCCTTATGGGCAGACGCAGTGGAAGTTGCACACTTCCTGGGCCTCTATTTAGCTGAGCCTGATGACAACGTTGATGAACAAGCTGATTCGAGCTACAACAACAACAACAACAATAACTTCATTCAGACATGCATACATATGTGCCATATATGAGTTATTATTTGACCAGCAGAATTTACACGTTAAAGATCATGAAAAACTTAGTTTAAATGTGACATTCAATATATTTACACCACAATAAATCATTTCTGTCATCGAAATTCCGAAAAAATTAACTGCCGATTTCAGGAAGGCAATTCTAGTGAAAAATTATTTTTCTTCTGTCAGTTTCCATATTAAATTCAAATAAAAAAATTATTTTTAACTTAAATTCAAATATTTAAAGAGTCAAAGTATAAAATTTCATATAATGAAACTAGTTCATAGTTTTTCTCTTTTTACTTGTAAAACAAACATTTATAAAATAAATGTATTTTTGATTTTTTTTAGGTATTTGTCTTTTTTAGTGCCTTTCTTTAGTGCGATTTCTAGAGCCTTCTCCTGCCTATTTCGCTATTTTATTTTGCCTTTTTTTTATAGATATGTAGGTCCTTAAAATCCGTTCCCGTTTCGTAAATCGTGGGTATAAGTTAACAAATATCGGTAGAAATCCTTTTCAAAAGTATTTTAAAACTTAAATTTTTTAACATCTCTTTCAACTAACATTGTGATAAATATTTCAATTGAATTATGAATTAAGTGGCAACCCTCCTAAAGAAGTTAATTAAATTCAACTTTTCAAAGAGGTGGGAACCATCTTCAAAATATTTTCAAGCTAAAACCTTAAATAACCTTCGTCTGACTTCGTGATACATTTTCTAATAAACTGATGAATTAAGTTGTTTCGAGTGCGATTTTGTAAACGGTGAAATCTTTTCAAGAAACTAAAACCTTGTTGCACATACATATGCAGTCCAATCCTTTTAATTTGACTCCTCATTTTGGAAAATCGAACGAAGGGTGCGGATATGATGACATTGATTTTTAAATTACTTGAATTTAATTGCTCAACAGGCGGCAACTATTTTCGAAAAAAATAAAACTAGTTTGCACAACTACACCCCACTTTTGAAAATC
>NW_023458560.1:17380745-17469098 GCF_013731165.1 Rhagoletis pomonella
CAGCTACCAGGGCCGCACCACTAACCGCGCCCTGGGCAACGCGATCCTCGCGCTGAAAGAACTGCAGGAGACCCTAAGCAGCGCATTCCTGCAGGGCGGGGAGGATGTTTAAGCCGCCGCTTAAAGCGCAATCCGACGGCCGTGCGCGCAATCCTTGGCCGCAGCAGTTTGGCAGTTGACCTACGTCAACTCCGAAAATAATTACCGAGCGCGCACGGCCGCCTACCATCATCGTGCCAAATTATGCCAAAGTCAGTTCAGCTACTCAAGCCGGACAACGCGCACGCGCCCTTTCTACAGTCTATCGTGCAAATCTTTTAGCTTGTCAAATAAGCAAACTCTTTTGTATATACATATACATATATACCTCTAAACTCAACTTTTATATCGTGTGAAAGCCTAATAATAAATTGCGCCGAATTGTACGGCTTATAAATAAATTGCGGATACTTTTGTAAACATTCAAAATCGAACCCAAAGTTTTTCCTTCCAACGGAAAGTGTGTATGTGATCAAGGTGAGTGCGAAGGGACAAAGCGACCAAATATTCACCCAGTAATAATACCCAATTGCGTATTTAATAATTTCTTCATAGTAACTATATTTTACAGGTCCGCCGAGAACCCCATAAAATACAATGGGGGACCAATAAAACATCTTTGCTATTAAAAAGTGGTAAAATAAACAAGTGGGTGTTATTATTGGAAGTCTTCTGAAGAGAACCAGAGTTTTCCCATCGAAAAATATTGATTTTCAAGAATTTTATGCCATTTTTACAAAAATTGGTTTTTTCTCATATTAAATACGAGAAAAATTTTGAGCGCTTTGACTTTTAAGACTTTACTTTTTTTTGGACCGCCCTAATGTATATACGTATATATACAGTTGTCCATGAAAGAATAGGAGTGTGATATTTTAATAAGTTTTGACTATTTTTCTTTTGTAAATTTAATGATTATTATTTTTTTTATAAAAGTCTGGCTGGCTATTCAAAAAACATCATAAAGATAAATTAAGATTTTAAACTTAGTAGATACAAAAGTTATACAAATTCTGCAATGTTTCACCGAAATTTCAGGCTTTTTAATCAGAACATTTAGAACAAATTTTAGTATGCAGATTTATAGCGAACTAAAGTGTAAAAAATTCCACTGATTTTTGTCAATTTTTTTGCTGGCAGTGTCTTCTATATAAAAGAAAATAATCCAACGTACTTTATTTGACAAAAACGTGTAACACCCTTAACCAAAAAAATTCTCAAATATCAACAGGATTTTTTACCAACTTGACACAAAACTGCGTACCAAAATGTTTTTCTAAAGATTCTGATTAAATTTTTTTAAATTTTGGTGAGACTTTGCAGAATTTTTATATTTTTGTACAAAGTTTGAAATGTTTATACAGTGTTTGTTTTATAACCAGCTAGACTTTTATAGAAGAAATTAAAAAATATTAAACATTAAACGCTATCTAAATACGCGTTTGTATCTATTAAATATACGTACAAAAGACAAGTAGTCAAAACTTTTCAAAATATCGCATAAAATAATAATTTTATGGACAACTTTATATATACCAAGTGTATTATTTTACCCGGAATTCCACTCCAGAAAAAGGTTTCCGACAAAACGTATGTATTTTTGTGTTCAAAATCCGAATTTGTGATAAAAACATGTGGTTCCTATTAAAAAATGGAGTTCCGGTCAGTTTAACCCACTTTCGGTCGAAGCCGGAAGTCGGTAATACCACCAAAAGATAGAGCATCCCGCTTTGGTAGGCTATGTTTTCGCCTTTTTCAACAAAAAACATTTTCCTCCATTTTAGAGGGGTTGACAAGTGGTCTGTCCTGGACCCCGTATATAGAACAGATATTTATGCACGTTCTCTTATGCAGGTATATATTGTAAGGACGTAGAAATTATGCTCATATTTAAGTATATTCAAATACATACATATATGTATTAAAAATTGTTCGGGCCACTTTTCTGTTAGCATATTTTATTTTGGTGTTATATATGTATGTATAAGAGTATATTGCTCACACACTTTTACACTATATTCGAGTCAATTACGCATGAACAATTTTAAATTCGTTTGTTCCTTTCCGTTTTGTGTTCGATTATTATCTTTAACCTCTATTAACGTTCACACGAAAAGCCAAAATAATTAAAGCGTTTTGCTTAGCGCAGGTGAAACCGCCTCTCACTAACTTTGAATAAACAAAACTGATATTTTTGTAATTGTTGTTGCGTAAATTAGCATAATTAACGGAGTTAAATGCCGCATACGCATAATTACGGGGAAATTGTCAACTGTGTATGTACAGCGACACTCAACCAAACCAAGCCCCAATGACAGCTCAGTCAGTGCTCTGGTAGATACAAAAATGGCGTCTGTGGTGAAACGCTGAGACTGCTACGTTGACTTGTCATAATGACAAATGTCATTTTGTGGTTTGCTTTTTTTTTGCTTTTGCTTACAAAACATACGTACATACATAGGTACATACATATTTATGTTTATGTATATAAAAAGCCATGTAAATTCAGCATATATTTACTCGCATGCAAAAGATTTATATACATACATATGTATATGTAAGTTACATAAAAAAAAACAATGGCAGCAATGGAATCAGATAAATTTTGACAGGTTTCGGCTGAAAAATTTCATCAAGATTAACAACAGTGACACCAAAAAATTACGTACAAAGGCAAATGATCGCAAAAAAACTGACTTGTTTTTTTTTATAAGTGGTACGGAGGGTGCCACCGCTATCAACCAATAGCAGGCATTTTAAGACCCTTGTAAGCATAAACAATAGTAGTTATTTACGGTTATACATATATAGTAAATATGTGTATTTATGTTATTATTTACTATCTTTTACCAACTTTGTATGTACATATGTTCATATATATGTTTATCAACTTTGTTGCTATTAACCAAAAATTGAAAACAACCAAATTACTTTAATGATAGTTTCCCTTCTTTCGAACACCTCTACCTTTTTAGTTTTAGCTGATTTTAATCAATTTCACTTAATATCATTTAAGGGCGGTAGTTAGATGTATGTATGTATGTATATATTGCAGTGTGCGTGCGTTGTTGAACTTTTTAACATTATGCCCAAGTTTCAGAAGATAATTGCAAACAGAATTGAGTTCTCAAAGAAGAGCCGGGATGCAGCTGCGTAAATTTGGTAACGGTAATTCAGGTGAAAGGTGTTACTTATAAACCAAAAGGCTTAGAATGAAGAGAAAAGTCATGATTACACACGTAAAAATTGAGATATCGCAACGAAATTTGGTTATATGTTGCCCTTTATCCAGTGTAAGTTGATACTGAAAATGGGCGAATCAGGCCTACCTCCTATGCAACTGTATTTGCGAAAAATGCCAAAACTAAGATGTTTCCATAAATACTAAACTGTAGAAGACTGGAATACGAAGCAGAATTTTAAAATGAAATGATGTATGTATGTACCTTAGTAGCCACTTCATCAATCTCCACGAGTCTAACTAAAAAAAATGTGTTGAAAATGTCTGAAATCTGTAAATTACAGAAAAGCTAAAACTGTTCTATATCAGTAACCACTGAAGCTAAGTTACTCAAAATAGATGTTTGTAATAATCTTGTAGCAATAAATGAGATTACATTAGAGATGTCGGAATAGCCTCGATGCATCGAAAATCTTCCACTGGGTCGATGTATCGATGCATCGATGTTTTTTGAAAACTCTAGTACATTGAACCTTCATTGCAGTTTTTCAATTGCACAAAGAAGAGAAGTGACTTTGACAAAAAAATTGAAATGGACCAAAAAGTTCCGCTAGAAACACAATAAGCTCAGTTGCAGTAATTTATTTCAAATTTTGTACAATTTTGCTAATAATATATATTTTTGTGAAACATTATCTGAAAAATCCAAAAAAATGTATCGATGTATTTTTAGTACTGACATCCCTAGATTACATATTACAAATGTTTGGAATTAGGCGACGCATTAGTATACATACATACATGTGTGTATCTCGGTAACCGATTTATCAATTTATCAACAAACAGCGTGAATATTTTTGAAATCAGACGAAAATTTCGCCCACTTCCCTAAACGTAAATTTCATAAAAACGAAAACTTCGATATTTCAATGACTGAGGAGGCTTATTTACTGCAAGTTAAAACTTACACAAACTCGGCTATTTATACGAGTTCAGCAAGGACGGTTAAAAATACGCGACCTGAAGCGTAGTGTTGTTAAGTGAAAAAGCCGCTCTATTGTGAATTGTTAATGGGAAAATGCTTAGGGAAATTTTTGTTTCCTTTTATACATACGTGATTAAATTTTTAAATAAATATATATAACACGCAAACACCTCGCAATATTTTTAATTTTCCTTGGTTTTTGTTATAAATTAAACTAATCACATGTTTCTTGCCAGTTGTCGACAGGGTTGCATAAGTAGCTAAAAGAAAATGTTTCCCGTGTGAGTGTTCTTTTGCCGCTCGTTTACAATAAAATGAAGCCACTACATTAAATTTATCCGAACATATTAACAAAAGTGTTTGAAATCCGGGATAAACAATTCTGCTTATGATGTAAAAGTTGTTTACAGAAAAGTTAAAAATGATATTTACCACGAGCGCCGGGTGTATAGAGTTCGGCATCGCCCAAACTTCACTCCTTCACTTGGGTTGGAAACAATGGAAAAAGATATAGTTTACTCGGCTACATAGTAGAATTTGAATGAATGGTCCTATGGGAGCGCAATGCAGAGCGTTATTGAATGATAACCTTTCGCGCGATACGCCCGCTAAAACTTCATCAACGATTTTTATGAGTTGGTGATCATCGATTTGGGGGTTCGGGTTATCACCATCTCCATAATTTCAATTATAACTTAAGCGTCGATTTAAAAACCGCCAGCTTAGATAAGAAGAACTTGGTCAGTTGGTAAACGCGGAAATGGTGGATTACTTAGCCTTGAAGTATTGAAAGCCTTTCTTTATTTAGGATCCCGCCACCTCCATTAATGTAAGCCTTCAGATCAAGCGAAAAATAGCCCACGGCAACTGAGTCTGTTTAAGTGCTTGAACGTACATGCTTTCACAAGTCGTGCGCAAGAACGCTTGTATTGTAGTGAAAATATCCTTGAGCTCGGGCAAAAAGGCCTGTCTACGCTTGGTGTGAACAACTGCCGCAACTTGGGAAAGGAAAGAGGCCATATTTAAAGAAGAGAGTCTTCGAAATATCCCTGGAAATGAAGACGGCGTTAAGTTAGCTCCAGAGCGCTCCTTCCTTTCCTCAAATTCCGTACAAGATCGCGATGTAGAATAGTAAAATTCACTTGTTCCGAGAATGCCCCAAAGTGATAAGATTTGGCGCCGATCAATTGGTTCCGAATTCACAAAATTTTAAGGCTTGAGAGCGAATTATTATGGTTTGTTAAACATAAATGGGTAACACAAATGGCGGGTTGATGTAGTTTTTGTGACATTCTCGCATGTCGATAAGCTGTATTGTAAAGGATTGTAAATATTCGCCACAATGTACATACATACAAACAGTAAAAGGAACAATTTTGCCAGTGTTGCACCATGGCGGCATTTAATATAGAAAATAACTGACAGCATCAAGACAGATGACAGCTGCTACCGCTGCAACGCAAGAATGCCAACAACAAAGCAATACAACCAAAGGGGCTACAACAAAAATATTTGTGGCAAAATGGAAGTTGGCAGGCATTTTTTGACTGATGCCCGGCATGAATATGTGAGTGATATGTTGCAAGGCGCCAAAATGGTAAACCCAATAACACAACTTAAACAAACATGCATATTTATGGGCAGCAATATACATACATACATACATATGTACGTATGTAGGTGTACGTGGGTGCAACCGGAGCAGTGGGTGAATGAGTGCAGTTTCCTTCCTTGGGTGTGTTGCTACACACTACTTGCTGGCAACCAGCAGACAGGAAGTAGGAGCTACGGGAGTGGTTGACTGCCAGGCTGATGAATGAATTTAAATTATTTTCGCCAACAACAAATTATGCAACAATCCTATATATTTTACATATTGCAATGCAAATAAATAATAAATTTGTGACAGTAGAGAATGGATTACACTCGTGCTTACAGAACAAGAAGGCGTGCGTAAGAGTGAGAGTTGACAAGAAATTTTCAATTAAAACTCGCAAGCAGTTGAAGCAACAAAAACATTGAAAATGAAAAAGGTAAACAAAATTTTGAAGGCAAAAGTGGCAACAACAAGCGCGTGTATTTCAGTAGTTTAGCTGAGTTGTTGAAACAACGGCGGTAGCAGCGATGTGAAGCTCTTGCTATACTTTAAAAAAAATTTGGTGAAATTTACTAAGGTCGTTGGGTAACAACAATAAGCGTTCACTCGTTTTTATCAGCAATTAATCGTGTAAATCAAATGTCTTGTCAGCATCATTTAACAGAGGAAGGGCCAACAAATATTTATGTAAGTATGTGTGTAAGAGGATTAACTGCTAAAAAGTATATATGTAAACCGATTAACAATAGATAAAATAACAACAAATCATAAAACAAAAGCTGTTACTTGTTAAAAATATTTTTTACTTTAGAAACGTGAACACGACTTTTTGAGTAATTCGAAAAGTGTTGTTGCGCCACTGATACAAAGCATACCCACCACAGCAAAAGCCACATCAACAACATTTCGAAGATGTTAACTTATCGATAAACTCACAAATCGACTGCTTTGCCACCTACTACTTGTACAATGTACAGCTTAGAAAAGTGGATTGAAAAAAAACAAAAATCAAATACCAAAAATATTTGATTTAAAGTAATTTCGTGTAACTACATATATATGTACATATGTATGTACGTTTAAGGCAACAACAACAACGATAATACGCGCGTTAAAAAATTTCGTCCATGTATTGCTATTACGCGCTTGAAAGGCCCATCAATCAATGACACCTTCGTCTTCATCGTCGACGATCAGCGTCCAGCGAAATATTTAACAGCAGCCAATACAACAAGCGTAACCGCTTACAAATGCGCTTTTAACGCTTCAGCTCGTGGAACGTCATGGCACAGCTAGCAACATGTTGCAACGATCGCAGTTATTGTTGCCTGCAAGCAGCCGACATTTGGGGTCAAAGTTGACGTTTGAACCCTTTTACAGCTCAAATTAAAAAATAAAGTATAATAAAAGCAGAGTTGTTGCATCGCACACTTTGTTATTTTCTAATGTTTTTGTTGCGTCACTGCTTGTTGTCAAATAAAGAAAATTTGTTAAAAAGGCTAATGGCGTGAAAACAACAGTTTCGTTGTTTTCGAAATTGGAATTCCAGCACTCATTGACTTTAGAGTTTAAATACAAGGCCCAAGCATCGTTTGGTTGTTGGTGGCCCCAATGAAGTACCTAAACACTCGAAGTGAAGTTGCTGTAAAAGGCGGCTGTCATTATTTTCAACATTTTCCTATAGAGTGATGAAGAAAACGTGATTAGGGCTCTTTAGTTTTCTTAGAAAAGGCAGTGTGTTTTTTTTTATATAAAAAGCATCTGACAACGATTGTACGCGCGTGCCTCTTGACACTGCAACTTTGTGTGGCTGCGTGTCAAAGCCTTTCTTTTTTACCTAAGCTGGGCTAATCTATGGTACATACATGAATTGGTATCAGAAAGCGTGAAGTGCAGTTGGCATGTCAACGCTTCTGATTTTATCGCAGCTTAAAATGGTAAACCCGCCTAAGTACTCGTACGTAGAAAAGCTATGAGCCACAGTGTTTCGAAATATTATAAGCGCGTGAGTCATAGTCTGTTGAATATGCTTAGAAAGCGAATAGATGAAGATAAGATAATTGGGTGGCCGCTGCAAAAATTATGCAGCTAAAATAAGAATATTTCGAAGTCTTGCGTGGTCTTTCCTTTGGGACATGTTTATTGTAGGCTCCCACGCGAAAACACATGTTATTTTTTTATTATATTTCCAAACTAAGAAAAGAAACATAAGAATAATAAGTGGTACGTCCTAACTGCTATTTCCGAAGCCAGCCTTGCTGAGTTGCTACGTAATATACAAACCGTGCAGTATTGTCGCATTGATGCCGGCATCGACGGGAGGAATACTTGATGTATTTTGGAACGATTTTCCGTCATTTCTTGTCCAATTTGGTTTGGAGACCAACCGGTTTCGGCGATATGCCATCTTCAGTGTCACATTTCGGAGACCGAAAATTCGTTCCAAAATACATCATATACGAACCCTGTCGGAAAGTGCCAACCAAAAACAAAAAAGGAGGAATACTTCCCTAGAATATCAAGGAATCTCCATCCTTAACTTAACTTCGGACCTTACCTTTACCTTTTTAACGTATCTTAGTACCCTATTTCCGAACATTTGACAGTTTAAACATTTGGCATTCATAAGAGAACTAAATGGAATATCAAATTTAATTGATTTTGTTTGTTACTAATAAAGTAAAATAACCCTATGCGCGATAATCTTTTTATGCAAAATTATATCAATTCTCTGGAATTCTAGGCCAAGTCCTATCACGTGCACAACATTCTTTTAAATTTAACCCTTTGCTGGCATTTGTACGATATATCGTAAACTTTTGACGATTTCTTATTTTTTATTGGAAAGTGCATTTCGTAGTCGAAAGAAAAGCTTTAAAAAATTAAAACAAACCAATTTTTTATATATTTGCATTTTTATCAGACCCTTTGATTGATAAATTCCTATTTACTGGAGTTGGTTGCAAACTTTGCTATTTACCATCTTACAACGTCATATTAGCAGCCAAGAATGCTCAAAATTATAAAACTAAATATCCATTCTTAGACCCTATTCACCTTTTTTTTTAAAGATTTGGCTAAAAAGAAAATAACCAACTCACCAAAAAGAGTGTACGAAATATCGTACAAATTGTAGGTGTATAGCCGAACCACTTTTTGCCAAGTTTTAGCGTATTACATTTGTTGTTATTTAATTTTGGTGATTTTATTTTTTTAATATAGTTCATTCTTTAACAAAGCTCGTGTAAACCCAAGTTTCCAACTTTGTGCAATATTAAAAAATTTAACAAACTCTCGTACAAATATCGAGCTTTTTTAAAAATTCTAAAAAATCAAGTGTAATTTTTAGCCATTTGAAACTTTTACTTTATCTACTAGAATTCAATGGGCTACAAAACTACATACTCAGAATGTAATTAAAAACTCGAAATTTTTACGAAAATTTGTTGATTTTTTTTTTAATTGTATAAATTTTTAAGGCAGTGTCTCTAAATTTGTACAGATTTGTACATTTTATATTGGGTACAAAATAAAAAAATTGGGGCAATTTTTGTTTTGTAGTCAAAATATTGGTACAATACAGCAATCTTCTATTGAAAAATTTCAACAAATTATTTTTCGTGATTTGGATAAAGAAAAATATTTGGGTATTCACACAATTGGGATACGATTGGCACCAAATCGGTAAATATCCATTCGTGTGACTTGTATTTATACGGATGTTGTTAAATAATGAACTATAAAAACTGACCAAAATTAAATAATAACAAAAATAATATTTTAGAAATTATCCAAATTTAGTGCGGCTATAATTTTTTCGAGTACTGCAGCACAATGCCACTAATATTTGACTTAGAAACAAAATATGGACAGGAATTTTAAAATTTCAACCCTGTTTGTGTGAAATATTTTATTTTTATTAGTTTTTTTTCTTCTAATCAATCTATGTTGAAATAAAAGTAAAAAATAAATATATTTTGTAGCGCGTAAATTTACCAAAAAATAAACCGTTGCCATTTCCTTGAACACGCTCTTAAATATTAGAGCCAAAAATTGTACAGAACGGAAACTCGCATCGGGTTAATATTTAAGTTTCGCAAGTAGACTTGGTTGGGTGAGTTTTTACAAGTATTCGAAAGTTTTTAGCTATCAGCCTCAAAAAAATATTAACATTGGGTAAAATTGGATCAGTCTAATGTACATATATGCATATATAAAATAAATACTGTGATCATAAGAATCTAAATAATACAAACTTTGTGCTAAACTTTGTGATGTTCTATGGCCGATACACATTGTGATGCTGACAACTACATACCTACATAAGTTATATATATTTTTAAATGTAAAAGCATGCTTGTATCACCTTTTAAATACTTTATAGCTAAAGTCAAACCTACAATGGCGGTGACTCCCCCATTTCCATTGAAACGAGCATCTCACACAGAAACAACCTATTCAGCTACATACATACATATGTACATGCACACCTTGTTCATCTGTTTTTGATTAATTCACAGGGACACGTCTTGTCAGATTTTTACATTACAAATAGCTACGCATTTTTCTCTTTAAGACAAGGCTATTTCGTTGTGTAGCTGTGGCATTGCGGTTACCTTTTTTAATAAGTGCGTGTTAAAAGGGGATTAAGCTAATGAACAACCGCATCAACAAAATTAAAAATGAAAATTTATTTCTCATAAATTTAAAAACTTGCGAGGTCAAGTACTTGCTACTAAAAATAATTACATAATCGATGTTTTGATTTAACACCTGTCCTGCTAATACTGCATTCAATATTTTACGTTATTTGTTGGAAAAGATAACAAGATGAAACTGGCTGACTTAAATATATATTGATGTTGCATAAAATTTTCAAAATAAATCAAGGCCCATTGAACTTCTTCTTCTTAGAAGAAAACATGTCAGTCGCTTCTCTTATGTGCCAGTTGACGCCCATATTAAAATATTTCGTTTAATTCATTTATTAATTAAACTGATTTTAACGTTTTGAACAGGTGTGAACCCTCTTAAAGAATATTTTCGCAATAAATCGTTCCTGAACCACTTTCGCCTGACCCCTACTGTTCTAATATTTTATTTAACTTTTTAATTAACCGATTTTAAGTTGCCAACAAGTGGCAGCCCCTTAAGAAATATTTTCGAAATAAATAATTTTGGAATCCCTTTCGTTTGACACCCACTTCGTAGTAATATTTTATTTGATGAATATCAGCGCTTGAAACACTTTGTAGTCTACAGGTCCACTGAATATTCCATCGGTGTTGATAGAGATACCATCATTCGCCGTCAGCGGGCCGCCGCCTTATTCCTTCCTAGTTGAAAATCGTATAAGAGCCCTAAAGCGGAAGTCGCAGAATGGCTTTTCTGCTTCTGAATTCACTCACGATAGCTGCGTGTCCATATTCGGACTGCTTCTACAATTTTAAACCTCAGCGCTTTTTCAGTTGCACTACTCGCAGTGCCTGATATGTCGAAGTATGCGAGCCCCTGCAGCTTTCCAAGTATTTCCTGATTGCTGCTGTTCCGAATACTTTCTAGAAAACATTACACTTTTAAAGAGGTGGCAGTACCTTTAAAAATATTTTCGAGGAAACCATTCTTAAACATCTTTTCTTTGAGTTGACGTTCATTTTATAATGTTTCACTTAACTTATTGATCTAATTTCAAGCAGGTGGCAACCCTAAATAAAAATATATACGAAACAAAGCTTTCTCGTAAATATTTCGATTGACATGTAATACTTTATTTAACTTATGAAGATATAGGATTTGATTTAAAAAGATGGTAACCCTTTTCATAATATTTTTAATATAAATATTTCTTGTACCTAATTCAGTAGCCACCCATATTGTAACCAGAAAGTTATACCCACAAATAAAATAAAATTGAATTTAAATTTTTAAATAGGTGGCAATCTTCTTCAAAATGTTTTCATAATACAGTTGTTCGAAATCACTGTCATTTCGCATCCAAATTAGAAATTTCGTTAAAATTATAATTGGAAATATAATTTTAATTCGTAAGTAGGTGGCAAAATAATAATCTAGTAATCCAGGTCATAAGTTATAAATAGTTTTGGGATTGCTTTCGCTTGACACCCACATCGTAGTACTATTTTATTTAGCTTATTAATTAGTTTATTTTAACTTTCGAAAAAGGTGGCAGCTCTCCGCAAATATCCCATATGTTAATGGAGGTTATAACCTATCTGTGTGGCAAATTTCATTGAAATCATTTTAGCTCGAAAGAGCAACAAACATACTCAACCACGCACTCACTCACTCGCTCACAAATTTTCATACATATAATATTAGTAGGATTAAATGAAAACTATTATCTTATCAGAAATAATAAGCAATGCAAACAATAACACAATACAGAACGTATTTACTTATTACAAGATTTTCTTAATATGAATCGAAAACCATGAAAATTTTAAAATATTCCGCTCAAAGAAAACTGATAGGCAAAAAATTTGGTCATTTGAAAGGCAAAGCAAATCATACAAATGACAAGTTGTGTCAAAAGTCGCCACAAACCAGGGCACGGATTACACAACACGCCTACAAAATGTGCATAAAATAATCATAGCTGTACATGCAAGGAATGCTCACAAACCATCCCGGCCATGTGTGATATGTAATTTGATCCAAACAAAGGAACTTAGACTTCGATTTTTTTATGAAACCAAAGTAAATCTTCGTATTTACTCTTACGAAGGCCTCACTCAACCAGGAAATAGTAGCAAAATTAATTACCAACTAAAAAGCGTGAAGTTTTACATGCCAGTGTGTAGTATTTGAGCCTGATAATCTGCATCGTTTACGAAATAAAAAAAAAAAACTCATCACCGACTCAGCAACGCATCATTGCATTTTGAGCATGAATCCGTTTGTTGCCAAAATAATTTGAATAAAATCTTTTCTAAACATGTTTGTCGGCACAGTATTTCGTGTCAAGGGAAATAATGTTACATATGTGAAGATCAAAAGGAAGACACGAGAACGCTCAAGAAACAAAGGATATGCGGGATTATGAAGATGCGGCGTAACAAGTGAAGAAGGAGACGCAGACGCAGACGCAGACTTGGGTTTCACCCATGCATATGTGTGAAGAATTCACGCTTTAATTCAGTACAAATATACAAAGAGGATTACCGTTATTTAAAATGTTTTCTAGAAAGTATTCGGAAATTGTTGAGGTTTGCTTTATTTCATTCAAGATTTATAAACCATAAAATTTTGGAGCGCATTCAATATGTTCCCCTCAGGCTTCTGCTCATTGGCATATTATATGTATACACGTCATGTACAGCAGCCATTTTTTCAACACCTCCAAAAGCCGTAACAAATGCGAGTAAAACGATTGAAAATAAGAAGAAGAAGAAGAAACTGAAGAAAGCTTAAACCACTTAAATAAGTGGGCGTTACCCAAGTAAGTAAAAACGCGTTGCTCCACCAACAAGCCTCGAGTGGTGGATATCCAAACGTGAACTGATTCGTCTTCACACACTGGTTTGCGCCAACATCCAACACCTTAACAACTACACATGTGTACATGCATGTAACAACAACAACAAGCACTAACATCTCACACCAAGTTGTAGCAAAGATGCGCAAAGTTGTTAACTTCTACAACTTTAGTAAACTGGTTTAACCACTGACGATCGATCGATCGTCTTGCGCAACCAGTTAACTACATCTTCAGCACCTCACCAACTAAATTCCACGCCCCATCGAAAGCATCGCACGTTGAATGCTTCAACATACAGTGCTATGTAAACATACATATATACATATAGATATTTATTGTTGTAATGCTGCTCATATATATACATACATACATATGTACAATTATGTTTATTTATCTATATGTACTTGTTTTATTTTTTGGATCTTTGGAGTGAATTTGCCAACCGAGAAAGTTGAACAGGTTTATAACTCAAATTTGAGTGAAAATATAATACACTTGTATTGGTGTGTACAAATATTTGCATGCTTTTGAGCCTCGGCGAAAAAGTGTATTAAAAGCGTCCATCAAGAATAAATTACCGACGGCGAAAATAAAAGAGACTGGAGCCATGGTCGTACACAGGTACGGGTGGGGAGAGCGTTACATTGTAAGTTTCCTTCTATGCTTTTCATAATCAATTTCCAATTCAAAAAATGTATGCAATAAATTAAAACTTGCGGGGTCTTCACATCCATTCCGGTAGTTTTGGTAAACTGCTGGTTGTTACTCGATAATTTTATCAACTGTGAATGTCCTTTTTAGTCTGTTATGTTATGTTTATCAAGAACTGATTGGTGCTTTTTTCCCATACAAAAAATTAATTCTAACACAAAGGCTGCGTTTCTTTATACATTCCGTATAATCCAATTTCACAGCCAGAATAAAGAGAATGCTTTTGAAATATACGTTAACATATCATCAGGAACGTTCTAAAGAATAAGTAAACAAAAAAGTTTATTCCAAACGTTCAGAATGAATAAAGAAATGCGGTCAAAATTTAATGATTTTTACTCAATCATATTGCTAAGTAAGTAAGTAAGTAATTATAATCTTTTAATATTTTTTACTAAGTTGCACTTGTAATTTAGGTTTGTGTATGCTTAGCGTTCACCAACAAACAATTGATCGAGCTGCAGAAGATCCTCGAAGTCCATTCTTCTTCTTCTTATTTGGCGCTGTAACTGTAGTTGGCGCAAATGTCGGGGTCGCACCTTTTTTCTCTGCAGCTTCCTGACATTCCTCATCGTACCAGTTGTTCTTTCGGGCTCTCTGAAATCCGACTACTTCTTCGGCGGCGGTACTTAATGAGCGGGAAATGTGGTTCTACCAGCGTTGCCGAATTGACGATTTCGTCGTCATTTTGACGTTTTCTGAGCTCAATGGCGTTTTGACGATTTTTCCCCCGTAATGACGATTTTTTGTTTTAGTTTTTCCACTAAATGACATATGTATGTAAAAA
Organism: Rhagoletis pomonella; assembly: GCF_013731165.1. Taxonomy (NCBI): domain Eukaryota; kingdom Metazoa; phylum Arthropoda; class Insecta; order Diptera; family Tephritidae; genus Rhagoletis; species Rhagoletis pomonella. The sequence continues at coordinate 17,395,544 of NW_023458560.1, forward strand.
ATTTGCTACAAGAAAACGCCATCCAAAATACAACCATGCATTTATCTAGTTTTTTTCTACAACCGTGCTTTTAGTTATATTAACCGCCCAATTCTGTGTTTTCTTGACAAATTTTTTGTAAAGAAATTTTATGAAGATTTTTATCAAGTAAAAGCTCCCTTCGCATTCTGTGTCAATATTTATAAAACAAAAAGCTCTACGATTTCCACATGAGTGGAAATAATTTCCACATGAGTGGAACTGATTTCATTGTCATATATGAAAAATACGAATTCAAAAGCAAAAAAAGATTTTGATGTCGACTATAATTCCATGTGTCGCAGGCTCAAATGCCGGCACATGGAGTATATAATTGTTAGAAACAAATTTATTAATATACAAAATTTATACATTTCACATGAAATTTCAATTTGTCAATAGCATTTTCAATCTTGATAATTTATCAAGAAAAGAGCTTTTTATTTCTGTGCTAGAATACAAATTCTTGATAAATAATAAAAAATTGACAAATTGTAAAGATTTTCAATTTATCAAGTGCACAGAATTGGGCTGTAAATTTGTTCTAGAGTTGTAACGATTTTTTAATTTGCACTGCTGACACTGATTTGAAAGAGACAGAAAAGTAGGAGAGGGAATTTGTTCAGTCAAAATTATCTATCATGGCTCGAATCGTAACGTCCGTTCACGAATCGAAAACGATACAAAATAAAATTACGTGATACGTCAGGCAGTATAAGCTGAATGAGACAAAAAGTATGTTCACGTATGTCATAATCCGAAAAATGTGTTTTTACGTGACGAGTAGTACGATATCGTATGTGACGATTCGAGCCCAGTTAATAAATGCTAATGTTATACTAAGGGCCGTTTTCTCAAGTAACCTGTAACTTCAAAGCTCTCTTTATATTTAAAGGTTGCATTAAAATTTATGATTGTGTCTAAAGTAAAGCATTTTATTATCGGTTTTAAATTGGTTTACAACCAAGAAACATACATACGTCAAAAACCGATAATAGAAATGCTTATATTTAGACATAGCTTTATTTTTAATTCAACCTTTAAATATAAAGTGAGCTTTAAAGTTAAAGGTTACTTCAGAAAAGGGTCCTAAGGGTATTCACATACATTTTGGTAGTTTTGGTATTTTGCTGGTTGACACTCGGTAATTATCAACTGTGAACGTCCTTTTCAGTTTAATTTTGTTAGTCTGGTAAACTATGTTTTTCAAAAGCGGATTCGTAGCTTTTTTTCTTAAAAAGAATGAAAATAAATTGTAACAGAAAATTTAAGGAATTTTACTTACTATTACGAGTTATGCCTTTCGGCAGCGGGCGGATTTAAAATTTAATAAATATCGAACAGCTGATTGCGGTTTACCAACTATTAGAAAAATGATCAAGCCTCCTTTTCACTATAATTCGGTCACCGGTACACCGATAATAAAATAATTTTACACAAACAAAATACATTGGGAAAAATTACCGAACACCGAGTACCAAGCTCGGTGGGAAGACCCTTACTTTGAAACTGGATCAAAATCTTCAAAAACTTAAAACCAATGGAGTTCAACTATTTAAAGGCAGTTGTGTTATAGATTGTAGTTTTAAATTATCGTTAACAATTGCAAATCCACTTTTATTAACCCATATGCAATGTGCGTTCCATTTGCTTTTGTAATGTATGGTCACATTTAATGGGCCATATCCATAAAACTTAAGCAAATACTTTTTCTTAAAATTTCAGACGTTTTACTCAATTTGTTCAAATAAATTTAAGTTAAAGGTATGTAATTTTAAGAAAACGCAATTGCTTAGTTTTTATGCATGCGACTTATTGTATGTAATTCCTTTGTATTTTTTATTTTGTTACAAAAAAATACAATAAACAAAAATTCGACGATTTTTTTGGCTGAAATTACGATTTTTTTAAGGTAAAGTGACGATTTTCTAGCGAAAGCTTTCGGCAACGCTGGGTTCCTCTGCTCGCATATGTCGGTTTGTTGAAGAGTGCTCTCTGAGAGCAGGTGTGGTAGTCGAGTAGCGAAAGCGCTGGCTGTCTGTAGGGACACGATATCGAACAGAAAGTATCGATATGGTACTCATTTAAAGTATCGCTTTAAAAATATCGGGTACCCATTAATATCGGAATAAAAAGACTCGATATTCCAAATATCGATACCAAAATCCAAAAAATGTATATGAATATAGGTCTCGTATATAGGCCGCTGTGGTGTAATGATTAGAAGTGCTCAAAACTTGAAAATGAAAAACAGCTTCCCAGTAAAACAAAATCGCCGTTCAAAGTCGACATAAAACTGTAAGGACCCCTTTTGTGCCACAACATTAATAGCCCGAACACTATGAAAACGACGAGCTATGGACCATAGCTGTCAAATTATTTTAACACGTACTCTTATGTAGATAATTATTTTGGCACCGACCGGGCTACGCGACGACTGTGGTTGTGGCCAGATTAGATCTATTTCTATTTTTCCAGCGACAGATTAGGTTCTGCCTCTTCTTTTATGTCAAACTCGTACAAATTCATGATGTCGCCGACGCATTCAAAAAAATCATGTCGCTATCGACAAAGCGTTTAGACAATGAAGATAACAAATTGGAAGCTTTGGCCCGTAGCTCGTCGTTTTTAATGTGTTCAGAACTTAAGGCGCACTTTACAAATCGGAGGAGAATCTCGGTCAAACACTAACATATTGTGTAACAACACGTAGAGATTGAGGTGTTGTCTTAAAACACCGAAGTCGCGGGTTCAAATTCCACCACATGCAATCCTAACTATATTACACATTTCTGCTCTTAAAGCCCAATTTATTATTAATTGTTAATAACATTATCCTTGTAATGTGAGTGTTGCGAAGACATTAAAAGTAATACGAACCTTGTTATAAAATTAAGGTTAAGTGAAAAAACCGCGTGTCTTTTCTTTAAAAATTCCGAATTCAAGAGAGTTTATTACAAAAAATAGAATTCTCAGTTGTCATTACAGGGTTGCAAAAGGTAAAACAATTCAATGTTCAGTACAACATTACAGGGCTGCAAAAAGTTAGTAGAAAAGTAAAAGACTATGCAATAATATTGAACAGTGAGTTTATTACATTCGATACGATACTAGGGTTCTGGAACTCGATTCCAAAAAATATCGTTTTAAAACTATCGAGTAGAAAATATCGGTATCGAATGCCAAAAGTATCGATATGGTATCGTATCGTATCGAAATTCGTGTCCCTAGCTGTCTGTTGTGATTGCAGCTTTTCGACGTTAAAAGCTTTCCTTGCATATTTGGGCGCACATTTTTTGCTGCACAGAGGCGGGTGCGTATCTTGGCTGCAACAAGATAGGTCCGAGTCGATGTTTGGGCCTCGCAGTCTACGTACGTCCAAACCGCTGGAAGCATGCCTTCGGTCTATCACAACATGATCGATTTGGTTTCTTGTTTTGCGATCCGGAGACAGCCACGTAGCTTAATGGCCAGATGCGCCGGCGTCGCCGCCATCGCCGATTATTTCTAAGATTGGCGACGCCGCCGCCGCAATATCTATCGACATAAACCTCTGGTATGCACTGTATATATTTTTCATCGGATAAACAGTAATTCAGTTACGAACAATTATGAGGCTCAAACTACGCGTTTTTATACCTTAAGTCCAGATTGTGAGGGGGTATTCAAAATTCTAAGTATGCACATTTTTTGTCCATCATTAGATCTATAACTTTATCAGTAACACATTGTTATTATCTCGACGAAATCCTTGACGGTGGCACCGGGAGGGGAACGGTACATGACGGTCGGCAGTTTAGTTTGGGTTAAATTCTCACACTGACGGGGTTAGGCTTTCGGCGCATCCTCCTCGTAAAAAAATATGTGCAGTAAAAAGTTAATTATTTAAATTGACGAATAGTTTTATATCAACTTTTGTGAACTTCTATTTAGGTGTTATTTTACAACATACCTGTATTGGTTACAATAATTTTAAGCTATAGGTAATAACAATTTTTTAGTATCTAATAATTATCGGTTTTGAAGAAAAAAATTGTACAGGGCTACCCGCCCTATGCCTCTACGCCTCTCCGCCACGGAGATATTTTTGAGAACAATTTTACGAATCCGTTCAAACACATCCTTGAATATCCTAGAATGGCGGTGGTTTCTACGGCCAAAAGTTTAAGGGCTACAACTGCTTTCGACATGCTAGAGACACGTAAACTCCTGCTTATCCAACTACTTTCCACCTCGGCTTGCAACACTGCGACATATTTATGTTATCATTATTTTCGATATAGGCTTCATATTTTGACTCAGCGTCAGTATCGGTCCCATTAATTAGGTTTGACAATGTGTAAGACCGGGATCAATTCTGGGAAAAATAAAGGGAACTAAGCATCATAGAATCTTCTCGGCAAAGGAAATGGGGGTGTACCCTTTTGGGGAATTGGCTGCTTTAGCGGACACCCGATTCTCGTTGCATAATTTATTGCATTAGGAACGCGAGAAAATGATCTATCTGAAAAATACCAAATAGTTCCAGGAGACCCCAAGAACCGAAGGAGCATGTTAGCCGCTTACGACATCGAAGTCTATAGCCGTATGTATACATACATACATTAATCACGCACTTCTGGAAAATCCTACATTTCTGAAGTTCAACTTTGAATATTTTCCATATGTTTTGAACGTCAGTTGATGCCCATCAATATTAAAAAGGAAAATACTCGTATCACAAAAACAAAAAAGTGAAAGTAAATTACATAATAATAATGTATGTATGTATGTAAATATGTACGTAAACATGAAAAATGTCAAAGTTGTCCTTAACGGCAATTACCTCAAACTCTCAAATAATTATTCCTAACAATCCATCAAATTAAATACTAAGTGCCAAACGAACGCCCACCCACCGCCAACATCCACTTCAATCTTGCACGCCATCAATTCAATGAATTGGCGCCGCCATAACGGCACTTTGCAATCACGATTATTAACAACAGTAGGTAGAGTTTGAGGAAAAGCTCAATTACTTGCATAATATTGAGAGTGGATAAATCAGCTATTTATGCCGCAACACCAGGCAATCGTCGAAGTGCGCACTTATGGCAGAAAATTTTCGACTTCACCGCTTCACACCACAACAACGTCAATAACACCGTTGCTCGCAAAATAGTCAATGTTGCAAGTTGTCAACGTTCATTATTCTCATTATTATGTGGTGCAGTAAATTGCAAGGCAAGCAAGTATGTACGTAAGCCAACTGGCAGGCGGCCAACGGAGCCACAAAAGAGCCCAGTGCAAAAGGAGGTGTGGTAGGAGGGCACACTTGCTGGGGCGCGATGTATAAACTTTGAACACCAAATGTGTGCTTTCCACGCCAATGAAAATGTCAATGAATTGAACCTACGCAACCGCCACAACGAACAACCAACAACCGACAACCAACAGCCAACCATTGTATGCCTCTGAAACCATGCGTATGTCGTCTGTACACTCACAAAACAACGATAATAATAATGCACATTCAGCTAAACTTACCACAAAGGTGAAAATCATTAACGCTGATGGTTAGCCAACAAAAATGGAAAATTGACTAAAATCGAAAAATGTTTAATAAACTTTAGTCGTTATTACATTTCGGCATAGTATTAGTGAATATCCATGTTTATGCATTAAGTTTGTTTGTAAAACTTTATAGCGGTGTCGGCGATTTGCTGGCATAGCTGATGGCGTTGGTGATGGCGATCACCTTGGCTTTAGCGCCGTCAACGTCAATTGCAACGTTGATGGGAATGGTGATGGCGCTGATGTTAGCGTTGCAGCTGTAATGGTTGCGCGTTGGTTGTTGTTGAGTATATGACGATGGAGACGACGACAATTGTAGCCTACGAGCTCTGTCTAATAATAACAGATAATTTACGAGTTTTCAGCAAAGTTCCTAAATGTCGAAATAATGACAGTTCGATGGAGGGCGGCGGTAATGAGCATCGGTATGGGATGTTGGTTTCCATGCGTATGTATATATTTAAATATGAACATACATTAAGTATATATGTACATATGTATGTCCAAAGCCGCGTACACGTTGGCAGATAAGTGGAGAGCATTGGTTAGCATTAAAAGGTGTCTGCGCGCATTATTTCGGAAAAAGGTAAAATAAAGTTAAAAAAATTATATTAAATTAAATTAAATTAAATTAAATAAATTGAAATATAATTAAATTCAAATACATAAATAAAAAAGGTGAAGTAAAATATAATTTAATTAAATAATATAGAAATAATAGTAAATTAAATTAAAGGAAGTTATTCAATATCTACAGAATTAACTTCCTCGATAGGTATTAAACTCAGGATATCCTTCAGAATTTGCTGTCACAAAGCGTAACAGATAATCGTGCAAAAAGATATTCTGATTCTTATTTGACACTTTTTACTCCCTTTTGTTGAAGTAGTAAAAAATATAGCTCGCCATTTCATCTACTTCGGAACCCGTCGCCCTTGCAAGGGGACGGATAAAACAGGACCACAAAAAAAACGATGAACGGTTTTTTTTACCAGGCCAGGTATTTTCTTTAGTTTTGAGGTCGCTGAACACGAGCGGAAGTCCGTTTTGCTTTAGTTTAATAATGAAATCAGGTTTTCGGAAATAAAATTTTGAATTTGTACAGAATCAGCTACCTATGGGGTTTGAAAGTAAATTCGTCAATATTTACGACATTTTTTCTGTCACATAAAGTCCGCCTGGTCTGGTGGCCCTGGGTAATCTTCCTCTCGAAGGCCTTTAAATCCTCCTCACTTTTTTCGACCTCGTTAACATTTTAGATTTATGCACATATGTACTAGCCAATTCCCGCTTGCTTCGCGGCGCATAATAAGAACTTTTGCGTGAGTTAATGCAAAAATAGCGTTTAAAGGCACACACGGTCTGTAAAGGAAAAAAGTTGAAACGACTAAAGAGCAGAATCCTCCTCACACATGGGCCAAGAATATTAGCGCTGTGATGCCATATGGAAAACTAATCGCTTTCGTTGTCATGAGCTTTACCGATGGTCTTATTTACACCTGTGAAATGTCCGCTAAGCGTTCATAATCTTTTTTGATCTTGCATCTACAACATTGGTCCGGTGCGTAAGCCAATAAAAATGCTTATAAGGAAACTCAAGAGCACAGATGAGCGTTTTCCGTTATAGGAGGGCCAAGAATCCTCGCTATCCCACAGGACGAAAAGTTTTCCCGTACATTGGCTAAATGAGTCGTGTGATCTCTTGAATATCGTTGAAATAAAGCCATTAATATGCCTACCGTGTTCCTTCTTGGACGGATGTGGTCGAATCTTTCATTAAGGGTGTAAGGGCGTCAGACAAAGGTGCGCTTACACACATGGAGTTTCTATATATTTCGACAGCAGCGCCATCCGTTGGATAAATTTTCTACAAAATAAGCGATATGAGGAATTTAGATTGTATGAGAAGTGCCATGCCCCCTTTTCGGTCGTGAGCACAGCATTAATAAAATATCGTCGTTTAAAATACAAAACCGCGTATCAACAAAATGCAAAACCAAATATTTCAGGTTGCATAAATTATTTTCTAAAAAGTAAAGACACTTATATTTTAAAATGGTTCTCTCTTTTATCGTATTTCGTCTATTTCGTCGTATTTCTGGCTAGTATATTTCAGGACGAATGGATAAGGATTGACCAAAAGCTTGTGTGAGCAAATGTCAGTTACGTGGTTTTGCAAAATGACGATACGCGTTTTATACTTTAAACGACGATATATACACAGCTGTGTCAAATTTCAGTACGTTAGCTTAAGCGGTTCCAACGATAAGCGATATGAGAATTTCAGTTTGTATGTTTTTCAATACCTGCCACTTTTCGCTGAATGCACGGTATTGTTAGCATATGTATGTGGCTGTTTCAAATTTAGGACGTTAGCATAGGGCGGTTCCGCAGTTATGAAGTTATGTTTGTGTTGGAGGAGCCAGGCCCCCTTTTCCAATAGCTCCCAGTTTTCGCCATAAGTAGGGTATTTATAATTTATGCATCCGTGCCATTTTTCAGTTCCCCAACGTAGTTGGTTTAAGAGATATATTGGTGTCCTCAAAAAAGGGGCTTCAACATTTTATTGTGACGAGTGTATATGTGTAGATATCTATTATTCTCCCCCTGTATAAGAACGTTAGGAATATCCCGACCCCAGCGCATCCTCTCATGTAATTTTTTAGCCCAAATATTCCTTTTCAATTGGCTAACAAACGTTCTAAGTATGAGCCAAATCTGCTACTAAATGTAGTTTCCAGGAGCATCCCGACTCAAGCGCCACCTAGCAATTCAGGTGCTGACATATGTTCCAGATATGAACGAAATCGGTCCCGCCGTTTAGTAGTTTAGAGACATACAATATACGGAAAACTCTATGAAATTGTGAGATCGTGACGTCTCAGCTTTCTTAATTTTTTTTGGCAATAATAACAAAAAGTTTTGAATTTTTTTTATCGAAAAACCTTCCACGCAGAAGATCTAAAAAAGGACTTTTTACAGAATTGAAATCGGTTCAGCCATTTGGTCAGGCATCGCGGTCTTACGAAAGACATTTCATTTTTATATATATAGATAGATAGATAGGGCGGCGAGTACCGCAGACGATGGAACGATGAGCTGTATGAGCTTTACAACGACACGGACATAGTGCAGCGAATTAAAATACAGCGGCTCCGCTGGCTTGGCCATTTCGTTCGAATGGACACCGACGCTGCAGCTCTGAAAGTATTCAACTCGGAACCCGCTGGTGGTAGCAGAGGAAGAGGGAGGCCCCCACATACATTTTGACGTATTTATGTGGAAGAACAGAACAGTCAAAAGCAATTCTATCGCGTGTTGTTCAACCACATGGTATAAAACAGTCATGCACAACGCTAGCAGAACTCTATAAGCAAGTGCGTAAACTAAATAAGCAAGTGCAAATGTTAACAAAACAAAAACTTTCTAAACACACGAAAAAATCAATTTTCTCGCGTAAGTAGGGGCAGGGTTGCCACTTTGGTAAATTGTTACCAAAATTCGTAGAAAAAATTTGGGTTGCTAAAAAGGTAAATTTTTTCTCATTTTAGTAGATTTTTGTTGAAATTTTCGTTCCCGATTTATTTTTCGTAGTTATATTTATATTATAAATTTCTTTGCATACTTTTTATATACTTACATACGTATATATGTATATCGATATAAGGCGAACATATCCCGAATCCCGAGGAGCTTTTGATTGCCTAAATATTTTAAATTATTATTTAAAGAAAGATAAAGAAAAAATTGACAGGTATGTAATGATGCACTGTGATTGTTCGCAAAAAAAATTAAATCAACGCCATTTTTTATCAATAGAAATTGTTAAAGAAAAAAAAAGACAAGCGGCAAAAAATTAAAAAAAAAAAATCAACGGGAAGCATATTGTGAGCTATACTCAATTATTATTTGCTTTAAAACTCGGTACCTTAAATTGTTCTAAAAATTCAGAGTAAAAAATTCGAAATTTGGACGAAAATTTTGTGAATTTTTCTAAATGTTGTATATACTTTGAATCCTTAATTTTTATGGATTTAGTTAAAGCAACAAAAAAATTTTACTTGAAAAACATTGCGAATAATAAAAAAATCACCAAGTGCGTTTTTTGAGTCACTGTATTTGTTTATAATAACTCGAGTTGAAGTTTTTCAAATTATGAAGTTTCGTTGTTGCCATTGGTTTCATCACTACCGCTTTTGGTTGAAGGAAACTGCGAATATGCCAATAATATGACTCAAATAACGTATAATTAGTTAAATAAAAAGTTCCTTAAAAACAATTTTAATTCTTATTGAAATAACTAAAAAAATAAAAAACTATAGTTTTAATTAAAATAAATAAAAAAATAACAAAACTATAGCTTTAATTAAAAGGACTTTATTATTGGTAGATATTTTCCAGATTTGGTAGGTTTTTCTCAAGTGGATGGTATTTTTTTTTTTTTCGTCAGTGGCAACCCTGACTAGGGGTCTAATTTATTAAAACTGCGTTTTTAGGTTTCCTCTATGACGCCAGGATTTTTTAAAGGAACTTTAAGGTTTCAAACATATGATTGATTAAAAAAAATATTAAAAAAATTCAGTGCAAAGTAGAAAATTAATATAGGTACCAAATGAAAGAAGATACTTTTAGAAGTAAAAGAACAATAAGTAATTTGGTTCACAAGGACGAAAATGGCCTTTTAATTATTTTTGTTTCTTTAACCTAATAAAGGTAAAAGGAGCAAATTCAGCATGTGGCCTTGCGTTTATTAGTGTTGAACATATACTTTTTTGAAAAGTAAATATTGAAAATTTTCAAAAATATTCAAGGATAGAATATAATTAGGACATCTCCAATACCTTTTAATCATTACGAACAAACAAATTTAGTCGTTTTCAATTCTACAGAATGGGCTATTAATCTATGTTGTACTGAATTTTTAGAATAATTTTTAGAATTAATGATATTTTTGAAGTTTCAAAGTAATTTTAAAAAAATCTGAAGTCAGAGAGAAAACAGTTACGCGAGTATATTAATTTTCTTGTGTGCAAAATTTACTGTCGTTCACCATGTATATTTCGATAAATGTTGCAAAAAAGTAAACTCGCATGTAGTACGTAAATAATGGCAGCTGAGAAAGTGCAGTTGTTACTATAGGGCCTGGAGCGGTTAAGACTGCCGATCCGCCACTGCGTCTTACCAAAATCCGAATAATTTGAAGCGTTTCATAATATTTCACATTTGTAGGCTGCATTTCCACGGTCTATTTAGCTGTAGTACACATTTCTTATTTAGGCTAATCAAATGTGACGATTGAATTTTTTTTTGTAAATTTCAACGGAGGTGACCTACATGATTTTGTGTATTTTGGTGTGGAAATATGGAGCTGGCCTTATTTGGCTTTTCTAACGGAACAATAGACAAATTGTCACTTAATTGCCAGCCACCTATAGTGCGCTTTTATTGAAACTTTTATCTACATTTTTATATTCAGAATGCCACCCATTTGGACATTTCAAATATGTATTTGACGCATGAACGCTTGAGCGGTTAAGGTGTTGGCCTAGGCAATTTGCGTGCTTTGGAGAAACTGTCAATGGGACGCCCAACCGTGACAGTTTTATTGTTGCGCATTTGTTGATTATTTATTTATTGGAAAACGTAAATGGTACTTTGTGTCAATTAAAGCTTTCGATATTAAATAAATGCGTGCATATATAGGCATGAGAAACGTGTTTACGTGTGACATATTCACAAATGTATTAAAATACAAACATATTAGGGGTATTCACGATCCGGTGCATACTGTCTAGCATAGTGCATAGATAGCATGATTGGCTAATTTTGTTGTTGTTTGATCACATGAAAAAAACAGAAATATAACTATTTATGCTATCTATGCACCATGCTTAATGTGACCAACCGTACTTCTTCCGGACATCTTTTTGAGCCTTTGTACTTCGTACTTCGAAGTACAGTCAAATGTATTTCTTTGCAATGTTTTGTACTACGCAAGGCACATTGAACAGGTAGTATCAGTAGAGCAGCTGATTTAATTTTTTATTTTTTTTCAAATTATTCGTTCTCTAAAATGTCAAATATTTTTAATTTCTTCTCACAAAAAATATAAATTACCAAAATCTTTTTGCATGTGAAACCTTTTCCCATACAAAACAAGCAATTGAAAAGCAACGTTCGGAACGTTCACTAACTCCGCAGCACAAACGCTGATTGCTGGGCCTTGCATATGATGGATCAATGCTTTGAGTAGCAACCAAAATTTACTAATAAAGTCGCACGAATTTTTTTCCAAATTTAATTTTTAATCTTTACTCAAAATCAAGTTTTTGATACTTTAGATAAGCAACAACAAAATACACATAAATGTTTTTTTTGCTCTAATGCCTGTTTGATAAGCCTTGGAGATTTATTTAACTGTTTAAAAAATGTCAAAAGGTCTGTGATCACAGTTAAGAAATGTACTCATAGATCAACACATAAATCATGGCATTCAATCACTTCACTTCTCTAGCGGAGAAATTTCATTACAAATGGCTACTTAATCAAGAAAAATTAAAAGGTGTTAGAGAGTTTAAAAATTCTGTGGCGAATCTGACTTGCCCTGTGGATATTCAGAGACAACAGCATCGATGCCATAGTAAACATTTTCTTTTCCGGGCAACATACTAACCATTTCCTTATTAACTATCGTACGGTGCTTATTTTTTGGACACGAAATTGCTCAGTCCTTCAAGGGGTTGTGATTACTTACACAAGGCTGAGGTTGAACGACCCAGTCGACTAAATTTACATCTCGCAAAATAGACTCCTACTGGACTTATCCCAATTTTTGAGTCTGGGGAAAGTTCTGGACCTTCTCTAACTCGCAATAAAAATTTTAAAATAATCTCACATTTATTTAAAACAAATCGTTGGCAATAATTTTTTTTTTAAGTTTTCCAATATTTTAAAATCATATATGTATGTATGTAAAATTTAAAATAAAAAAATTAAGTTCCTCAAAAATATTGTTCCCGGCATATCAGCGGAGTCCGATAATAGACCGTAAATATGGCCTTACGGTTTTTCATAATGTTTAACTTTTTATAATTAATAGGTATTAAAGTCTTTTCATCATTTATTTTTATTGAAAAAATGCTAAATTACAGATTAACATATTATTCAGTAAAAAATAGATAAAAACGGAAAAATCCTGAAGTAAATGAAAAAATAACGATCAGTTTCTTCTTTTCCAATTCACAGATTAGATAAAAAAAAACATGATAACAAAAAACCCTTTGACTCCCTTCTCACTCCATATTCGAAGCGCTCCGAAAACACCAATTCGTGGTGACAACGTGGGAGTCCCCTCTACCAGAACAGTGATAATCATTTGATTGATAATTTGATACTTACTGGTGATGGAGATCTCAATCGAGTACTTCTATCAACTTTTTAAGAGCAATATGAAAAACGTGATGTAAACATTTGTGTACATGAGATCTACCGTCTTCCTCCAACTTATGGCCTTATTTAATGGTCCCTTTTTAACCAACGCAAAATTTGCAAATGTGTTAGTAAGATAAATGAGAATGTGTTAGTTTCCATCACACAATTCTTGTAGGGCCTTTTCACTCTATAATCGGAGTGCTATGAAAACGCTTTTTCAAGGTGTTGCTGTGGGCGTCCTTTTTTACTCCATATTCAGAGCGCTCCGCAGTTGCTGCCTATTGAAATGAACGTAGCAATGCTATGTTCAATGTAAATCTTTAAATAATTTTCCATACAAATATTTCAAAAGTTGGGTAATGATTTCAAAATCTGAAATGTTCGTGCAAAGTTTCAGATCGAGCACTTTAATTTGTGATATATGACTTGTCTCTGTACGATTAGTAGAACACTGGGTATAAGCGCCTTGTCTTAAGGCTGGTTTTCACTATGTCATATTTTGACGCAAAAATTTGTCGACATATTTTGACACAAGTTATCTCTTTAATCCGTAACTTCGCTGATGATATTATGGGCCATAAACGAACATATAGCTAGTCTAGCAGCGAATGTACAAGACTGAAGGCCTATCCTGATCTAAATCAATCAATATATCGTTTTTTAATCCCATTTGACAATGTGTTTTCATTTATTTGACGACATAGTGAAAACAAGGCTTTATAATATAGACTTTTAATTAATAAAATTTATTTGTTGAATTGGTATAAATACTGTTACCGTTTGGGTATATTCTGCTTTTACCATTTTCTCATTACTTTCATATTATTTTTGGTATTAAGTTTCTGCGCTTCTTTCAGCTATGAAATAGTTGGTCACATTAATTATGCTAGATAGTATGCACCGGGTACGTAAATACCCCTATTGTATATGTACATATGTACAAGTTTGAGTACATACAATTATATTTCTGTAGAAAAGTTTCATAAAAATTTAACGCCTCAAAACGTTCGTTTAAACAAAAATGAAGTTCGCCTTTTACGAACCGCGAAAACCAGTTTCCCAGCAGCCGTCGCCTCACATTGCGCCAGTCGAGCGCAAAAATGCTAATTATGCGCAAATTGTTTCGTAAATTTGCATGTAAATCAGTTTAACTTGCACCAGCAGCAGCAGCAGCAGCAGCAGTTGCATGCAATTACAGGCCATATCCACACAGACTCACTCACAGCACAGCACTTGGCTCGCAGACGTTTTTCTGGCTGTTGGCGGTGTTTCAACACTATCAATCAATAATGCGCCCCAACCTTCGCACCTCCCTTCAAACACTTCAGCGAATGTATGTATGTATCTATATAATTTTCATTTGCCGTGCACATTAACGTTTTGGCGCAAAAGTTAGTTTAAAAAAAAAAAGTAAAAAATATATAAAAAACAAAAAAATATTTTCAACTTCATTATTATTTAGCAAAGCCCACGTTTAATATATTAAAAATATAATAATAAATAAAAGTACTAATAAAAAATATTGTTGTTTTTCGTAAATGTATGAAGCCATTCCCAGCGATTGGCCACTAACGCTTTGCCGCATAAGATCAACACATTGTCTGCGAAGTGTTTGCCGCATGCAACATCAAAGTTAAATTAAATGCGCTATAATTTGGCGAAGTGGCCACAGGATAACAGAGCGGTGAACAGACGTTCAACACGTTGAAAAGTGCCGGTTAAGCGGCCAAGCGCCATGTTGCAGTCCGAGTTGATTGCTTTGGGCTAACAGGCAATTTCATTGCGAGACCAGCTACACATACATATGTACATACATACATACGAGTACATATGTACATATGTATGTACATGGGTATAAACATGAGGGTTCGATTGCCATTGACTGCTGCCGAAAAAAATTAAGTCACGCATTTTCGTTAGCAGATGCACCGAGGCTGGTCGCTCGAAATTGAAGCTTCAAAATCACTGCTTTTAGCATTTAATTAAAACTTTTTGCAAAGCTTTTACATTCCCCTTTTTTTTACGGTGTAAATGCAGTGCGTGCTCAAACGCCGCTTTCAATACTCATTAATATAATTGCTCCTTGTAATGAGTTCTCTTTGGTTTTAACACTTATTTTGATTTGCATGTGTTTATAGCAGTGTCCGTAATGAGAATCCATTTAATATTAAAAAGTAAAAATGTATAGCAATACAAAGACTTTTTATGGTTGCAGGAAGAAATCCTCGTATTTTCACAAGGATATATTAATGGGGTCGAGTCGTTTTTCTGGGTATGCAGATACAGTTGCACGGCTATACACAATACCGTCTCTTCGTCCTCGTTCGCACACTCGGGGCAGCGTGAGCAACCCAGAAGTAGAGCGAGCTTCGGTAGGGCCAATCCGACATATTTGGTTTAAGTGTTTATTCGGTAAAGTCTGCAGCGTCTGTTCACCAGTAGGTGCGGCTGCTAGACGGCATCAGTCTTTGAGCAAGCGGCTCACTATACAAGCGCGTATTCGGTTGAGAAGCCACCAACCTTTCCTTGCAATGGCCTGTGCGATAAAGCGCAATGCGTCGTCTACTACAGCACCCATATAAAGGAGCGCCAATTCGGTGCTGGATTTGTGGTGGGAGAGAAACTGCGTCGCCGAGTACTGTCGGTCATCCCGTTGGACGAACGTCAAGCCAGAATTCGCATCAGAGGAAGATTCTTCAACATCTCGCTCATTTGCGTCTGCACTCCGACGAAAGAGAAGGACGAAGCAGCCAAGGATCTCTTTTATGAGCGCTTGGATCGTACATACGAGCGCTGCCCCCGTGACGATATAAAAATCGTGCTTGGCGACTACGATTCCAGGGTGGACAAAAAAAAGATCTTTGGTGCCACTGTCGGAAAATTCAGCCTCCACGACCTAACGTCCGATAATGGCTTGAGGCTTATTGATTTCGCCGAGGCCTGAAACATGTATTATGCAGTACTATCTTTATGTTCTAGTACTAGGTTCAAGTTCCATCAAGCTATTTGGCTATCTCCAAATTGAAAATGAGAAACCAATTCGATGGACGGAAGGCACGCATCGAGTGTCTAGACGTACGTACATTTCAAGGGCCAAATATCGACTTGTGCTCCCAACAATACAAGAAAAGCTCAATGTCGAAAAGCTGCAGTCACAACAGAAGGCCAATTTATTCGCCACTCGACTCTCATACCTGCTCTCTGAGAGCATTCTCCAACAACCGATATATGCCGCTCATTACGTACCATCGGCGAAGAATTAATTGGAGTTCAGCGAGCCCGAAAGCATATCTGGCACGATGAGGAGTGTCAAGAAGCTGCAGAACTATGTTGGATCGGTTTGGGAACTGAAGAGGGAACATATTTGCTGCGATAAGAAGAGAGAGAGAGAGACGCCGAAATACGTGAGTGCGAGGAGCTTGAAATACTGGGCCACAGACTTAAATCCAGGGTCTACGGCCATATATACAGATGGTTCCAAGCTTAACAAAAGAGAGTAGCGGGATTACTCTGACGAACTCGCGCTAAACCTCAGTTTTCGTTTACCAGACCATTGTAGCGTCTATAAAGCAGAGCTAAACGCCATAATGGAGGCGGCTCGGTGGCTCATAACCTTCGCCCCTCCAGGACGGCCTATCGCTATCTATTCTTATAGCCAGATTGCCATCAAATCTTTCAAATCTTACGGAACAACGTCCAAAGTAGCCATAGAATGCAGGAAGACTATGAACCTGCTGGCATCAAAATGCTCCATAACTATTGTATGGGTCCCTGGAAATAGGGACATTTCTGGAGACTTCCTAGCCGACGAGATGGCAAGGAGGAGGACGGAAATATCTGAAGTCAAATCTGCTCAGAATGCGGGCATACCTCTAACTTCCAGGTGAGCTGTCGAAACCACCTGCCATACTACCAGGAAAATTTGGCCAACAACTGATGTAAAGCGATCCATAGCTCTTACTCGGCTGGACCGCTCCTCTCTCAGAATAGTAGTCGGGTTAATCACCGGACACTGCCTTATGGGCACACACGGTAAAAGGTAAGGATGCCCTTCCAACGATTTTTGTCGCAGCTGCAGATACGAGAAGGAGGAGGAGACCATCGAACACCATCTCTGCCATTGTTCCGCCCTGATCAATATGCGCAACCAACTCTTCAACAAGTACTTTCTGGATTGTTTAGCCGACTTGAACTCGGCGAGCGCCCTCGACTTTTTGTGCTATATAAAACGCACTCGGCGGTTCAATTACTAAGGGAGGATACATTTTTATAATAAAAACGTGTAATGTGCAAATAGAGTACTTGACACAAAACGTAAGTTTCATAAAGTGCACGCAATCCTTTCATCAAAAGGGGTCAAAATCCAAACAAACAAAATATTTTACTGCAAGTTTTTATATATTTATTGGTTTCCCTTCACAGAGTTCATTTGTGCTTGAATCGCTTTTTTAAATGACTCTCGCATTCTTTTAAATAGGTGGAACCCATTACCCGCTGAATCCACAATACCCTTCGTTCCCCTAATTGCAAGGAAAAAGAATGCTGTCACCATTAGGCTATTTCAATAAAAAAATTTACGGATATCTTAAATTTTGTTTTGGTTTTTTGGCATTTTAACAATTATGTATCTATATTCAACAATTTTTATTAAGGCTTGAGGCCGTTTCTAATGAAAAAATGTTGTGGAAAAACAACTATAATTTACCCATAGGTAGAACTTTGAAATTTGAAAATTTATGCAAACAATTTTGAGCGTAGAAATGGAAAACTTGTCGCATGTATGAGCGGTATTGGGAAATGAAAATATCATTTGGCATGGAAGATTCTTATAGATTTTCCTATGAACGCTCGATTGTAAGTGCACTTAAATTTTACCTCACACATTTTTTTAGAGTACCCGGGTTCCCGGGTAATTCCTATACTGGCGGGAAGCCGGTCTACCCGAGTCAAAATATCAGCCTTACTAAACAAAAACTTGTTAAAATGCTGCTCACCTATTTCTTTTCCCGCCACTGTACGCATACTTGTATACATTGTATTTATGAATACTCGCATTTACAAATGCAAAGATTTACGAGTAGCACGATTTATTATCCCACTTATGTGGAAAATCAGTCGGTGAGTCCGATAACAGCAACTAATGAGCAGCCTTTCATTAATCATTAATTAAAAATAATTAATGGTAAGGAAATCTTAATTTAGTTATTAATTCAACGAACTATCAAATGCAAAGAGAGATACGAAAAAAACCGCCTCACCAAAATGAAAATTTCTCCTAATGTTTATCTCCTCGAATGCATTTTTATTCGCACCAAAATGCATTTACCCACCAATTGCACTCACACAATGTATGTGTGTTAGCCTCTTGCCGGGTTTTAATTAAATTATTTCTAAATTGCATTTGACTAATTAACACTCGTTTTAGTTGATGTGCGCAATGTTCCGCTCCGCTATTGTTGGTATTTGCTAATTGTTATTACCAGACAACAACACTCTATGCACGAATTGCTGCCATAGCATTTATTAAGTGTTTTTTTTTTTGTAATACCTGTTGTTGTTGTTGCTGTTTACTTTTTTGTAAATGTAACAGTTTATCAGTCAAATCTGTGTAAAAATGCAATTTCAACATGCAATTTTCACATTTTCCACAAATCATTTTCCATCTTCGAAAGGCGGCAAAGCGAACGCATCGTAGGCGCTCCAAAGCTTGATGAGGGTGTTGCAGGTGGAAGTGTATACATATGTAGGTAGGTGTATTGTGGATAGTGGTCTGTAGTGCAATGCGTTTAACAATGAGTGCACCAAAGTGAGGAAATGCGCCTGCTGAGCGGTTAAGCTGTCGGAGTCATTGCACTGTGTAAAATAATTGCAAACATATTTATGCACGTGTATCAATGTAGTTGTGTTATTGGCTGTTGTTTATTTAGTGCAGCAATGTTGTCAAAATGTTAACAAAATAGATTTGTCTTTTGTGAGTTGTGAAAAAGAAAATTGTTTTTACGCATTTAAAATGCAAGCATGGCGTGAATGTGGAGAAATGATCAGCGGGCAGTGAATAAGTATGTAATCCATTATTTATGCACTTGCATGCATGTATCTATGTGCGCGCGTGTGCACTTACTAATGAACATTTGGATTAAATGCGTTCATTCTAACTGCAAGCAAATGTATGCAGTTGCGCAGGCGCAATGCTTGCTTCCCTAATGATGTGGTTTCAGCACGCGAAGTTTATTTGGCTTTATAATTTTTTTAACTATATTAATCCGAACTTTAATTTCTGGTGTCAAAGCTAACTTTCTAGCAATGTTGCTTATACTAATATGGCTTTCATGAATTATTTATTTAATTAAAAATGCATAAGTGATCTAAGAAGCGATTCAATGACTTTTATCGAGGTCTAACCCTATTTGGGTGTGGCCAATCTATCAATATTAGCCTAGCGAACGCTGTACATTCTACTAGAGAAAGTATTTAGGTGGCTCCACCTCATGATAATCGAGGCCACTGGGGCAGAAAGGATCAGTTGTGATTTTTAGTTTTATCGCGTGAATCCCGCACCTGACCTGTCATAATCCTTGCCAAAAGAGAGAGCTCTGACTTTGCAGGTATAAAAATCTCCTAAGCCACCCACATATTCGCCAGATTAAAATTACACGTTAGGTCAGATCACTCAGCTGTCGATATGCCATCTGCATAGGCAATCAACCGACAGCCTCGCAATTCCCACTATCTATCAAGTCGTATATGAACACTATCCAGGGTAGAGGTGTTTCAATCAGGCACTGACATTTCTAGTATTTTAGTATTCAAAGTTTTTAAGAAAACACACTGGGAAGGTATTTTTATACAAGCAATTGTTTTATATTCCTTTTCTTTTGGATTCGGAAACGAGAGTATGGGCTATATTAAATATCAAATAAGTAATAAACGAACTTCACACTTCTCATAATTTAAAAAAAAGAAAGTGATTTTCGTCTTACCGAGAACCCAGTTTTTTGGCTTGATTTCTTTGAAGCGGCTCACAGCTGAAATCAAAAACTTTGAATAATGGCAAACCGATTTTTCTCATACGGTCCCCATTCCTAATTAGAAGTGATCGTCGTAAAAGTGAGTGAAAGATTTCGATCGTAGCAAATCGCCAACAGTGAATTGAATTTGAGTTCTTTGAAGATATAAAAAATAAAGGGAAACACATTATGAAGGAGCCGGAACAAAAATACTGTTTTGATAAGTGGAAGATTTATATGGAGTGTTCGGTTATTCATCCTGTTTTTCTACAAATATGTATCGATGAAAAAATAGATATAACAAGGAATGTATCTCAAACACTTATGTATTGTGGAACGATGTTAAATATAGCATTCCTGGCCAAATTTGTAGGTATTGGCATTTTGATTGGTTGTTTCAAAACCAAATTTGACGAGGGATGACGAAAACCCTTCTACAAGCCATCACACTATTACCCCTTCGGAAACACCAATAACCAAAAAGAAAGTACATGTTTCTAAATCCCTGTATGTATGTTAAGCAGAACAAACAAAAATAAAATTTTATTGACCTTTAATAATTTACGTTTCAGAGTTAGTATGCTATTTTTTCTTCATTCTTCTACTGCTTCCATTTTATTATTTGTTTATTTCCTTTATTTTTTTTTTTGCGCATACATACATATATTTTATACCATAATTTTAAATATTATCTATCTGTAGGAGTTACATCCCTTTCAGACATTTACTTTATAATGCTTTCCGCTAAATTATTTATGACATTTTGCCATGTTACACGACTGCCAGCGCGACAGCTTACGACTCCCTGAGGTGTGAAACTGTCGTGTCAAACATGAATGCATTTCCTACATTGGCATAACTTAAAACTAAGAAGAAGCAACTGAACAGCAACTTAGCAGTGCGCCTCCGGCGCTAAGCAGTGGACAAGCAAAACAGTTTAAAATGGCTGCAATACAAATGCAACGCAAGATATGCAATGACCTGCAAATGCATTTGAAAAAAAAAAATATATAGTACATATGTATGTATATCGATGGTCCTCTGCAATAAAGACACAAATCAAAATGTGGCTCATGTCTGTAGTACTTGTCTAATCCATGTATAATCCTTAATACTTACTTCAGTAGTCCTTTGTAGATTAGACAAGGATTAGAGACATGAGCCACTTAACAGGAGCAAGGGTTTTTTCTTGAGTTTGGAGTGGTGTCGTTATCGCAAAGGGGCACAAATATGTAGATTTGAAGTTTTCCAAGAAGCTTTTGAATGCATTTTTTTAATTTTTTATATTTTTTATTAATTTTCTGCTCTTTTAAAAAGAAAAAAAAATATTTTTCGCTGCCCTCTTGCGGACAGTAGTAGCTGCATTGGGAACGTAAGCACGTATTTGTAAGCGCCAAACAATGAGCGCCAATGTCTTCCTGAACGCTCTGAAATTAAGTGATACCAATGCTGCGTGTACAAATAAAATCACGTGACATATCCGCTATCACTCATGTCAACCAATTGGCTTTGGTACGCCCTCAAGGTGTATTAGCTCATCTTTAGGCTTTCGTAGCATGCGGGCACACCTTCATAAATAGTACGTAGAATTCAAACTGTAAGTATTCACACACCTATTTGCATAAGTACATAAGTATGTATGTATGTACGTGCGTATTTGCAGAGGGCTAGTCGCTTTCCTCCAGTCGATTTTGCCAATTGACAGCGCTTGCGGTCGAACATTCAATGAGGCAGCTTTTTATGGCACTAAAATGCAAAACGCCACAGCAGCTGAGACTAAAAGAATTAAATAAATTGTCGTTGTTGGGTTCAACACTTAACGGGACCGCCTGCAGTGTCCTGAATTCACGACAAGTTGCTGGTGCGCTGAATTTGCGTGGCTTCATAGCCAACGGTTTGGTTGTTGGTTAGCGGTGTTCCGCTGAAAAAAAGTGTCAATGCTATTAATTTGACACGCTTTGTGCGAGGATGAGACAATTTGCGTGTCATTCGGAAAGCGGCGGGTGGTATAGGTTATGGGCACATACGCTCCATATGTATGTACCCACATATGTATATATGTATATATGAGAGTGGCCAACTTGTGGCAGACACCTACTATAACCTTAATTTATATATGCTCCTTGTGCAGATATGCTGTTGTTTACTTACATATGTGTGCGTTTACATTAGGGTGTCCAAAAATGTCTGCAGATCTTAAGCTCGCACCCCCGAAGATTTTACTAAATGGAAAAAAATACCCGCAATTTTTGTAAAAACAAAGATATTTAGAACTGCCTCAAAGTCCATGAAGTTTTCCACGTGTTTTGAAAACCAATATTTTTCGATCGGAAAACTCTGCTTTTCTTCGGGAGACTTCCAATTGTTTATTTCGACATTTTTTAAGACCGACGATCTCTCATTTTTGGAGGTTTTTAGGGGATCTGAAAAAAAGTTAATTTTAGAAAATGGCTGAATAAACAAATAGTGAAAGTTTCCTGTAGAGAAACCAAGTCCAATCGAGAGATCTTGATTTTCAAGAATTTTATACCATTTCTACGAAAAAGGGAGTTTCCCATATTAATTATGTATGTAAATGGAAACTTCATGGGCTTTGAGGCAGTTCTAAATATTTTTATTTTTTACAAAAAGATACGGACATTTCTAATTCATTTAGAAAAATCCTAGGGGTGGGAGCTTAACATTTTAAACGTTTCTTTACCGCCCTAATGTTCCCACCGAAAAATTTGTATATGTATGCACATGGTCTCATACATAAATAAATATGTATTTATATGACTTAGTATATATGTACATACATGCATATGTAAAAAAAACTCAATTAATTAATACTTACCGTTTTTTTTCCATTTGAAATTAAATTTTTTCTTACATTTTCAATTTAAAATAATTAAAACGGAGGAGCACATTATCTACATCTCGTCTAAATAGCATAATGAGCTAGAATTAAAATAGCAAAAACCAAAATAGCCCGCAAAACAACTGTCAGAGATAAGAATCTCGCATTCTGGAAATTTAAACTAAATGGCAGAACTATTTAATTCTTGCCAATTATGCGCACACAAAAACAATTAAGTCTCGAATATCGGATATTTTCGACAATTTTGTTAATTTCAACAATTGTTGACAAATTTTTAACAAGAGATTGTTTGTTGCATTTCAGTGGTTTACTGTCTCCTAAATAATGGCGCACAATCATGATATAAATACGATTATTAATTGAAAAATAACAATAACAATGAAAATATGTTTAGCCTAACTTTTGAGCAGTACAAAAATAATGCAATTTAAGCTGGCTGAAAGATTAGTTTTACCGAGGTAATAACATTGTTCCGTAAAGTATTCAGGAAGAGATCAAAAATCCTTCCTGAGTAAGTTTAAGAGCTTTGTAGGCTTCTTGTGTAGGTTTCTCTGCCTTCAAGGGAGAATGGGGCCAGGCGGAACTTCTGGAGAGGGGGAATTTCTTCACGAATGGATTGAAACTGGACGCTAGGGTTGGTGGAGGGGTCCTCTCTTGAGAGCTTTCCATCAGTACTAAGTTCAGGCTTCCGGACTGCTGCAGAGTATTTCAGGCAGAGTTGGCTGCTGTTAAAGACGCGGTGAACTCACTCCTCAGGAGTGTGATGGCAGTGAGGGAGGCGAGCATTATGATATCAGGGCCTGGAGAACGTTGGAGGTTTCCTTTGGCTAAGAAATGTCTGCTATATTTTTCAGTTGCGTTGGATTACTTCCGTATTAAGCACATTTGTGTTCGGGGTCACGACCAGATTGTGGGGAACTGTGTCCCTGACGAATTGGCTCGGAAACGTTATCGCCAGATAAGTAGGACAAGCGCTAGTGCAACGTCCTTGTGGCCGAGGTAGGACAAGGGGCGGTCGAGAGCGCTCCTCACATTTCCAAAGCCACAGCCAATTGGTACTCACGCAGTAAGGCTCAATATATTACCTGATCTCGTGTGTCGCAATTGCCTGCAAGATGACGAGATGGAATTACCTCAGCACTAGCTTCTTAAGTGCCCAATGTTCGCGAGGCTATGGCTGAAATACTTTAGCTCTCCTTCATTCTTAGTAGCAACGAGGAGCTCTGGGGCATTGAGGTTAGCCGAATTCGTAACTAAATAAATGGGTCGAGGCGTTTTATCGGTAAAGCATTGGGTGCCGTTCAGAATGTGGTATCACAAAGCACAATTTCCTGATTACCTGCTGGAATTTACTTCAGAAAACCAACTTTCCGACATAATGTTAAAGTATTAGGAAACTCTCTGCCACAAATATATGTATGTATATTGCATGAATCTCCGCTTGAAAAATAGTGTTACAAATGCCAATTGGTATGATTTTTTTTCAAATTTGGCTCCCATTTTTACATCTTCGATTTGTTATCATTACTAGCTTTGGAACTTTTGCGTTGCGCATTTGCAATATAGGATTAGTTATGAATTTCAAAAGGATAACAAATCGAACATGATGGTTGTTGCCACACGGTAGCGTTGCCAACCGTACTATAATATGTAGTATTGTACTATTTTTCCGGTCGGCATACTATATACTGTCGGAAAAAGTATAATACCCAAAAATACTATATTTCTTCAATTATAAATATAAATATATTTCAGTCATTTGCGCGAAAAAAAGTGCATGAAAATGGGTGACCTTTATTCTGAAATAACAATATTAAATGAAATAATATTTTTTTTTATTTTTTTTTAAAAAGTACTATAAATGTCTTAAAAAATGTTGGCAACCCTAGCCACACGCCACCAGTTATCGCTGGATATGGTCCCATCTTCCCAGCTTCGATAAATGACCGCCAAGGTAATTGATTCCACCTGCTTAGTGACTTCGCTGAACAGGAAGTTCGCACCCCCAGTCCATGGTCGTTTTTCCCGGCAGTTTTCTACATACTGACCCTTTTGGCCCACTCCAGCGTTTTAGCATGCTTCTCAGATAGCGTTCCAAAATCTTGGTTGCCATGCGCCTGTCTGAGTGCGCCTTTCGGCCCGAGGAAGTTTGCCGTTAGACATTGCAGAACGCTGCTTTTGGAGAGCCTTCGATGAAAACCCGGGAAAATTAGGTGAGGGATTGCACTGGTGCTGGAGATTCCGTCAAGAACCCCCTTAACCACTCACTAAACCCTACCCCTTGCCTAAAACCTCCCACGCTTTCGGCACTCATTCCCTCCCGGTAGTGACAGCACCTGCGTGTGACGGTTCTGACGCGCTTTTACCTCCCGAAAGACTGAGGGTGGTGCTATTACCCCCCAAATGAGCCAGCCTTGGGTTTTTTTTGGTTTTTTTTTTTATTCTTAATTTTTTACTGGGTCCCTACTCAGAGCGGCTATCCGACACCTGATCGTGTAGTTGTCTTTAAAATGGTCCCATAGCTACCCCTGAACAAGACTATGGCGAGGGTTGAGACATGCCCTTAGATATGGTTTAATGAGTGTAGAGGCGACCAACAAAAAAACGGGAGTCATCTCAACCGCACCTACACGAGAGACAGAATGTGCTCTGTGGCATTTCAGGGTTTTAACGGGACGGGGGAAGTTGCAGCATTAGCCAACCAGCCATTTCTGCTAAGTGCCACCTCAGCATACTCAGCTCAGGGGTCAATAAATCCAAACGTTTTCCAAAATGGTAATCATAGGACGAAGCCAAGGTCACTACCACTCAGGTGTAAAGGCTGTGAAAGCCGCAGGCCATTCGGCATTACCCAGGGTACACCACGCGGAGGCATGCAATTTGTTGCCGTATGAGACAAAAAATTACCTTTTTTACAAGCTGATTATGTTATTGATAGATGCAATGGACACTTTCTGCCGATTTACTAAGATGAAAAAATTGATTTATGCCGCTACAAGTGCTTTTCTGGACCAAAGTGCCTTGGGTACTTATTGACGAAGGTTTCGATGTTCAAGCTTCCGAGGTGACATTATTATCTTAATCTTATACCATGTTCTGACCGACATCGAAAACATGTTTTCGTTGCTAAAACTGGTTTTCGACCTAAAACTTGTGTTTTCGTCCATGTAAAATGTGTCAAACGAAAACCAGTTTTCGCTGAAAACAACTTGAAAACTCACGTTCCACTCATTCCAATCGGTGTCTTCACTAGTTTTTTTCGATTATTTCTCGAAGTGGAAGTCATATTTTATTACCATTTCGGATTTATTGTTAATTGGCTGGCCAAAGTAAAATAAGAATCAAAGTAAGAGGTTGCTAATGAAAAGAAAATGAGGGAAAAGCATTTTGGTTTTGTTTTTGTGTAGCAAAACTGTAATCAGAGGATGTAAGAAATGTCAACGAAAACACTAACAGCCGGTGTGAACAGCCTTCAACCCACAATCCCAAAACTCGTTTTCAAAGTGTTTTCGTTGTCGGTCAGAACATGGTATTAGGAAAATTTGGTAAAACAAACGAATCGACGTATCCGTTACTCCTTGGGGTGAAGGTACCATATTCTAAAAAAAATAAATATCTTGACATACAAAAAGCAAGACCCTACGCCTGTCCTAGGTTAATGGGCAGAAACTGGTACAGCTGGAAACCTGGATGTATTAAAGCAATGTTAAACCAAATATTACATAGATCTGGTGGAAGAAACGCAGGTAAAGTCTGCACAGTATAAGCATAGCAAAATGCAAACCCTAGCGTGAGTATAAAAGGTGCGATAGAAGCTACTACCTCCGGGACACTCGATGCGCTTCTAAGCACACCTACATTGTATTTAACCACCATTTGTGCCATTGTGAAGCTCCCACCAGACCTAGACTTAGCTTCCAATGATCACCTTATCTGGCTGCACTTCGCCAAAGGACCTAGCGAGGTCGAAGGCCTTAACCTAAAATATATCCAGGATGATTGCTTAATTCGCAGTGACTAGTTGACTTGATCCCTCCTCTTGAGAGACTAATGCGCTAATACATGAAATTTAGCAATGATATTACTCGACGGCATTAACAAAAAGTATACCTACATATCTCAGAAATAAACATATAAGTACTTTTGTAATAATAAAATAAATTCCAAGAAACTTATTTAATCTACAAAGGCAATGGTTTACTTAAACAAAAAAAAACGAGGCAAACATTTCCGACAAATGATTTTCTCTGCAGCTGCATTTAAATAAATAAATGCTTTAAAGCAGGTGCTTCAATATGCAGCCAGCAAACTCCAATCTGACATATGTATCTCAAATATTAATCTAAGAGCACCATTAAACCATCAAAACGTTGAGGCATTAATTCAATCAAACAGAATCAAAGATATACACATACGTATATATATACCCGAAACCCTTTCCTGAGCATATTTAACCTCATATAACCACTTACCAAAGAAAACAAAATAAAAAAATATTCTAATACTTTCATTTTCACATCACTTCCCCTACTTCCTGCTCCGCGGCTACTCACCTAATTGAACACACTCGCCGCGGCATAGTACAGCTTGTCTTGATAAAGCTAGCTGCTGACTACGCTCACCAAAGCGAAGCCAACTCCACATATGTACATACATAGCCGCATTTGCAGTCAGTGCAGGAAAATCCTTTTGTTCTTTGCCGTCAACACTAAATACGCACGTCAGCTAATAAATCCACTTCAACTGTATGGCTGGGCAGATGATCGCGCGCCATTCCAATGATCCCTTAACTCATTCATCCGCTGCTGCTGCTAGGAGTACACTCAACCAACCAGCAAACCAGGGCGGGAAGCAAGTAAGGAATGTTGCAGGCAGCACCAAGCAGGCTGGCTGGCTGGTTTACTGGCTTATAATATCACGGAGGCTGCCCAATCTGAACTTCTGATCTGCCCCATTCGCGCACTGAATCGTGCGGCACACAACTCTGCGCGCAAAATAAGCTAGAAGCCAAACTTTGCGCCAGCCAAACCAGATCCATTGCAGATCCATGACAGACCAATTGCCGACTGCCATCCGCAATTGCCGCAATACAACGGCAGCAAGGAGGCTGGCGCACAATCTCACTTAAATGCTGTAGTTGGCGGGCGCTGTGGCACTGGCTGGCAGCAGGCGGCATGCGGTCGGCGGTCGGCGGTTTGCGTCGCGCTCTGGACCCTTTAGGTGTCAAGCGCAATAAAGTGCCGGCCTGTAATCAACGCGATCCTAAATAGGTGTACAAATTACACCCAGGTCCTTAATTATAGCAAAACCGCCGACACAGCAGCAACCAAGTCGTCACACAGCATCACAGCCAGTGTGTGTGTGTTTGTGTGTACCGCCTTTGCGGCATAGGCATTGAAGGCTGCCGCAGCACGGAGGATTAATGAAAAAGGGAATATAAATACAAAAATACATATTATCTATGTATATATGTATGTAGGTGCATGGATAAACGAGTAGATCGAGAAGTGTAAACGCGTTGAGCGATGGGCCACGAACGTCACGTGTTCAGTCAGCGTTGTGGCGCAGCAGACGGATTGCCTGTGCAACAAAGCGAGCGGTGCAGCAGGTAAATGGCCGAGGTGGCTGAGTGCGGCAAGGAAGATATCCTACAACTAACGGGTGATTTTTTAAGAGCTTGATACCTTTTTTTTTTAAAAAAACGCATAAAATTTGCAAAATCTCATCGGTTCTTTATTTGAAACGTTAGATTGGTCCATGACATTTACTTTTTGAAGATAATTTCATTTAAATGTTGACCGCGGCTGCGTCTTAGGTGGTCCATTCGGAAAGTCCAATTTTGGGCAACTTTTTCGAGCATTTCGGCCGGAATAGCCCGAATTTCTTCGGAAATGTTGTCTTCCAAAGCTGGAATAGTTGCTGGCTTATTTCTGTAGACTTTAGACTTGACGTAGCCCCACAAAAAATAGTCTAAAGGCGTCAAATCGCATGATCTTGGTGGCCAACTTACCGGTCCATTTCTTGAGATGAATTGTTCTCCGAAGTTTTCCCTCAAAATGGCCATAGAATCGCGAGCTGTGTGGCATGTAGCGCCATCTTGTTGAAACCACATGTCAACCAAGTTCAGTTCTTCCATTTTTGGCAACAAAAAGTTTGTTAGCATCGAACGATAGCGATCGCCATTCACCGTAACGTTGCGTCCAACAGCATCTTTGAAAAAAATACGGTCCAATGATTCCACCAGCGTACAAACCACACCAAACAGTGCATTTTTCGGGATGCATGGGCAGTTCTTGAACGGCTTCTGGTTGCTCTTCACTCCAAATGCGGCAATTTTGCTTATTTACGAAGCCATTCAACCAGAAATGAGCCTCATCGCTGAACAAAATTTGTCGATAAAAAAGCGGATTTTCTGCCAACTTTTCACACATTCAACACATTTCGAACCGAACACTGATTTTGGTAATAAAATTCAATGATTTGCAAGCGTTGCTCGTTAGTAAGTCTATTCATGATGAAATGTCAAAGCATACTGAGCATCTTTCTCTTTGACACCATGTCTGAAATCCCACGTGATCTGTCAAATACTAATGCATGAAAATCCTAACCTCAAAAAAATCACCCATTATTAAGAATTTGCCATGCAGCCGGCAATAAGAAAATTAAACAAGTAAGTATGTATGTACAGCAACAACCAGAATGGCAAAGACACTTTGCAACGCCTTGCAGCCCATGTAGAATATTTGTTTGGTGTTACCGATTGTTATTGTTCGAAGTTCGAACGCTCGATTGATCAGCGCAATTGGTGTAAATGTGCGCGTATTTGCCAATATCGAACATCGCCTGTGTGTGTGTGTGTTTGGGGGTGTATAGGTATGCGTGTGGATGCGCCCATTCCTGCTTTGCCACACTTGAACACTCGAAAGCAGCTCGCTGCAGCTGAGAGGCCACAGAAATTGCTTTTGATCGATTTGATCGAACGCGCTGCAAGATCAAAGGAATTACGATTGGCAAACGCCAGCACGATCATGCGAATATGCTGACGGATTGCTTGTGCTTTGTTTTGTTTGTGTATTTTTCCCAAAGGCAATAGATCGGAGCGAATCGGGGTGTGTGGCGGGTGTGCTAAGAAATTGTAAGTGGTTTCATTAGCAATTTACTTTTGGTATTTTTGTTGTTATTACTTTTTTGCTATGTTATAATCTGTTGGACTAGCAGTTAAAGTGTGACGGTGTTTTTGGGTCTCAAGTGCACAAAATATTCTTGACAACGAAGAAAGATCAAAGTAAACCAGCAAACGCTTTATCGCGATTAATTTTTTTGCAGGCATAATTAAAAGATTTTACATTGGAACGCTTATTGGATTACATATTTATAATTGAAATTAAAACATTGTTGTTGTAATTTCATTTCCATTGCATGCTTGGGTAACAGCTGTTGGATTAATAAGATAAAAAACTTCAGCTTGCCTTGAATATTTGTGAACGCGCAACAGATCCACTTTAATTTTAATTTCCGACTACCAATTCGTAGCGCCTAAATGCATACCACATTCTCGATCATAAAAAGGGGCAGCATTGCTATGTGCACAGCTGCATGCGCACAAGTTTCCTCTATGCCATTTATAAATTTTTTGCATGCGCACTTCTCAAGTGCCATATGTACAGCAGGACTTATTAAAGTAATAAGTTGATGGCACCTCAAAGCATGTTCAGCCTAGTCTGACGCAGCCTCTGGACAACTCGTTTTTAGCAGGCTCTGCATGCCTTACACCCATGCAGAGGTGTTAATTGATGATTACTACTGGTCACAGTGCCTACCCACCACTTTTTGCCTGGTCTCCCCTCTCATTGAGTTTTTCGCACGGAATAAAAAAGTTTTCAGAAGCACAAAACCAAAGCAATTTTAACAGATCGGAAATAACTCGAAACGCACGCTCGTTTCGAACTTATATTCGTGTTGCTTACGGCACTTTGAAAAGCTAATTTCGAGATGAATGTTATTTTATTTTCCAAAGTTTGATAGGCAAGAGAATTTGCTTCTCGAAGATTTTTATGTTAAGTAAAAATGACTCATGCTCACGTTCCTGCACTCGAGCAATACGAGGTGAGAACAGCAAAAATGCGACTTGAAAACAACAGCGTATCGGTCGAACAATCCACAAGAATGGAGATCCTGCCGTTTGTTCCAATTATCGTGGAAAAACTCATCTTAGCATTACGTCTGCTTAGGTCTTGCCGACTATATTAGATATTGGGGGTTAGCGCTGATCGCCGCACAGCGGCGCATATCTCGAGAAGAAGAACAGCTAGCGAAATAACAGACTACCGTGGAAATGGATTCTTTCACGCAAGTTTAGCAAAAACAATTGTTTAAAACTTTTTATAAATTTCATTGTATATTGTTTTCATGTAGTTAGCCAGACTTCCTGATTTATCAATGTCCTGATTAATTTTTATTTTTTTTAACATTTTGTCGGAATCACGACTTTTTCAGGATTATTTCGTGTCAAATTTCGAACTAACCCGATATGATCCCAAAATTGTCCTAAAGTGGTTCTGAAAAAGTCATGAACATGTTCCGAAAGGATCTCGAATAAGTCTTGAACCGGTCCCGAAATGGTCCTTTAGTAGTCCCAAAATGAACACAAACTAGTCCCAAAATATTTCTGAAGAAGTCCCGAAATGGTCGTGAACTAAATAATCCCTAAATGAACTCGTTTAGCCCTGCACTAGTCTCACATGGTCCTGAGCTAGCCCGAAATGGTCCGGTGATAGCTCCGAAATGGTCTTAAAATAGTCCTAAAGAGGTCCCGAAATGATCCCGAACTAGTCTCGAAGCCGTCAAAAAAGTTACGAGCTTGTCCCGAAATGATCTTGGGAAATGCTTGAAACGGTCCCGAAATGGTTCCTTAATAACCGCAAAATTATCCAGAACTAGGCGCAAACGTATACTAAAATATTCCTTAACTAGTCCCGAAATGGGCCTGCACTAGTCCCAACATGAACCCGAACTATGCCCGAAATGTTTCTGAAATAACACTGAATTTGTATCGAAATGGTCCACAGATAGTCCCAAAATGGACCTCAAAATATTTTTTAATTAGTTCCGAAATGGGCCTGAACTAGACCCAAAATGATCCCATCTAGGTCCGAAATGTTCCTGAATTAATCCTGAATTTGTATCGAAATGGCCCGCCGGTAGTGCAAAAATGGTCCTAAAATAGTCGTGAACTAGGCTCGAAATTGTCCTCGGCAGGTCCCGAAATTGTCCCGAACTAGTCCGGCACATGTCCGAACTAGTCCCGAAGTAGAACTGAACTAGTTCAATAATGTTCAGTTGTACACACAAGAAGCAATTACGGATTTTCTGCTGGGCTAACGCAAATTTTACCCATACCGAGAGTCAACATCAAAAAGTTTATTTTCCGCACGATTAACCGTCAACCAACTAATTTTTTACTTAAATAAATATTTAGTGTAACCCACTACGTCCTAGTCCACTCACTGAGTTAGGCAGACCCTTTCCGGTCATTAAAGAAATTTGACTCCAAAACTGCAATTTAGTAACCAAGCAACCAACTATGGAGGTATTGCATACTTTTCGACAGCTTGCTTCGATCTAATGACCGCTTAGATTCACCTAATACATAGTATTATGTATATACCGTACGCCCTTTCCTTACTTAATATACATATCTACATATATGTATTTAAATTTAAAAAAAAAAAACTACTCTACCAGTAATCAAGGCAAAGTAGTCGCATGTTATTGGGTGGCATGCCACTAAAATCGCTTTTATTTTGATGATGGATTTTATGACGAGTTGAAGATGCATTGAAATTAATCTAATTTAAGTAATGATCGCCATGTTGCGAAAGAATAAAATGCTTTCACACCGATCGCATGCGTGTACATACATATTTATTTTCTTAGCTCCAGGCATTGGAAGTTGTCGAGGCATAAAAGTGTGGTATTATTTGCAGCAGTCGTTGTGGCAACAGTTTGTCTGTCTTTTCGCTTCACAGGTTCTCACCATCAATATGTGAGTTTGCCACACAAACCATGGCGCGTGAATTGGACAGCGGCATTCAATTTAATTATAAAGTCGGCATCCTTAGCATTTCGCTGCCTAATGATCACCGATGATAATCACCGACAACTTCGAGAAGTAGGTGGAAGCTTGCGAATGCGTGCGTTTAAATTTTTTTTTATTGTTGCTACGAATGCGATCTTAAGTCACCAAGTCGTTTATACTTGTTTTTTTTTTAATACTGGAAAATTTATGAGATAGCGTGATTTAAAAATAGATTTATTACATAGTTGTTCAAAAAGAAATATGTTTTGTTAGAA
Organism: Rhagoletis pomonella; assembly: GCF_013731165.1. Lineage (NCBI taxonomy): Eukaryota > Metazoa > Arthropoda > Insecta > Diptera > Tephritidae > Rhagoletis > Rhagoletis pomonella. The sequence continues at coordinate 17,428,766 of NW_023458560.1, forward strand.
CATCAACAGTCATATATTCGGCCCTATTATGGTTGTCAACGTCGATGTAATTTTTTCATAAAACATAGCCCTCGAAGGCCAACACCTTTCCGCAAAAATATTATGCTCAGCGTAGCTGGAGTTGGACTTACGAGGGCTATTTTTTTATGAACAAATTACATCAACGTCGACAACCATGATAGGGCCGATGCTCTTATGGTTACTTTTATTGAAATACTTGAAAAAGCAATATTGGTTTAAAATGGTCAAATTAATCGAACTAGCATTGACACGACAACGGCAGATTTACTCCCGCGGATTTAAATAGCAACTAGTTGCATTAATTAAATCTCAGCTTGAAGGCAGTTGATTGTTGGCGGTGTGCTAATACATTGGCGAAATATGTAGTCTCCATTAGTGGTGTTCGCGCCAAAAGTATGACGTCCAAAAGTAAGGAAGATGGGAGGAAGTGATGACGCGAAAAACCACTATAGAGGCATCGCCTTTTTCTCTTATCGCGACACTTTTGTTGTCCGCCCTATGTTGGCAATTGCAAAGTCCATGTGCAGCGTGGTGAAACTGCGAAAGCGCCCAACACTGCACCATTTGATCGAGCACCAACAAAACTGGCACTGAGGTCCAATCGTCTTGCGTATCGGCGCGTATGTTGCGACCCAACTTGTAGCTGCGCGCCGGGGGAGAACAGTGTGAGCAGTGATTAAGGAAACGTGCTTATTGCGAGCGTTTTCAAAGTTATCAGTGATTTTATTATATATATTAAAAATGGTATTCTATTTGTAGCGTACCAGGCGAGGTACCGAAAGTATGACCTTTGTATTGCTGACGCCTAAAATTTGTGCAAGTGTCAGACGAGGCACTTTAGCTGTAGTTGAACAGGCAGTTTTAGGAGTGGCGTTAGTCGAGGCAGAAGGCCTCTAGTCGATATTAAATTTGCAAGCCATAACCTCACAGGAGGTCCTCTTGGTCGACGCACACTCCGACCACAGGTTAAGTATAATTTTTGTTTTCATTCGTGTTAGACTGGTGGTGTTGCCGGTAGATGTTGTGTTCCCTGTCCCATCTTTTAATCATCCCGCACCCAGAACCCAATCAATTGGCGGACTGAAGGTATACTCGTAAGCTCGGGTGGCAGTGTGAGTGTGTTCGTAACCTTTTGACTGGACCTCACCTCGGGATGCAACTATAAACAAAGTTTTGTTTTTGTGAAGAGACAGTTCATTCAGTCTTTTTAAACATTTCAGTTAAAATTTATTCAGATTTGTTTTGTAGTTGGTTATTTGTTAATATTTAGTTGGTGCCGTTTACCCCTTAACCCTGCCGTCCCCACTGAGTCATCCGATTGCTAATTTATTATTACTTCCTTTTGTGCGTTTATTTGTTTATTTGATTAGCCTCTGATGTTGCTGTTTTCGCACACTATTAAGAAATGTCTAAGTGCTAATTACAAATGTGCGCAGTCAAGTTTCCATCCATACGTGACCAGAATGGTCGAAGAGGTCCAATATTTCCAACTCCTTAATTCGTGCAATGTCAGTGAAGAAGCGTATAACTATGGGCATGAACACAGAAAGCTATGAGTAGGCTTCTTCATGATTTCATCACACAGATATGCAGATAAAACTTTCTGGTATAAGCGGTCTTTCCGGACAAAGGTGAACCGCAGGTGGTGGGACTAAATATCCCAACGGGTCCTCACTGTCGCAGCTACTTATAGGACTATAATGTGAAACCACCTCAACATTTTCTTTTAAGCTGGCTGCTTTTGCTAAACACCTTAGTACGCACTTTTTTTAACTAATCTCCAAGGGCTTTTTAGGGCGGGCATCTAGTACCTTCTACGCAATTTCGTTATTAGAACTTTACGCTTTTTCTTTGTTACCACCTTGGTTATCTTTTTAGCTAAGCACTATCAAAGGAAAGGAAGCAGCCTTTGATAGTGCTTAGCCCATATACCCAGCAGTGATTACGTAGAGTAAGCCAAGTTCGACGTTTCTTTCCAATTCCCCATTTCATCTTATTGGATTCTATTGCTATCAATACCGCTGACCCACACTGAAGATGGCACAACGCCCAAACCGGTTTGTCTGCAAACCAAGCTTGACAAGGGATGATGGAAATTCGTTCCAAAATGAATCATCTTACCACCCTGTCGGAAAAATCAACCAACACCAACACACAAAAATATGTAAGTATTTATTTATTCTAGGAATTTATGATTTGAAGGTAATTGGCCTACCTACTTGCATCATTGCTAATTTAGCCACACACAGCTCCACAAGCGCAGCATCGTTTACGTTTTACAAAAGCAAAAATAAACAATACTCGTAATCAGCGATCGGACTAAATAATTTTCGTTCCGCAGTAGATCCGAGAAAAAATTGCAGTAGATTGAACGATTTCGCAGTAGATCTAATAAAATTATAACTGGAAGGAATATTCCTATCTACCAGAGCTGTGTAAGTGTGAAATCATTTTCAATTTTAAATCAACAATTTTTTTCTATCCAGTTTTCATTACTTATTCTTCGCTTAGGATTGAGGTTTAAAATTTTTGAATTTTCCATTCTCTCAAAGCAGTTATGAATTCACACATCAACATATTCATAGCAAGATTGAAAAAACCAATGCCCAATCAAAAAAAGGTTTAACACTGAATGAGTATTGAAAAGGCTGCAATCTTTTATGTGTGTGCATTCTTTAACTCAGTACCAATCATTAGTTCAAAGACACCCTGGTAAATAACTTTTTGATAAAAAGGAAGATTTTTGACAATTGCTCATTGTAAAAATTCAAACCGGCGTTACCCAATTTAAGTTTTTTGGTAGAGGGGATTTTATATCATATGTTTGGGATTATATATAAAACAGTTGTATTAAAATTTACGTTTTAAATATAATTCATGTTTTATCTTGAAAATGTTTAAAATTTACATTAAATTAGATAACTACTTCGCATAAGCTTTACATTTAGGTTGATAAAATTTTAGTGAAAATATTTTAAAAATCTTAGTGTCTTTAATAAAAAAAAATAGCTCATCATAAAAATTGTATCGCCGTTCGGCGTCGGCGTAAGTTTGTAGGTCCCTCCCATTTGTGTGACAGCAAAGGCGCACGCTACAAATCGGAGGAGAAGCTCGGCCAAAACGTAGCAAAAGTGTCAAGGCCAAAATATGATTATTATAAATAAATTTAGTTTCAAACAGGTCGCAACCCTCTTCAAACACCTCAAAAGTATTCCCAATATTATTTAGTTGTGAACCCGCATGAGTCCGAAATTACAATTTTTTACCAGAATTTCCAGATTTTACCGGAAATCGTACTTGGTTTTCTGGCAACTGAGAGGACAAATAAGAGAGTAAGTAAGGTCATCTCTTTGTCAGAAGCTACCTGGTGGTAAATTCTGGTAAATGTGTCAAAAGATCCGATGTAGTGTGTTTGACAACCAAATTGTAAACAAAAGAGAAGTGCATTCTGCTAATGCATGTTGAAAAGTAAATAATTCCTTGCTTGAGTGGATGCTAATGAGTTTTGGTTAAATTACAAAACGCTTAAAAAGGTATTAGCCGTCATTTTGCGTTTAAAAACTTTAAAACTTTAACACATTACCACCCTGTACTCTATATGTGATTGACCATTGAACTAAATCGTTGTTTATTTGGGTAAGATTAAAATATATTTTACTATTCAATATTGGAGTTGGTATGAAACAAAAATTAATAATTTATTGTTATGTATGCAAATGAGAACTACAATTCTGAGCTTATTGAGCATCTCTTAGTCAAAAACAAAGGCAATTTTGCTTGATCAAGTTTCGAATCTAAGAAGAAAATGTTTTTAACAAACAAAAGGTTAATAATAAAATTTAAAGGATTTAAGATATTGCGTATGGTAGCATGAAACGTCACAATCTTCTTAATTGTCAGGCTGTTGATATGGCTACGAAAAAGTGACAATGGAAACACATAGCTGAAGATTTCATACTTACAGTGGGATAAACTTCAAACCTCTAATATAAATTAGTTAAATTTAGTTATTATTTTTTTTTTTAACAATTTTAAGTTTTCGTTTGGAATAGTTTTCATGAACTTATCTATTAGGAGATCTCTTTGGAAAATTACCGTACATCCGATATCTATTGAAATTTTGACATCCTCACTTTTTGGAAAAAGAAGTTCAAGATACAAGTTTATGTGCAAGAAATAAATTCAACAATAAAAGTCTCCTTATATTTATGGAACTTATAATAAAAAAATTTGTATTTCATTACCCAGACTTTATGAATAGCCTACTCTATAAGTAATAGTAGAAATTCCGAATTAGTAAGTTCAGTCAAGACGTCATTCAAAAGTTTTGAAGAAAATCACTTTTCTCTTTTGTGAAAATTTGGGACTATCTTATGCGAGTATTGTCGACAAAATGTTAGTCTATGAATGACTAAAAATTAACGAATAAATGGTTAATCGCGATTAATGATTAAAATTAATTAAGCGATCGCTGTGGTGTAGTGGTTAGAAGTGCGCACTACCATTCCGCAGGGTGAGCGTCCGAGCCCAGTTCCGGCCAACAAAAAAAAGAAAATGTTTTTTGTAATAGTGGTCGGCCCCCGGCAGGAGTCGACGTAAAACTGTAGGTCCCTCCCCTTCGTGCGACAACATCAAGGCGCATGCCACAATCGGAGGAGTAGCTCGGCCAAACTCTAACATATGTCGATGGTCCTCTGCAATAACGGCACAATTCAAAATTTCAGGTTTAGAAAAATACATAATTTGAAAGCTTACAGTATGACGCATATAATCCGGAATAATTACGGTCCAAGACATATTATTGCTAAATTACGAAACAAAAAATCTTTAATTGGCTCTACTGAAATATATGAAATTCTTAGTTGTGTCGATATGTAAGCGCCTTTTTATTATTATTTGTAATCATCAATACAATTTCAAATTACATAAACCCAGTCACAGCCCTTTTTTGTATTCGACGCTTCCGGAAATCACATAATACATAAAATAAATAAAAGCTGTTAAAACTGGAAACTGTTAAAAATAAGTGCGCTTGTGTACAGAGATTTTAGAACCTATTTAGTTCCTAAAATGTCTGTTTGCAACACATAACAATAAAAATGCACATCAAATTGCTAAGAATGATGCAGGAAATCGATTCAGACATGCCTGTTTAACTGGCCGTGCGTGCTCAAAACAAACACATGTTAATTAAGGAGCTATTCAAGTATTATGTAACCACCAGTGGAAAGCGGGGGTCTTGGTTTGCTTATTTTTAATAACAACGGGCAACATTTCTTCAAATAAGTAAAACATTAATTACACACGCACAAATTTTGCCTGCAATTTCGATCACAATTGAACACTTCACTCTCGTTTCGAATTTTTGAAAGCGTTTTTTAAGCTATTTAGTGGTTTAACACTTCTTGTGGGCACTTGATATTGTAAAAAAAATATGCGCAATTCGATCCCTAACTACATTTTTTTGTAAAGAACGCCCGTTTGCTTTAAATTTGTAAAAATACAATAATTTTTTTATTTTGTTTACATCTGTCATTTGTTGCAAATGAAGAAAAGTCCAAGAGTTGCCAAGTATAAATATCTTTATATCTATTTATTAAAATAATAATTTACAATAATAATTTATTTAATTAATACTTTATTAAAATACAAATTTGAAGTGCAAACACATTTGTAAAACTGTTTATCACAAAATGTTATTAATTGTTTGCAAGCATACTATAGTTTTCATGCATTTTGAGAATAAATAATCTAATATGTGTACATATATATCGTCGTTTAAAGTACAAAACCGCGTATCGTCATTCTGCAAAACCGTGTGGCTGACATTGGCTGCCAAAAATGGGATTTGCTCACAAAAGCTCTTGGCTCAATTCTTATCCATTCGTCCTGAAATATACTAGCCAGAAATACGTTTGCTTTATAAAAAAGATAACCATTTTGAAATATGGGTGACTTTACTATCTAGAAAATAATTTATGCAATCACGCGGTTTTGCATTTTCATGATACACGGTTTTGTACTTTAAACGACGAATGTATAGCATGTACTTACGGCGGCCGCCGTAGCATAGTGATTACATGTGCGTACTTCCACTCCATAGGACCATGGTTAAATACCTGGTCAGATCATAGCCCAAAATAGCAGTCGTCCTTCGGCACGCAATGGCAAACCTTCGAGTATATTTCTGCCTTGAAAACTCTTCTTATAAAATCAGAACTCATGCCTCAAGTTTGAGCAGAAGTTCGGCCAAACACTTAGAAAAATATTTTGGCACCAAATATTTATTTGTTTACTTATTTTAAGGGAGATGGCAATCTTCTGGTTTCACATTTTGAGTACAAAAATTTCAACCCTGATACAACAAATAGTATTAGTACTGAATGATAATGACAGATTGCATTCCCATAAACGTCCAATCATACATGATTGAGTTTTTTTTTTGCATTCACATTCTCTATGTGAATGGGTATCAACCATTCCATAACACACTACATATTTTGTGTTTACAATTTGTAACCAATCTCAAGAGTGGTTGTTAAATTTTTTAAATCAAACAATCACATTTTTGAAACGAAAAAAATGAGAATGCACACTCAATTGATTCAATCATTACACAGCTCTGCTATCTACCACGATATCAAAATTATGAGTCCAAAAATAAATTTTAAGTTTTAATTTTTATTATTACAATCTAATAATACATAAATATAAATTCATTTGTAAACTTAAAAAATTTTTAAGTTTCTAATTTAATTGGTTTTTACAAATTTGCCGTTTTGAAATTTGTATTGTTTTAAAAACTTTAAGAGATCAATGGTTGGAATGAACACAGCAGTAGTATCAATAATTAAACTTTTTGAAAACATCAAATTATTTACGGTTGTAACGTTCAACCTGTTTCTATATTTCGATTTGATTATATTCATTTCAGAAAACTTTCTCTCAGCCGAAGCGCTGCTATGAGGAAGTATAGCTAATGATAACATATATTCAGATAGATTTTTGAATAACTGATCCTCAATTAAATTTTTTTTATTTATCATTGAAGTCCAGAATTTTACAACATCTTCTTGTTCCATATTTGTTATATCATATATTAAAAATGATCGCCATTCATCATTCAAAGTTTCAATACTGCTTTTATTAAATGGAAATGCCTCAACCAACTTTAAAATCGAATGCATTTCACTTGATTGAATCTTTTTTGGACTCAGGTATTGTAGTAAAGACATTTTTTCATCTTTAAATGAAAATCGTAGTTTAATTTGGTTGCACATAGTTATATAATAGTTCAAAATGTTTCGTTTAATTAAAATAATAGACTCACTACTCAAATTGTGTTCATGTTTTTCGAATTCTAAGCCACAAAATATTTTTGTTAGAGGATGTTGAAAATCAGGATTTTTACAATCAACGTCAATACTTATATATTCCTTTTTAATAAAATTGTGTAAAAGTTTAAAAAAGTTTTCTTTAATTATTGGGTAGAGGTAATGTACCATGGTTTTTTCGTATTGAAATGCTTTGTTCATTTGGTTTATTATATTAAGAATATATGACAAAAAAAGCAGGTACCCTTTGTTCACATCGTTCAACTTCGCTGTTATTCCATCGATATTATGTTCTTTTTTTTGTTCAAATGTCAAAAGAGTGAAATAATGTTGTAAAGCGGTCCATTGTTCCAAAATACGTTCAACTGCCGCCTGGGCAGATAACCAACGCGTGGGGCAAGTATTTAAAATTTTGTGGACGTTAACATCGAAATAGTTTTGAAAAGTTCGGAAATCTGCCTGCCTTTTTGAACTATGCGAAAAAAAGTTGAAAATTGATTTGAGCAAAGCTTCGGCTTCCAGAGGAAGCTCTTTTGCAGCGGCTTTTGCGCAAAGATTCAAGGAGTGGCATGAGCAGCCCATATAAAAAAGTTTAGGGCTCAAAACTTTTAGTTGTTGCTTGACTCCATTTAACTCGCCTCTCATTACCGAGGCATTGTCAGTTCCAAGCCCAATAAAATTTTCAGGTGGAATTTTTAACTCTGTGAAATAGTTTTTTATGGTATTCGCAATGGACGAAGCCGTTTGCTCCTCTATTTCTAATAATCCGAAAAATCCATCTTTTACGGTGTTATTTTCTAAATATCGCGCAATTAACACTAAACATTTTTTGCAACTGATGTCTGTTGATTCGTCTATGATTAACGAAAACTGCTTCACTCTTAATTCATTTGCCAATTTCGACTGTGCGTATATTGAAATTAAGCGTACCAGCTCGGCCGCTTTTTTTGAGCCACATTTAATCTCATTACCTTTTAGAAACATATTAATCACATTCGGTAAACTATCCATTATTTTGAATGGCAAAAAATGTGCGACACAGTACATAGTAACTGTTACCTCCTTGTTTAGGCTTTTATCCTCTAAGGCATTCCTCTCCAGCTCTTTTTGTAGCACGCTTGCTATTGACTTTTGATTTTTATTTTCTGCGATTTTTTTTATGTGGCTTGCTGCACTTTCATGCCTCTTTAAGTTTGTGAAATTATTGTCAAGTTGTTTGGCGCAAATTTTACAAAACGCAGTGTTATTAAATTTATGCAACCACGGCCGGCCCGCTTCCCATTCTGGTTTATATTTCTGTAGATATTTATTTTTGCGCTGTTCATCTCTACGTTAAAAAATAAATACATTATAATAAAATATGTAAGTCATGTAAATACATTTACTTACCTATTATTTTTCGACTCCATGATTACGCGCACTTTGAGGAAATAAAACTCAATTAACGAAACGACTACTTTAACGAGTACTTTTGTCACGCAATTGTAACTGATAAGTACTAGTACTCGAGTATTCTTTTGCTCGATGAAAGTAATCGTTCATTAAGTAATCTTCTCCACAGAGTTGCATTTTGTGATTTTATTGATAACGCTTAATTTACACGTTCGAAAAATTGCTTTCAATTTGGAAATTCTGGGGAAAATTGCAGTATATTGGGACTATTTCGCAGTAGGCAGTAGATTTTTTTTTTCGTCTCAAAAATGCAGTAGATCTACTGCAATTGCAGTAAAGTCCGAACGCTGCTCGTAATTTCGAAGCTAAAATAATTGAGTGCATTAATAGCCGAATCAGGCGTAACGCATTTCTAACGGTAAGCAGAAAATTAGCAAACAACAAGAATGAAAATTATTTATCTGCAACAATGTTAACCGACTCGAAAGTTTTGTCCAACGCCGAAAGCGCGGGCCTGCGCATTGCGAATTTCTCGCTGAAGCCGAAGAAAATATTTAATTTGGCTGGCCAATAAGATCACGTGCTTAGATTCCCAGCCAGCTAACAAACAGGTAGCGCGTGAGTGGGCCACGTTGGCAGCAATTGCAGTGGCGGCACCAACCACGCCGACAATGGCGTCGGTGGCAAATGGTCATTCGATACGCAAGACAAACAATTGAAATGAGCAGCTAACGATCGCACACAAGCAGGTGATGGTAGCGCAATTGTGACCATGTCGTATGCGAAAATTAGTGGGAAATTTATGCTGGCGATTGCAGCCCACCACCACAACACCACTCACTGCAGAAGCTGTGAAAGTAGCAACTGGTTGCCACTGCAATCGGCGGCAGCTACCAGTAACAGTAGTTGTGGTGGACATTATGACCGGCCAGGTGCGAAAAATTTCGTCAATTTGTTTTGCTGAGCGGTTTTGTGGGTGCAACTTTGCAACTCGGCGTGGAAAGCTGCTGTGCAATAACAAGAAAGTCATCGCAAATACAACGAAAATCACTGGGAAAATAATTTTGCAGTCAAAGTGCTATTTGAAGTTGGAAAGGTGACGTTTGGCTTGAAATTTATTGCGGAAAGCGTGTGGGTTGAGCGTGCGCTGAGAGTTTTCTTCTAAAAAGTAACAAAATAATTGGTGAAAAAACACTTTGTGTCTTAATTGATTTTCCCATGCGCCACTTACATAAATGGCGAATATGTATATAGACATTCATAAGTATGCATAGAGTTATATATGTATGTATGTATGCAAAAATGTGGATGCGTGTATTACAACTATTTCATATCAATAAATGACTTCTTAGAACATTTCTGGCACACAGCTAATGATGCCACACTGTGTTGCATGGGTTAAAATTTTTGCCATTTTTATGCAGTTTGTTGCATTCAATGCAACATTCCGTTTATGACAGTAGGACATGCACAAGTTGCATAATCGTGGAAATCATAAAGCGGCTAAGTCTCCTATCTGCTTGACCACCTAACCGCCTGCAATTTGTTGGAGCCGTGGTGGTTGTGTAAGCTATTAGCTGTGCGGGGATTCATGAGTCATTTTAGAATATGATAGAAATTCCGAAATCACAGAAATGGCGTTAGACAAAGATTAGATATTTTTGTTAATTGGATATGTGTGTTCATGTGTTGCTTCCTTATAGATCTGTCTTTCCTTTAGATATGTTATAAATATCAATGCAAGCGATTTACTGAAGAAAGCAAAGTAAATGAAACTCCACTCAAAGGACTCTAGATTACTCTATCAATTCCATTGAATTGTATTGACTTTAGTTAGGTTAGGCCAGGTTCACTTTGTGTTAGCAAATTACGCAATTTAGTTAGAACGGTAACTACGGGTTCCGCACGCAGCTGATGTCCGCTCCGGAGTGCTTCTCAGATGTGTTGGTGAAATGCGCACCGAGGTGCTTAAACCTTAGTCTACCGAAAGCCAGTCAGCTGAGAAGGAAGCGCTGAGATGATTCCACCTCGCCTTTAAAATAGCTGGGGCAGTAGTGATCCTCGACGATATTAAGTTGCACCGCGTGGGTCCTAAAGGGAAATGTCGGGTAATCAAACCTGTAAATAGGAATCGAGAGCTGTCGCTCAGTCAGCAGCAAAAGCTCCCTTCCATGCTCTCGTTGAACAACAGGACCGAAACACCTTGCAACATTGTATGTCGGGATTTTTACCCAGCGCTCGCTGAGCCGACTATGAGCCCATCTGTCCAGGAGCAGACCGCAGGTTTCCAACGGAACTCCTATGCCCTCCCTGCCCGGAGTGATGGCCTGGAGGGTGCCCTGCCTAGATAATTCATCAGCCCTGCAACTTCCAGTGATATCACTGTGTCCCGGGGCCCAAATCAGCTTGATTTGGAAATATTCCGAGGCTGTTTAGAGAGCGGTCCGCTTGGCTATCAGAGTAGACATTTACCCTCCTAGTCGGCAAAACGTTGGTGCATAACCAATCGGCTGCACCCACCTGTGCTTTTAACACAGTGTAAATATTCGACAGTCTGAACATAAGATCTATTAAGAGTTCCTGACAGTAGACATCCCCTGCAACTCTTCTGTCCAGCTTCGATCCATCCGTGAAGATATTTATTGGACCTCTGCTCCAGAGAATATCATTCTCCCATTCAGCCCTTGGAGTGCCCGTATCAAGGCTAATTTGTACAAGGTGGTGTTACTGGCGAAGGTCAAGGCCAAAATGATGTGTTTGTTGTAAACAAGTCGAATTCATATTACAACAAGCCCATAAATTTGACAGTCAGAAGAACCGCGGTGAAAATCTAAATTCGCCAATAACACCAGCTTGGCCCGTATGCTGGATTGAAAAGATGTATTCGATGTATTTTCATTTGAGATAGGGCGTTCTTGAGAAGTTTTCTGAGATGGGGCGTTTTCCGTTATATGTAAGTCGAACTTCCACTCAGGTGTCGATATACATATATGTATATTCTTCCTGATATCGCCGCAGATATTTTTCCAGTACTTTAATCGATAGTTTTGGCAAATTATGAACATATTTTATTTGCTACTCTAGTAAAGTAACTGCTAATTTAGAAACTAAATGCAAAACCGCGTATGTGAAGTTGTAGAAATTATTTTCTGGAGCGTAAAAACACTCATATTTCAAAATGGTTCTCTTTTTTATAATGCATTCGCAGTTCGCTAGTATATTTCAGGACGCATGGATAAGGTTTGTGCCAAGAGCTTGTGTGAGCAAATCCTATTTTTGGAAAAAAATGTCAGGTCCTCGGTTTTGCAGAACGATGATACGCGGTTTTGCACTTTAAACGACGAAATGCGCTGACTGTGATGGATAAACAGCTGCCAGATTTAGAGGCAAAAGCAAAAGCGGCAATAGAGCTGATGAACGAGTGGATGGGGAGTGTTTGCTTATCCATTGCCCCGGAGAAAACGGTAGCTGCCCTAGTTAGTAGCCGCAAAAAAAAACAGAGGTAGCGTGTTTCAAAGTAGATGGCTCCGTAATCAAATCTACGTGACAACTAAAATATCTTAACGTTATAATCGACGACAGGATTAACTTGGGTTCACATGCGGAATACGTGAGAGCAAAGGATATACGGAGCAAGGATATACGGTGCCCTCTCACGAATGATCCCTAATAAGCGCTTACAAAACCACGTCAAACGAAGCAGCACTGGTTGTCGCTGGTATCACGTCAATTGATATATTAGCGGAGGAATGAATGAGAATTGAGCAACGAAAGAGTCTGAATGACACCAACATAGCGAAGATAGTTAAAGAATAAAAATACGCATCATCATTAAAATGGCAACATTGCTTGGAAAACAGAAGGGGGACATGCATACTAGGCCCAAATATACACAAATGGTATAATAGAACACACGGTGAAGTAAACTTTCAAATTTCCTGATAGGCCACGGGTGTTACCATAATTATCTACACCGTTTCGGATTAGATGACTCTCCGCTATGTCCAGAGTGCCAGGAAGATGAAGACGCTGACCATATAGTATTCCTTTGTCGGCGTTTTGCTGAAATCAGACGCAGAATAGCATCCCTTTCTCATTGCCCGCTACGACCGGAAAATATAGTTGGCATCATGTTGACGTCGAAGCATGCTTGGTCAGCAGCTAAGACGGGAAGTACTGAAAAGTGTGTGAACATGATACGGGGGGGGAGGGCACGAAGTGACCGACTGGGGTGGGTTGTTTGTAATGCATAACTGTTTTGTGTAGATGCTACTTGTAGACGGCCAGCATCGGAACTGTAACGGACTTAGAGTTTAGTGCTCAAACCACCTCCCGTCGAAATACTTTACGGTAGTACAGGGAGGATCGGTACTTGGATGGTAGGAGGTTTAGTTCGCGTTAAAGCCCCACACTGACGGGTTTGGTTTCCGATGCTTCCTACTCTTAAAAAAAAAAATATGTATATACATTGGACTGCATCACCAAAAAAAGTTGCGGTTTTTCCGCGGGGATTACAAAATTTATTATATTTTAAGACGTTCACCAAAATATTTCGAAAAAATATTAAGATTTAAGCAATTTTTTTTTTTTCAAATACTAACACATCTTAATTCAACTTTGAGTGCTGTTCGTTCATGCTACCTTTCTTTTTAATCCTTTGAATGAGCTTATTAGAAAGGGTGAGAAAATACCTTTCCAATGATACCTTACAAGTCTAAATCGGAAGAGTTTAGGTTCAGTTATTTAAGTTTTTCTTATACCAATCTATAAAAAAAAGTTAAAAAAAACAGCAACAGCTTTTTTTTTATTTTTTTTTTTTTATTTTTATGTAAATTTTTTAAGCTTAAACCGTTTTGTCATTTGAGGGGATTTTTTCAAAAACATCTTTAAGAAACTATTTTTATTCATAAAAAACTCCATTTTTGGAGGTATTTTTAAATCGGTCCAGCTCGCTTAAATCTTAATATTTTTCCGAAATATTTTGGTGGACGTCTTAAAATACAATAGATTTTATAGTTCCAAAGGAAAAACATTACCGATTTTTTTTTTTGTACGGGGAGTGATGCAGTCTAATATACATATATATTATATATATGATATGCATTATCATTTATTGTCTTAAAAGAAATAAAAAGTAATAAAACAAAGATAACTACATACATACATATGTACATACTTGCATATTCACCCTCGAACAGCGGCCAAATAAAATTATCAGCGGAATTTCAATTTAAATTAAGCGTCAACAACTGAAATTGTGTCGACTGCAAAATATTATCGCTTTGAATTAAGCACGCAATTATCATGAAGGATTCACGTTGGCTGTTGACTGCAAAAATGAAAGGACACACGTTAACAACGGGCCGGTATGCATTGCAGAGGACAACGGCCAGTGAAGGCGCTTATGACAACTACAAATGTGAGTGGCACAAATGCGCCTGAATGTGCGTGCACGCGTACATATGTACATCTAAAGTTTATGTATGGAAATGAAGTGCATTTGTGACGCTGTTGGCGTGTAAAAATTATGCACAGCTGCTGAAAGCAGTTCTGCGGACAAGCCACGCAGGCGAGAATGCTGAAACATCCTTACAACAAGGATATGTATGTATGTGCAAAGGATACGCATTGTCAACTCATTAAGCCAATTTAAATGAGTTCGCACAATTCGCAAAACATGCTAAGAAGGCGAGCGAGTGTTTGTGAAAGGAGCCGGAGGAGTGCAGAGTGCGTCGGTGGGGAAGGATAAAACTAAAAATTAAAATAAGTACCTTCTTATATTGTGGCATTATTCGTGGCTTATCCACGTTGCTGATCTACGCTTGGGGTGAGTGTTAAGGGATATGCTAGGGCTAAACAAGATTGCGAGTTTTTCGAATTTACATTCGAGTTTGTTGATAAGCGGAATGAAGCCAAATTACAAACAGTCTTTTTTGCATAATAAGGCGCTGCGAATTCGCAATATGCGGCAGCGGTAAGCTAAGACACTGGCCAACATTGCCACCCCTCCTCATTTTTCGTAATTACTTTTGACACTTGACACTGACAAATATCAACAAGTTTAAGTGTTGAATTTCAAATTGTGGTTGCTTATTTGCCGGTGCCTGGCACTTGTCCAGCGGCCGAGTGGCTCGTTAATTTTACCGCCTGAGGCAGGTGCAGCAGCTTAGTGAAAAAATTCCAACACATTAAAAAATTCAAAAACAAAATATGTACATAACAAAAAATAAAAAATTATGTTGCAATAAAAAAATATGAATTTGTGCAATGGCATCTGCTGTCCGCTAAGGCAGTGCTGTTGCAAGTTCCCAGGCCGCAACAGCAGAAAGCGAATAACTTTCAATTTGGGTTAATTTTGACATTAAAAATCAATTTGAGATTTACTTTTGTGTGCCGCTTGCGCAGCGTTGCTTTGCCATTTAACTTGCTACTCAACCAGCGCGCTGTGGATGTGATGCTGCTGGTCGCTTCTTGGTGCCGCCTACTTGCCGCCGCACTGACGCAGATTTGCAAATGTCAAATTTGTGTGAAAAATCGTAGGCACATTTACGCCGTAATTGGCACCGGTAAGTGATACACACTCGCTGGCACACACTCGTCGCGCCTTGTCGCCGTAGTGGCTGGTGAAGCCACACTTGCTCTACGCTTGCAAAAGCGCGCTTAGCACAAAGCAACACCGTGAGGCATATTGTCGGCTTAAATGGGGTTTAAAAGCGTTAAGGCGTATGGCTTGAGCCACACACACACACACACACATGCGCGCACAAGCGGAGCTAAACAATTTCACAGTCTATTAATTTATATTTGACGCGTCAGCAGGATCGCGTCAGTGAGATCACTCATTTGTCAGTAGTTGGGGTTCGTTCTTCCTCAACAGCCAGCTAAGTAAAGTACAACGTACATATATGTAAGTATACTGGGTATGCGTAAGCCATTCTATTTGAAGACCTCTCCTTCTCTGCCTTCGCGGCCGTTGTACCAGCGCGTACCATGTTCAGCGATCCGTCAGCCAAAGCTTGCCTTGCGTCCGTCTCGCAGTTCATTTGTCTAATGTGTTTGGCATTTTTCAAGTGTTTTGCCTTCAGTGTGCAGCCTCGGCTGCGCTTTCATTGTCAATGCACTGTCTGGGTATGTCTGCACCGGCAATGACACGGCTGCGCAAATATGCTATGTACGTCCACAATTATGACTGCAACTATGACTACGCTGGTGTTGATGTCAGTGTCCGTGATGGCAACGGTTTCACCTTCAATGACCTCAAGGGTTGGCAAAAGGTGGTTTCGCTGATTGTTTATGTCTGCGCGCGCAAAAATGTGATGCTCATAAAATTTCAATTAATCTTGCGTGCAGTTGGCGTTGTAGCCGCTATTGCCATAACTTTTGGGGTCTGTTTGTTTTTTTTTCTTCTTTACTTTGGGGGAAAGTCATATTTGACGGTTAAGGCATGGTTTAGAGCAGTGCTTCTCAAAGTGGTCCATACCACCAGGGGTTCACGGGAGACACGCCGGGGGTCTACGTTGGCGTGAAAAAAATATGGGGGTCCACGAGTTGTAAGTGGGGGTCCACGAAAATTGATCTGGTTTCGATAGTAAAGAACCAAAATGGTTGCTTGATAGCCTCAGTATTGAACACAATTTTTTTTTAGTGGTGTATAGTGCTCTTGACGCACTGCTGCACTTACCATAACTTTGTGTCTTCATACTTGGGGAATCATCAAAGACCACCTGCAGACTAAAAATAAACGGATGTTGCTATAACACTGAGTGGGGCGAGGCGGGAATTGCTGGCGACAGAGATTTAAGCAATTGTGTCTTTTCAATGCTACAGGATACCTTTGTTGAAGAGATTCTATAACGTTGAGTTCCCTGAGGCTGAATGCCGTTTTAATTCCAGCTTTTGAGCCTGGACTCACACATTTTCGAATCTTTACTGATGGCTCCAAAACTGACTGTGGGTCAGGAACTGAGATCTTCTTCGAAGTTAGCGGGAATAAGCTTCACTTTTCTCTTGGGGAATATGTTTCGGTCTTCCAGGCGGTGGTATTTGCAAGCCTCAAAGCCATGGACTTCTTCTTCTTCTTATTTGGCGCTGTAACTACCTATGCGATTTTGGCCGAGCTCAACAAAGCACGCCAGTCGTTTCTCTTCTGTGCCAACTGACACCAATTGGAAATTCCAAGTGAAGCCAAGTCCTTATCCACCTGGTATTTACATCTCAGTGGTGGCCTCCCTCTTCCTCTGCTGCCGCCAGCGGTTTCCGAGTTGAATACTTTCAGAGCTGGAGCGTCGCTGTCCATACGAACGACATGACCAAGCCAGCGGAGCCGCTGTATTTTAATTCGCTGCACTATGTCCATGGCGTAGTAAAGCTAATAAAGCTCATCGTTCCTTCGTCTGCGATACTCCCCGTCGCCAACGCGTAAAGGCCCGTAAATCTTCTGCAAAATCTTTATCTCGAATACTCCCAGAGCCGCCTCAACGGATGTTGTCATTGTCCATGCTTCTGCGCCATATACCAGCACGGGCATGATGGGTGACTTATAGAGAATGGTTTTCGTACGTCGAGAGAGGACTTTACTCCTTTACTTACTTAGTCCAAAGTAGCACTTGTTGGCAAGAGTGATTCTGCGTTGGATTTCCACGCTGACACGGTGTTAATGCTGGTTAGCAAATAAACGAAATTCTGTCAACAGTAACGTGGGTGCCAAGGCTACGTGGTGGAAAATAGGGGGAGGGGAAGGAGTTTACGTGTCTGGAGTGACAGCTAGGCTGCACTCAAGGCATTGGCCAGCCCTCTGTCTAAGTTCTTCCAAACTAGTTCGGCAATGCAAGTCTCGCATAAATTATGTTGGTAAACGTAACGAGCTTGCTTTACTCTGTTACGCAACCAGTTATATCACTCCCCATTTCGGCCATAGAAGCCACCATCAGAAACTGGGTGAATGCTTCGCTCAGCAATGACTGTGTGCATCGAGGGAATGCGGGTGGGCAAAACTCATGTTGCCTTCAATCTCAGAAGTTCTATCTAGTTTTTTGCTCTCGTTGAGCAGATGGGAAGGCAGACAACTTGTAGAACTGGTGACTGGTCACTTTAGGTGGCACAAACACCTGACTGTGAAGAGGATGAGACGGTTTTTTTTTTTTTTTTATACAAGGAGAAAGCATCGAAAGCCTGTACCCCGTAGTGTGGAACTTTAATCCGAACTAAAACTCCCTGTATGTCCGCTGTACCGTATCCCCCCCCGGTACCACCGTAAAGTATTTCGTCGGAGGGCGGTTGAGCCTTAGCTCGATCGTACGTTCCTGTTCTGGATGAGACGGTGGAACACTTCTTGTGCGTCTTGCTTGCTTAGCTGTTTGTAATCGATTTTTCTAGATTCGGTCTTTTCTCTATTGTCAATTTCTGAATTTAAAGTTTGGCGTAAAAAGCTTTGCGGTTTTGTTGTTTCAGGTTTTGTGTTTTAAAAATGTGTGATAAATATTTTTCGCATCACTTTAAAACTCGGAGCGATAAAAATAAAAGCTATTTCACAAATACGTCACATACAAATTCATGAGTGATCCGAACAAATGAGGAGATTATGGTGAAGAGAATGTAAATAACGCTAGCGCTCGGAATGCTCTTAAAGATATAAACAACTCTTCTGAGCGAGAGAGTACTTTGATGGTTTTACGAGTTCTGTTTTTTTAAACTTTCAAGCGTGTAATCACAATATTTTAATAGAACACAAGAAAATATTTTATCTTTATTTTTCCATTTCGAATTTAGTTTTGGAACTCACCCGCGATGCAAATTTACATCGTTAGATCTAATCTTCACATTTTTTGACGAGATTTGGAAATATTTTATAAATGTAGCAGCAGAGGGTCCACCGAAACCAGTAAAGTAAAAGGGGTCATGAGAAAAAAAGGTTTGGGAACCTCTGATTTAGAGCTTTAGTGTTAAGTAAAATAATGCTTGGGCAGGAGTTTAAAATTCAATTAAACGAAAATATGTGCAAACATAAGTTAACTTGAATGATGGCAACGGTTTGGTGATGGGGGTCGTAGGAAGAAAATATTTGGATAAGCAATTAAGTAAAATTTGTAACTCCACAGTTTTACAAAAACTAGGTTTTATTTAATCGGCAAGCGGTGATGCTGATGTCTTGGACCTCTCGCTAAAATTAAGGTGTTCATCACCCAAGGTTTTGAGAATGTGGATCTAAAAGTCCAACAGTCAGATAACAGAGGTGATATCTTTACATTACCTGGAAGTGCTGGTCGAAACGGAGATTATCCTCATATCCCATGTGAGGTAGACTCTGTTATGTCTGACATTAACTTCACTAACGACGTTCCTTCGAAAAATAATGGAATACATCGTCTGAATCGGTCATCTGTTCGACAGGGCAGAAGAGGAGAGGCTTGTCGTCTAGGATAGTTAGGGCAGCTGCGAAGGGGTGCTGGAAAATACAATACAATTTTATTAATATTCTCCTGATCCCCTTTTAGAACTCTTTGACAATGTCGGCAAATCTTTTGTTTCACCTTGAATAAGGTAAAGCTGGCGAGGTCCTGATCCAGGAGCTATGGGTAAGCATCCGCAGTAAACTGATGGAGTTTAGAGATGCAGCTAGACTTTTTATGCGCATCAGGAATTAACCTACAGCTTGTATTTCCTAACTTCAGCAATCAATACATTGTAGCTATTAGCTGGAAAGGTGGAATTATTCTGCTCTGGCTGAACTTCACATAGCTGCCACATGAGTTGAATAGCTCCATTACGTGTATATCTCGGTAAGCGCTTCACCAATTTCGGCCAAATTTGGCCCAGTTTTAACATAGCAAACAATTAAAAAATTTTAAATTTATTTAAAATTGATGTTTGCAATAAATAATTCCTTACGATGAAATATGTGTACAACAATAATTTTTGGAAAATCGGCGTGACCCCGCCCGAATGATACCACATACTTGTATCTCGCTAACCGTTCTATCAATTTGTACCAATCTCGCTGTAATTATTGTACGTACTTGACTCATAAAAGCAAGACGATGAAAATTATTAAAATTGGACAAAAATTACGCTCACTTTTTAACTAACGGTAAATTTCAGAAATACAGAAAGTTCGCTATTTCGAAATTTAAGGACGCTAACTTATTCAAAGTTAATACTCATAATAATCTCTTAAAAAAAAAAAGATTGTTATAGAATTTTCGAAAAATTGCGTGGCGTAGTTTTCGGTAAGGTCAAATGGAAAGGTCAAAAAACTATATTTAATACGTGCGCTGGGTATTTAATGTTCGGCTTCGCCTGAAATTAGTCTGTTTCGCTTGTTGAATTTGATTTTCTCAAATTTTTTTCAATAAATTTTTGGGAACTAATAAATTTTTTTCGTTTTTAATATTTTTTTTTTGTTTTGATTTAATTTTTAATTTTGTTCTTTATAAAAAAAATATATTTTTTTATTTCAGTTTATTTTGAGAAACAGTTTTTTTAATTATTATTTTTTCTTTTATTAATAAAATTTGTATTTTGATTTCTAGATTTTATTGTTTTGAAAAGAAAAATATCTTTATTTATTTAACCCTCAAACCGGCAACTTTGAAATAGTGATCAGAAATGGTTGGGAATTTTTTTCTGGCATAACTTGGGCATGATAAACTCAATGTTGTCATCTATATACCATTTTGTCGCTTCGTTTGACTTCCAGGTGAGATAAACGAAACAGTGCCTCCAGGATGAGTGCAAAATATATGAACAGATAGAAATTTTATTAAGTACCAACGGTTTTATTCCAAAAAGTTTAGCAGTGCAAAGGAATCTAGAAAAGTGTGTTACTTTTTTGAGTGCTATTCCAAAAAGCAATTTTTTGTCGCAGATCAAAAAATATAAATTGCATACTTCGCAAATACATTGAGTTTGCGACTTTTTACAAAATTTGCACCATTCTTTCCACTTTCTCGAGCCATTTAGGAAGTTGATTGTTACCATTGAAACGAACGTCATCAACATGATATACAGATTTTCTGCCAACACTCAGAGCATCAGGTTGCGATTCATCTTGTGGAGTAGAAGGTTGACTTGTTGAAGATGGGCCACCAACCGAACGCGTTTGAGTGTAGCTCACAAGACCAGCATAACGGATAAAAAAGGCGGTCATTGCGTCCATCCCCATCTCGGAACGACGGGAATCTTTTTATGACTTCAAACATTCACATTGAATCTCTAGTTTATATCCTGATTAAGTTAGAGCATACCGCTTCGTCTCTTAAACAATCATTTCAATTATTTCTTTAGGGAAAAAATATATAGATATTATTGCACCGGTCTTGAGAGCATTTTTGTGTGCTCAGGTAAGCCACGAAATGCCACCTCATTTATATGAAGTTTAAGGTTTGTTTTGCGCCAGATGACTTTGCTGAGTTCAGCAGAATCTCTGTTTATTGATTCAATGTCAGCAATAAAAAATCCATACGATCAGTACGTAAAATCAATTTTCCAAAGATGTGAGAGAAACTCTTACTTCCAATCAAACCACCATTGGTTGGTACAACTGCTGGACCTGTAGCTTCGGCTATACTACTACTCCACAGTCTCCACAGAATCCATAAATTCAAGAATTTCTTCGGCTGATAACTTCGACAATTTCTCACGCGACATCATGTAACGATTTGCATATATTGTTATTTAGACACTTTATGAAAAACAGGTGAACAATTTATAAAAAGTATTTGCCTTACCGGTAAAAATCACCATAACTAAAACGCAAAGGAAAAATGCGACGCGTAAAAAAAATCGCGCCGAACGACAAGAGTGTCTTGAGGCACACTTAGATTTTTTGCTATAGAACATAGAATCCAACTATTTTCAACACCGTAGATATAAAATCGTGAAGCTTATGACTAAAACTTTACGGGAATAAAATTCTTGAGTTAAAAGAACTTCTCCAAAATAAAAATTTTCGATGCTGAAAATCAGAAATTTTTTAATACGAAAACATGACTTTCTCCTCCACCTGTTCGCAAAAAACGGATTACAGAGGGCTAACGGCCTGTCGGATTACATTCTAATTTGAGAAAGAAATGTCAGCAAACATATGATCAAGAGCGTTGAACTCACTTGCGTAATGAAAAATTACATTTTCATATGCAAAAGGTGATTTTTGTGATCCTTGCCTTGAGGCACTCTTACCGGTTAGAGGGTTAATTCAATTTCAGAAACTTATCTAATATACTTTTTCTTTTTAATTAAAGTTTCTCGCCGAAACCGAGTTGTCTCCAACCCAAATTTGACAAGGGATGACGGAAACCCGTTCCAGAATAACATTTTTTTGAGCTTTAGGGCGTTTATAATGAAAAAAGCTGTGGAAAAACCAATATCTCATTTTTATCTTAAATGGCTGATCCAAGTTTAATGAAATGCTCTGTGTGTGTTCAAGTGGGTCTCTGCCAGAGACTCTCTGGATAGTATAGGCTCACAATCTGACCGACCCGGCGGCGCAGGAGTCGAGTTATTACTAAAAATCGTCAAGTAAGAAAAAGTGCCGTAAGAAACTTACGGGTTTTCTTCTAAAATAAGTATATTTATATTGGATTTCTGTAGAAGGATGCTCACTCATTCTGAAATTGCCACCAACGGTTTCAAAGACAGATTCTCCATCGAAGGTGATCATTGTTGCCGTCAGAGAGTGAAGAGGAAACAGTTCTTGAAATTAATTTCGTTGTTCGATTAAACATGCCATGAAACTTCTGATCATTGGAGAATTAAAAAAAAAAACTTCTTCGCGGACATAACACTTTCGTTAGGTTATTTAAGACAGCTATGGAAGTATACCTTCCGACGATCACCAAACATTAATGCTGGACCAAACTCTTTCAATAAAAAAATTAATTTGGGCGGGACGAAGTTCGCCGGGTTCGCGTATACAATAAAAATATTTTGAGAAGCTTCGAGGCTGATAAATTAAAAAAATCGGGTTTCTCAGAAAGGATATTGCTAACTTGCAGGACTTAAAGCAAATAAAAGTAGGGTTGCCAGATCTGACTCAAAATTGATAAACACACAAGTTTATAGAAATAAGGAAATGTTCCGACCTGCGATATTTTTAAATTAATGCTTATGTAAAATTTTCCGAATACGAAATCAGAATAAAGGCAAGTAACACAGTTTTTTAGATATAGGCAAGTATATAGCCAAATTGTATGAAAACTTTTATTTTACGTAATTGCTCATTACATTTACATTTACTATTAAACCCTCCTATGCAGTACAGATATAAAACTTTTAACTACTTTTTGTTATGGAATTTTATTCACTTTGATTTCTTTATTAAATTTCAAGAAAACGATGGCTACCTAAACCTCATCGCTGATGGAAGCAACAGCCGCACTGGGTGTGGGCAGTTTGTAGAGCTTTCTGCATCGCTCCGGGTCCGACGAAGCGCGGTCGCCGAAAGATATTTCGAATCTGTCATCACGCTTCGTCGGGTTGGACAGTGACCTCACGGTTGGCCAGAGGTGAAGTTACAAGTCTTCAGATGCTCTTCCCACTTCTTCCGCTGATTTACGTTCACAAGTTCCCGAATCTCCACTTTTTGATGCCTATTGCGGGGATTTCCGGGTTTGGCATGACAAAGGCTGTCACGCTCATCAGCAGTGATCGGACTTCTACCACATTGTGGTAGATCTACCACCACATCTACCACACAAGGTCTGAAATCTACCATATAATCGCATTTTTCAGTAGTTATAATTTAGCTCCACATGATTTTCTTTATTTTTTTAATTTCAAGAGCAAAAATTGTCAATACTAAACACTATGTGGTAACAAGTAGGGACACGATATCGAACCGAAAGTATCGATGTAGTACTCATTTAAATTATCGCTGTAAAAATATCGGGTACCCATTAATGTCGTAATAAAAAGACTCGATATTCCAAATATGGATACAAGATTCCAAAAATTAAATCTGAATATTGGTGTCATTTTCTATTAAAGATTAACACTTTGCACTTTAATAAGTACATCGCTGAAGGCGCGCCAACCTAAGATACTACATATTTCTGCGCTTTAAAGCGCAAAATATATCCACATTACTTTACATATAAATTCCAACGTAAGTAAGGTTATAGTACAACATAGATTTGCAAGAAATTGCATGTTTAAAAACAAGATTAACAACGAAACGTTCAATAGAAACTTTAGTAAGGACAAATTTTTATATTTTGGAATTTGTAAAATTAACTTTAAATATTTCAAATATTACAACAAAAAGTTTTATACAAATAGTTATGCCCAATTTCCAGAGTTTTGACGTTTTCATTTTGTTTTCTAATACTTTGTCATACAAATGTATCATTATTCACATTAACTTTGCAATGTACATTTACGATTCGATACGATACAAGGGTTCTGGTACTCGGTTCCAAAAAATATCGTTTGAAAACTATCGAGTAAAAAGTATCGGTGTCGAATGGCAAAAATATCGATATGGTAGCATATCGTATCGAAATTCGTGTACCTAATAACAAGAATGATAGTATACAAGATTTCGCATTCCCGGCGGCGATGAGATTTCTCAAGTAAAAGTAAACAAAGCCGAATGGAAGAAGAAAAGAAACCCTGTGGGGAAAATCTCTAGTTCTGAACTGGTGCGCCTGTAGTACGTTTAGATCCAGCACTGGTTCGCGATAAATTTCTTTTCCATACAAACAACTGGCGAATTTAACATGGCGATGTCCTAGGAAGTGTCAATTGCCCCCCGCTGCATCCCTTTTTCGATAGTTCCGAACAAGTTCTAAATTCTATAGTTCCGAACCAGTTTTAAAATCGCCAGACGAAAGAAACAAGTATCATGATTTTTCAATCTTTTCGGTTCTTCCGGGTGCGAATTTACATTATTTTCAAAGAAACGTTTTTTTTTTCAATTTGAAATTAAATTTGTTTGAATGATTGTAAGAAATGTACGTTTACATACCCTGCAGGGAAACCGCTGACTAGTGAATCAAATATCTAGTTCCGGACTTGGTCTTTATCGCCAAAAAGAACTAGTCCGATACGAACTAAATCCCCACCAGTCCAAAATCGGAGAAAAGTGGTACTTTTAAAAAACTAGTTTATTTCAGTTTTTTCACTAGAAATCGATATCTAAAGTGACGAATTTAGAAATGGTTCGGAACTATAGAAAAAGGGATGCAGAACGAACTAGATCTTATTTGTCGAATTTAGAACTAATTCGGAACTATCGAATAAGGGATGCAGCGGGGGGCTTGTTTACTTTACATAGATATGTGTTCGGCGGCTTATTCGTTCAAATGCGCTTCTATTCTGCGCTTCGCAGATGCTTTTTCATAGCTTGGTAATACAAAACTTAAATTTGTGTTAACATTTCAACATCTTGGGACCGTCTGGAATCTAAGAAATAACAGCGAGCACCTCTGCAAACTCAGCTACAGCTAAAGGTATGTAAACGTACATTTCTTACAATCATTCAAACAAATTTAATTTCAAATTGAAAACACATTTCTTCCAAAATAACTTAAAATCGCACACACGAAAGAACCAAAAAGATTCAAAAATCATGATAATTTTTTCTTTCGTCTGTCGATTTCAGAACTGGTTCGGATCTATAGAATTTAGGTCTAGTTCAGAACTATCGAAAAAGGGATACAGCGGGGGGCAATTGACACTTCCTAGGACATCGCCATGTTGAATTCGCCAGTTGCTTGCATGCAAAAGAGATTTATCGCGAACCAGTACTGGGTCTAAATGTACTAGAAGCGCCCCAGTTCAGAACTAGAGATTTTCCCCACAGGGTACCTTTGGCTGTAGCTGACTTTGCAGAGGTGCTCGCTGTTATTGGTTAGATTCCAGACGGCCCCAAGATGTTAATATGTTAACACAAAGTTTTGTTTTGTATTACCAAACTATGAAATAGCATCTGCAAAGTGCAGAATGAAAGTGCATTTGAACGAAAAAGCCGCCAAACACATATATATGTAAAGTAAACAAGCCCCCGCTGCATCCCTTTATCGATAGTTTCGAACTAGTTCTAAATTCGACAGATAAGATCTAGTTCGTTCTGCGTCCCTCTTTCTATAATTCCGAACCAGTTCTAAATTCGTCACTTTAGATATAGATTTCTAATGAAAAAAGAGGAATAAAATAATTTTTTTTATGAGTCCCACATTTCGCTGATTTTGAACTGGTGGGGATCTACTTACTATCGGACTGGTTCGTTATTGGCGATAAAGATCTTGTACGGAACTAGGAATTTTATGCACCAGTCCGCGGCGGTTTCCCTGCAGTTAACTGTCAAACAGTGAATTTTCTCAATTTCTCAATAATAAATTTTTCGTCCGGAAACGTGATTTTATTGTATTAAATCGCAAAATATATGATTTATAAAAAGTCCTAATAAAGAAAATGTAAAAAATTGGCAATTTTTGTGAAAGTATTGGCATCTAAAGTTTTCAACGCATTGTTTACTTTTACTTGAGAATTGTCAAAATTGGTAAAACCCAAGTTAAAAGTTTTTTCTAGAGATTCGAATTAAAAAGTTTTCAGTTAAGGTGAAATCTTGCAGATTTTTTTTTTTAAACTTTTGTGAAAAGTTTGATCCGAAACCTGAGATCTACCACATTTTTTTCCAGAATCTACCACACAGAATTTTTATTAAGTCCGATCACTGCTCATCAGCTAGGACAGCCACTTCGGCAAGAAAATTCGGACAGGGGCCCGAAAGATATCCAGCTGCAGCAGCAGTGACAACCCTGCGGAACTTACGCTCACTTTCGTGAACTTCACTTGATAGGGTTAGATCGCCGTAAAAAAGGCTGTCGTGGGAATGTCCATATAATTCTCGTGTGCGACGCTAATATCGCTGTTGAAATCATCTTCATCCTCATTATCGGCACTTTCGTCATCAGAGGGCACCGCTTCTATTAATATCTGACATCGCTGATATTTTAAAAAAAGTTTGATGGTTTAATATGGCTAAAAAATTTATAAATAATTATTGTAACATTCCAACTGATTCATATGCAAATGACCTTGAAATAACTTTACAAAACTAAAACGCATAAAATTCAAAACTGAATTAATTGTTCACTGTACTGCACAAGTCCGCCATCTTATCTTGAGCCACTTCGCTGGTTTATTATATTTTTTGAACCGACAAATATTAAAATTGTAGAGTTAATAATAATAGCTACTCGCCTACTTTGGCGTTCAAGAAAGAAACCGGAAGTATAAAATGGTTTCATGTTAAAATTGTCGATATATCATTGAATAGCTCCTAAACCAATACTCAGGTTGGAAGGTATTGGTGACATATGTATATACATATACATATATGCTTGGGATTGCCCACTTTTTTCAGATCTCAAAAAACCGAAGTTTAGCTATATATATAGATATCTCAAAAACTGTTCTAAGAAATGGTTGTCAAATCAAACAGCTCGAGTTTGTTGTCGATTGGCGTTATAGGACTCGCGCCCTTAAACATTTGGAAAGCTTCCAACTTCATATTACTACTTTTTATGGGCACACGAAGAAATGGAAAGCTGGCTGGTGTCCTGGCTAAACTGAGGTGGCGATATTTCATCAGTATTTTTTCGACTGTTTGTCGGACCTAAGCTGGTCAGAAATATTAGAACTACAAAGCCTTATGAATCTAAGCAAGATATTTAACTTCCACGGAAATACGCCTCTAAAATCTTTTGGGTTCCCAGATTTCTCATTGTCAAAAGTATGCTGAGACTCGCGAAGTCTAATCCCCAATCAGAGACTTTAGCAAAAGCTCGTAGGGTGGAAAAGTCGAAGTTAACCAGGCTTGTCGTTCTGATAAAATGTTGAGGTTGACATAATGTTGATATATATGTATGTATGTATCTTTGTATATACATGGAAAGCACGGTGGAGAGAATACAGAGGTGGCGCCGATGACGGTACCGCTACTCGGCTCTCAGTGATTTTGACAGAATCAGCTGTTTTGGTGACGTCATAGTAGAGAAGACAGCAGTAGTGATGTGCTGAGTCAATACTTTTAAGTACCCAATACTCTCGATACTCGGTACCGAAACATTTAGGTTTCGAATAAAAGCGCACATGGGCCAAAAATATGGAAAAAACGCCTAACAAAACCCGAATATAAGAGCCAATAGAGCTTTTTTACTGATTCAAATCAAAGATGTATATATGTCGGTTCGATGCCATAATACAGAGAAACCCTTACTTGTTTGAAGCATTTTTGTTCCAGCTGAATCGGACGATATCATTTTTGTAGGCCTGGGACAGATTCTGTAACCAGTTAACGACAATTTTCGAATAGGTATCGGTTTTGTCGACGTTTGATATCAAATATTTGTAAGTGAACAAGTGCGATATCGATCCGAAACTTGTCGCTAACTGGCTACAGAATCTCTCCCCTGAAAGGCGTCAAAGTTTTTTTCTTGAACCTTGGATCGACTAAGGTTAAAACTGATAAAATAATATTTTACTGTGGCGATAAGTTCAAGTGTTTTAGCCGATATCATATAAATTAGTAATGAAAGTTTTTTCTAAACCTGAAATGCATATAATGGCGAGGGTTTAATGTAAATAATCGGTATCGGATACCGAAAAGGAAGTATAGGGTACCGAAATCTTTTTTTAAGTATTGGGTACCGAGTATTGGGGACAATACAGCGCATCACTAGTCGCCCTCATTCTCGCCGCTCTCAGTTGTCAACTCTACAGTGACGTCACGCCAAAATTACTCTCACGAATTCTGCTGCGATCGGCGCAATCTTGTATTCTATCATTCTTGCATGGAAAGTACTTGTTCTCAATTCTTACAGGAACTTCACAGCATGCTTAAATAAGCCACTGGTGTCCATAACCTCATGTTCGTGAATTAGATATGTATGTACATACTTTTTTACTAGACACACGCTCATCTTTCATGGCTTTTCCTGGTATTTTCAGTCCAAATCAATCGAAAAAATCTTGTACTTCCATGCCGTGACATGTGTAGTTACATATGTAGATGATTTCTCTTACAAGTAAATTATTAATCATCCTCAAATTAGCATCTTGATTTCATTTGTATTAGGATTTGTTGCATTCAGCTCAGCATTGAACACACATGATCGCATAATCATTGATCACTGCAGCCAACAGCAGCAGCAGCATGTCCCTAACTAATGCGAATGCAATTAAAAAAACAGCAACCACAGAGCGAACAAGCAAGAATCGTGTGTTGATATGATTACTACAATTAATCTTTTGAAATGAGTGGAAAAATCGTTTTCCGAAGACATGCAGACAGACAGCCAACGTCAGTCGGACACTACGAAATAAATGCATTTGTTTTATGGGTTTGTACGTATTTATGTACATACAAATGCATTTCATAGTTGTGCTGACCGGTGACGACTGCGCGCATTCACAACAAATAGTAAACAAATCGACGGCAAAGCGATCGCACCAAATGTATCTCACGCCTTTGGGAGGCACCAAAGTGTTGAGCTTCAAGTGCCTACCAGCTTGTCAGCTGGGCATTCTGATGGCTGGTGGTTCTTGGCTGACGGCTGCTGGCCGTGTGAGCAGCAAACAGCGCACAGCGAACAGCTCACTGCCACAATCCACCAGGTTGCTGGCCGGTGGCGTGCAGGCGCCTGCGCCTCTGTCAAATTAAGTGTTTGTGTCGCTCGCCATTAATCAAAACAAATCAAAATTATACGAAAATTTACCAACGAACGAAAAGACAAGCCTGAGATGTTGAGCACCATTTGTGTTATTGCCATTTTGCCCTGTTGCACTGGCGCTGCTTGCATGCAACAGCTTTGTACGTATGTGTGTACATATGTATGCTTGGAAAACACGCGAACAGTAGATGATCAACGTCAAAGTTAAGCATCATCTGAAGATGTCACCTGCTGCGCGAACACACACAGTCGGAATATTTTATTGCTGTCGCTTCAGCGTGCATGCATCTTTTTGTTAATGGTAATGTTACCAGTGTTGCATATTATGTATTCAACATGCAACAGATATATGTACATATGTACATAAACACATACATATATATGTAGGTGCAACATATTTGATGAATGATGGACAACAGTTGCTGTTGTTTGGTTGTTCTCGTCCGAAGAGACTGATCTTCAATTTAAACGTAAAACCTGGCCATTTATGTGCTGGATTTGGGTGTTCTGCGAAAGACTGTGAAATAGTACAACGATTGTACATACATACATACATACATATGTGATGCGCCCTATTTGGGTGAAATTCTGGATAAGCAGCTATGTATGCATTAACAGAAGCTGTACAACTTCCAGTGTAACAATAATTAATCGAATCTGTGGCCGTGGGAAGTTTTCTACGACTTAAATGGCCAACGAGAAGTTAATAATTTACCAAGCATTTGATATTGATGTGTCACCAAATGACTCCCAAAAGCAAGCCGAGTTGGAAAATATTGACTAGGGTTGCCAAACGTACTGTTTTTGGGAGTAAACGTACTCCTTTTACTGAAATGTACTCCCAAAAAACTATCTGGAAATGTACTCCCTTTTTAGTTTTGTACTTCTTTTGTACTCCCATTTCCAGCTATTAATTTTTTGTCGTAACTATACAGGGTGTAAAATAACAACTTTCGCACAGGTTTTGTTTGAAAAATAAAATGGTCTTTAATAGATTTTGCGAAAAAACGCAGTTTGTTGTTAATTTTCCACAGATTTTATTTCAATTTTATTAAGTACTTTTTAAATTTTAACCTTCAGTTGGGTTTATACCAGCGCTAAACTCTTTGAGAGAAAAACGTAAGCGCCACGCAAGTTTTCGTCGATTACTTTATTACATATCTTCTGTAACCATAGGCTAATTCCCCCCATTTGAGTCCTTTATACTCCCCCTTTTGTCCAACATAAGGCCTCATACTCAGAAATAGAATAGACTTGGCACTGGTGACTAGGATGCCATTTATTCAACCAACCCTATACAGTTTTTCTTCATTTTTTTTATACAAAGTCTAAGAAAACATACACGTGAAAAATACATGTATTTATCTCCCAAAGCTGGCAAACGCAAATAAGAATTAAAATTTTAAAACGTAAAATATTTACAAACTTAACATTAAAATACGATTTTCGCAAAATCTATAAAGGATCCTATATTTTTCAAAAAACCTCTGCGACAGTTATTATTTTACGCCATTCATATTGGTGCGAACACTACTTAGCATGGGCGTAGCTAGAACGAAATTTAAATTTTTTTTTTCAAAAACAATAATTATTACTAAAAATTTTTTTATTATAACTTAAAATTATTGTAACCAATAGAGGCATGTTGTACAAAAACATATAATTAGAAGTTCACAAAAGTTTATATAAAACTATTCGTCGATTTAAATTGTTAACTTTTTACTGAGCATGTTTATTTTACGAGGAGGAAGCATCGAAAGCCTAACCCCTTCCGTGTGAGACTTTAACCCAAACTAAAATTCCTACCGTCATGTACCGTTCCCCTCCCGATAGCATCATCAAGGATTTCGTCGGGATTATAACACTGTGTGACTGCTAAAGTTATAGATTTATTGAAGCACAAAAAATATATATACTTAGAATTTTGAATACCCCCTCAAATCTGGACTGAAGGTCTAAACATGCGCTTTTCATAGATTGAGCCTTATAATTGTTCAAACTTAATTTCTGTTTATCCGATGAAAAATATTTACAGTGCGTACACGGTAACTGCAACCCTCAATACGTGCAATTCCTTGATTAATGCAAGCCTCTAAAGCAGTGGTCGGCATACTAAGACGTTCAAACGATCAGCATTAGAATACCTCTCAAACGATACATAATTCTGTATACCTTAGAGGTATAGTTAGTTTAGCGGTAAAAGGGGTGTAAAGAAAAATATATATAATGTGACCAACTATTTCATAGCTCAAAGAAGTACAGAAACTGAACACCAAAAATAGTATGAAAGTAATGAGAAAATGGTAAAATCAGAATATACAAAAACAGTAACAGTGTACCGATTCAACACATTTTTTTTTTTTTAATTAAAAGTCTATACAATTTATTATTCTAAGATAAGGCGCTTGTTCCCAACGATCTACTAATCGTACAGAGACAAGTCATCTACCAAATTAAAGTGCTGGATCCGAAACTTCGCACGAACATTTCAGATTTGAAATCATTAGACCACTTTTTGAATATTTCCACGGAAAAGTGTTTAAAGTTTTACATTTAACAAAGCATTGCTACGTTCATTTCAATAGGCAGAAACTTCGGAGAGCTCTGAATATGGAGTAAAAAAGCACGCCCGCAGCAACACCTTGATATAATGTTTTCGGAGCACTCCGAATATGGGGTGAAAAGGGACTCCCACTTTAACGCCTCGAATGAGTGCTTTCGGAGCGCTCCGAATATGGAGTGAGAAGGGAGTCTAAAGTGTTTTTTTGTTATTACGTTTAAATTGAATCTTTTTTGTTATTACCTGAAAATTTGGATAAATAAGAGCCTTATAAAATTATAACATAACACACCATGCCATAAGAGAACATTAACAGTCTACACGACCTAAAGCAGTTTTCTAGGTTCATCAGAAGATGGATACTTTTGAAAGTTTATAAATAAGTATGATACCGACTTTTGGAAGAAGAGTTAACATTTTATGCTATTTTTCATAATATAATAAGAACTTGGAGTGTTGTTAGTGGACATGAAACTACTTTAAATACTGGTACGTAATCCACCAAAAACTAAAAATCGAAAAAGTGGACTACTCAAATTTTCAATCAAAAAGAAACTGATCGTCGTTTCCGAATATTCCTAAAAAGGGATACCGCAAAAAAGCTGTCGACGTTATGGCAGTTTCAAATGCATTTAGAGGTAAACAATAATGCATAGAAATTTCTTTTGTCTAACTTTAGAACTTTTCAGATATATTTAATAGAGAATATACTGGATCTGGCGAAGAATTCCATAGAGCGGGCGCAAAGTGGTTCCAAAACTAAAAGGAACTTATTTTAGACAAGATAAAAAATATTTTTTGATTTACTTCCGTTTTCCGGTTTTTTCCTGAATAATATTTAAATCATTTTTTAATTTAGCATTTTTTCTAAAAGATGAAAACACTCGAATGCTTATTAATTATAAACAAAATAAAGAACATTTTGAAAAACCGTAAAGCCTCCTTTTCGGTCTATTATCGGAAACCGCTGGTATGCTGGGAACAATATTTTTGAACAATTTAATATTTTTATTTTAAATTTTACACATGCACATGATTTTAAAATGCTGGAAAACTTAAAAAAAAAACTCATTGCCGACGAACTATTTTAAATTAATGTGAGATTATGTCAAACTTCTTTTGCGAGTTAGAGAAGATCTAGAACTCTCCCCAGACTCAAAAATTAAGTTAAGTCCACTAAGAGTCTATTTTACGAAATGTAAATTTAGTCGACTGGTTCGTTCAACCTCAGCCTGGTGTAAGTTATCAAAACCATTTTTAAGATTGGGCAATTTCGTGTCCAAAAAATAAGACCCGTACGATAGTTAATAAGGAAATGGTTAATATATTTTGCCCGGATAAGAAAATGTTCACTATGGAATCGATACTGTCGTTTCTAAATATCCACACGAGCAAGTAAGATTCGCCACAGAATTTTTAAACTCTCTAAAGCTCGTCGGCGATTTCAAGCATCCGTTGTTGGTTACCCCAGCAACCGAGGCAATCGGAGATCGTCGTGTCACACGTACTTGTTGTCGGCTCGTGTTGATGGAAAATCTAAAATTTTTGATTTTCCATCAACGCGACCGCTTGACAAGCGGTCTGTTTGATAGTGGCGCAAAGCGTTGACAAGCATTAGTGTGTTAGTTTGTTGTGATATGTAAAATGAGCAAGTTCGCGGAAGATAAAGATTTTAGTGGCAAGTAGCAAAAAATCGTCATCCGATGAAGACATGTTTACGTCCGCCCACTACGAAATTTTATTGCAAATGGTGTTGACGCTTTATGCTTGAGTGTCGCCGGGCAAGCTTCAAGCACCCGACATTCAACCCGACACTCACACATGTACTCGTTGCTGGGGTAACCAACAACGGATGCTTGAAATCGCCGACGAGCTTAACACATTTTAATTTTTCTTGATTGAGTAGCCATTTATAATCAAATTTGTCAGCTCGAGAAGTGAAGTGATTGAAAGTCATAATTTATGTGTTGATCTATATCTTAAATGAGATGACTAACCTTTTGAAATTTTTCAAAACAGTTCAAGAAATTTCAACTTAAAAGGTATTACCAAGGCATATCTAAAGTGTCAAAAGTTTGAAAAAAAAATAAAAATTGTGGGACTTGCTCAGTAAATTTAGTTTGATCCATCATATGCAAGGCCCAGTTATCAGAGTTTGTGCTGCGGAGTTAGGTGAACGTCCCAAACGTTGCTTTTCAATCGCTTGTTTTGTATGGGATTTTGACAATTTATATTTTTTTGTTAGAAGAAATTAAAAATATTTGACATTTTAGAAACCGAATAATTTGAAAAAAATCAAATCAGCTGCTCCACTGATACTACCTGTTTAATGTGCTTTGGGTAGTACATTGCAAACATTGCAAATAAGTACATTTGGCTGTACTTCGAAGTACGAAGTAGTTACAACGGCTCAAAAAGAAGTACTGTACTTCCGAAAGAAGTACGGTTGGTCGCATTAGCCATATACCCTACAAGAATTGTGTGATGGAAACTAACACATTCTCATTTATCTCACTAACACATTTGCAAACCTTTGTAATATTTTTGCGTTGGTTAAAAAGAGACCATTGTTACAATTTTTTTTATGTATATGCAAGAGTGAAACAACTAATGCATTCGCCAGAGTTGCATTTTTTTATTAAGAAAGAACTTTAAAAAGAAATCAAAGAAAAGTAAGCTGCAAAAGCGCGCGCGTGGATAAAATTAAAATATTAAAAAGGTGGAATTACCAGAAGCGGAATTTAATAAAGATAAGAATATTGAATAAAAGGCACTTGCAAAATTGAATAACAAAAGAAAAAAGGACATTTGAGTCCGATGTGAAAAAATTTAAAAGATTATTAGAAATGCAATGTGCTGATGGTGTTGCAAGTGGAAGTGATGGTGTTGCAAGTGGAGGTGATGGTGATCATTTGGTTTGGGAGTCAGGAGCATCCACTTCTGCGGGTGCTTCTTTATTAAAGCCAGGTAGAGATGTAATATTTGAGCCCATCGCCTTCCGCAAGTGGTTGCCTTTCTACCCCAAGCGTCGGTGAAAATGTGCTTCCTGAGCCCGGATCATCCATATGTTCAGATGATTCATTTCTCATTGAGCCTGGGTGGAGTGAAACTGACAGTGCTTCGGAAACTGAATTAGATCCTGTAGCTTCCTATTCCGTGGGTACCGATTCTTACCCTGTGAGAAATATTGGTAGGAATGAAAAATGCGATGTGATAAAATCATGGGCAGTTCGGAATAGCGTATCTCAAAGTGTTTTAAAAGATTTATTACATTCTTTAAGAAAGATAGGAGTGAATGATTTGCCTTTATCGGCTAAAACGCTTCTTAACACAAGTAAGGAAAGAATTCATATTGCCAACATTCCCAGTGGAGAGTTTTTATACTTAGGAATACAAAAGTATTTTCTCTCATCTTCGTTGGAATTTTGAAATGAGAAGGAAGAAGTCTTAATCGGTGTCGGTGTGGATGGACTTAAAGTGTTCAAAAGCTCAAACAGAGTTTTGTGGCCTATCCTTGGGGCGATTGTGGGCTTTCCTAAAGTTAGTCCTTTCATGATCGGTTGTTTCTCGGGTTTCAAGAAGCCCGAAAATATAAATAGTTTTATGGCGGAATTTTGTACAGAAGTAAAGTTGCTTAAAGAAAATGGCATCAAAGTGGGCCCCAACCAAAATAGGTTGCGATTCAATGTCCGTCTCTTCGTTTGTGACACTCCAGCCAGAGCATTCGTGACTGGTATCGTATCTCACAATAGCAAGAATGGTTGTCCCAAATGCGATCAGGAAGGACTATATAAAAATAGAAGAGTGTGTTTTCCGAAAGAGGTAAGAGGTTTAAGGTCAGATTCTACATTTGAGCTTAGAGGCGATCTGGCGCACCACATAGAACCATTCAAAACCAAAAAGAGTTTGTTGGAGGAATCCGGGTTCGGAATGGTTTCGCAGTTCCCCCTGGATAGCATGCATCTCGTCGATTTGGGGGTGACAAAAAAATGCTTAAACTCTTAATTAAGAAATCAAATTTAATTAACATAAATAATAAATTTAATTTTGTCGCTAAATTTGTTCCATCGGAATTTTGTCGTGTGCCTAGAAATTAAAAAGACATAAATGATGACATGGTGACGAGCTAGTAAGCTTTAACGTCCATGGACTTCTCCATTTAACGGATTGCGTAAAACAATTTGGACCACTAGACTCCTTTGCAGCCTACAAATATGAGAACTACATGCAGTCTATTAAAAAAATTATAAAAAAAACGCAATCAAATTCTGCAACAGATATTTCTTAGGCTTGAAGAAAGACATGGACTTGAATCAGTTTCGAAAAATGCTTCGAAAATAGGGTCCTTTAGTATTTCCCATAAAAAAGGAAAAGACAGCTTTGGTTTCACTAAGAAGACAGGACCCATCAAAGTAGTGGACCAAGTGAGCCCCGACAATTTTGTATGCAAAGTTTTCCAAAATACGGAAAACTACTTCGAGCAACCTCTGCAGTCGTTTAGTGGTTTAGGTATAGTTGTTGCTGGAGAATTGAGTAGTGAAACCACAGTAGTTCCGGTTACAGATATCGAATTCAAATATTTTTCCATACCTATAGGCAACAAGTTTCTTCTTATTCCCCTTCTTCACCATCTATTTCATGAGTTTGCACACTAATCTAAGCATTTCATTTAAATTAATCTTGAAAATAAACAAAAATAATAAAAATAAAAGCAATAATATCAATAAATATAATAATAAATCTACTAATAATAATAATAATAATAATAATAATAATAATAATAATACTCTTAAATATTAACAAAAATATTGATAATAAAAATGACAACAAAATAATAATAAAAATAAGTATAATAACAATATTAATAACAATTCTTGATTTTTTAATACATGGATATATCCGGCAACATTTTTGAAGAGTCCTTCGATAGCCAAGAAAACAGTAAGCAAATAAATTAATAAACAAAAACATATATATATATCAGTTTAGTTTTCTTTTTAGCAATTTTGCCAAAAAAAATCGTATGACGCTTTAAGTGATCCGCTTCCGGAGACATCGGCATCATCTCAAAATGGTACGCAAAATACGAATTTCGCCTATAGTAATTAATTATTTATTTGATATTTTCGTTTAAGATATTCTGAAAGCTTTGACGGAAGTCCTGAATGGGCAAAAGGAGTCCAACGCACGGCTGGCAAAGTTAGAGGAAAATGTTATTTGCGTTTCTGTTTTTGATAAATATATTTTCTCATAGTAAAAATACTTCTCATACTTAAGCAAACGACTGTAATACAAAATCAAGCCATTCTTAGCCAGGGATTGGCTAGTATTGTAACCAACCAAGAGGAGATAGCTAAGGAGCTCGAGAGAATAAATATAAGTGTAAGAATGTGGTAATTTTACTCCTACACGTTTATTAATGTAAAACATTTTCACCAGATCGAAAAGAACCTGGAGGCGATGGCTCAGACGAAGGCGCTAAGAGAGTGTAAGGTGGCGGTTAAAAAAATTGAGATGTCCGTTTGCCGCCTGACGGGAGAGTTGGAGGACACGTTCATGAACGAGGTCACCAGCATGCTCCCATTAGCAACTACCACTGGGGTGCTGAATGTGGAAGAAAGGCTTCAGGTTCAAGAGTTTGCTCAAGCAATGGTAACACTCATTATTGTAATATTATACCCATATAAAAAAAAAGAAGTCTGATGAGGAGATGTGGTGATCTCCGAAATAGTGCTATAACTTCTACCGCTTAGACTTTGTTGCTTTTTCAATTTTTCCTAATAAACAATCGTGGTACAAAGCTCAATAAAAATATTAAAAATAAAATGTTAACAAGCCACAATAACATTGATAAATTTATTTTCTTTTTTTATAGACTTCGTATTTGAACAAAATGAAGGGGACATCAGAAGATGTCGGCACTGTCATTCGCGGCATCTTCACGGATGACCTGCTTCACAACTACAATTGGGACGGGACATGGGAGAAACAGGCGCTTAATAAACTTAATATTATTAATAATATTCTGCGAGCTACTTTCTTTAATCTACCAAAGAAAAGCTATTTTTTTATAAGATATCTTTTTGCATTTCATTTCAGATGTATTCCAGAAACAAGGGGCCCTCAACTTCGAAAGAAGTGTGCGAAAGGCGGTGGAACTGAGCCACCATCGCGTTCAACAAAAAAAATATTTAAAAAAGGGGAAACAAAATTAGCCTTTTTTATCTTTTAGTATCTTCTGCCGTAAGTTTAAACTATTTTGAAATAATATGCCTTTTAAGTTTTGTATAATTTAATTTCTTCTAATTATTTTAAAAACGTATGTATGTACATACATATGTAATAAATGTGAAGTGAAAATTAATGTATGTATTAAATTTTTTTAAATATTCGGATCAACTGTGATGGGTATGTGCATCAAGCATGATTGGTCACCTGTGATATGTTTGCACATCAAATATGATTTATCAGCCATGATGGGTTTATACAACAGGTGTGATCGGTCAACTGTGATATGTTCATACATCAAATTTCATTAATCAGTAGTGACAAGGCAGTACATCAAGTTTGATGGATCAGCCGTGATAGGTATCTACGTCATCGTTGACTGTCGAGATACGGTGGAGTAAGCAGTTCAGCTATATTTTAAATAAGGCCATAAAATTCATAAGTTGAAAGAAGATAAAAAATCACATGTATACATTTGTTTCCATCATTTTTTTCACATTGGCCTTAAGAACGTGATGGGAGTGCTTGATGGACATTTCCATCACCATTGAGTAACACATGATTAATCAAATGGCTATCACTGTTCTTGCTGGGTAACTATAAACAAAATGTATCCATTTTTTTTATATTTCTTATAGTTAAGGGGTACATATTTTTAGGCTCCGTTTTCTGCATAAACTTCCTCTGTGTATTTATAAATTGCTGATATATTTTGGTGAATACGCATAAATGTGTTGAATAAGTTCATACATACATATGTATGTACAAATGTAAACACTTTTAAACTGTTATACCCGAGTGTTGCGACATCTTAAGATAATATGTAGAGCTATTCAAGCAAGTAACCAAACCATAGCATTGAAGTTCAAAACAACCAACAGAGGGCGCAATATTATGACTGAATCGCTTACCGATTGGCGGCGCACAGAATAAGCTACAGTGGTGTCCTACTGCTGAGATAAAAGCTAAACTACCCTCCAGTACTGCTGGAGTCAATCGCTACTTTTGAACCGCTACTGCACCGACTCCTAGGTAAGTAGCTACTCTATTAACCCGTGGTAGTGCACATGGTAGTGCAGAGTCGAACCAGTCGTAAGTAGAATAGCGAAAAACTACGACAGAGGGCGCGCATAAATCACGCAAGCGACTACTTTAGTAACTCCCGGTAGTGCAGAGAGAGCCGATGGTGACTACCGCCTAGGACATTGCCTTGTAAAAGTAATCGATGAATTACACTGCAAGTAGTCGGTCGGTAATTGACGGTGTTTATCAGGTAGCTACCGATTCAGCAGTCCTGTAGTCGCTCCCCCGTACTGCAGGGTACCTATATACTTTAAATGTATACTTATATTATGTTCACGTTGAAATTTTCAGCCCAATTCTGAATATTCCCGAGGATTTAATTTGTCGCGGATTTTACTTTTCTCGAGAATAAAATCCTCCTATTCTCAACTGCCAGGGAGCACCATTTTCTCAGAAAATTTGGAAGCAGGAAATTCGAACTTTCGAAGCGTTGTTTGACAGTTTTTTGACAGGTCAACTCCCGCTATTTAATTTGCACATAAAAATTTGTTTCACATAAAAGTGTATTTCCGTTTAAAATTGTTAATAACTTAGTGCGCGGAAACTTAAAATCTGTCCTTTAAATTAAAGTTCAATCTTTTAACTACACGGGTAAGTTCAAAGATTTTAATTTATATATATATACAAGGTGGCGCAAAAGTAACCTTGCGATGTTTTTGGCTGTAATTTAAAAAAAAAATGGAAAACTTTGATTCTTCTTGTGGATTATTTTTATTTGGTCTTTTAATATTTTTTACATAAAAGGAAAAGTAGGAGAGGTTCTTAAGTTTTCGTTAAAATTAAAAGGAAATGCAGTATTTTCTTTTTGTTACTTTTCCATTTTTACCATAAGAGAGTGGCTTATGTAGATCTTTTTTTCTATAACTTCAGTATTTATCAACAAAACTAACTGTATTCTATCTGAACTTGTATGTATGTATGTATATATTAAACCCATAGTTTTACGCAGTAGGTTAAGGTCCAAAATTGTTGAAATAAAGTATCCCTAAGGTATCACCTTAACTGTGGTATGTATGAAGTTCTATTTTAAAATTTTTGTAGGC